>NC_080571.1:280033598-280378598 GCF_030247185.1 Malaya genurostris
GCCTGAAGAGAATGGGCGCCCCATGCAAGGAGCATCGAATATCGACCGGTGATCTGCGATTGGTATCGTGCGAGGGCCCGGTCTCTAACAGGTGATTAGCGGATCGTCACAAAGGTAGGCCCCCCTAGGGCGTATTAGATTAACAAAAGCGCCATGCTGGGACCAAAACACATAATTTTTAATATTTTTTCTCGGCCCTTCCTACGGTTATCATTTCTCGCTGATCTTCCAACCGTTGGACCATTTCCGTAGTCTGAAAATCGATCGAGGATACCGCCGAGCCAGGCAGGGCGTCCGGAAAAGGAGAATGAAACCTATTAATACTCAATCAAAACTAATTCTCGCTCTATTCTTTATGACCGCTGAGCTATGGATTTTTTCATTTTTTTTTCTTGCTTGCAGGAGTGCTTCGAAAACTGCTTCGGAGACTGTGCATCTGCTGTGTCCTTTTCCTTTGACGAAAGTCAGACACTTCACAGAGCGGGCGGTGGCAATGACGGCAGACAATCGCAGTAATCGTTAGTGGAAGAGCTGCGATTAAGACCACGCGGTCTCGGTCTCGCGTTGTACAGAACGATGTTGATTTTTATGCTTTTAATAACTTTAGTTACGGCTGTTTAGCATTTCTGTTGCCGTGCGCGGGATATTTTTCTTTTCCTGCAATCGGATTATACTTTTTGGGGGTTTAAAACAGGCAAAATATGTGGCGTTGGCCTGATGTTTGGACATTCTAGAATAAAAGCACGGATTGAGCTTAAGCGTTAGGTTTTTTCCCCCTTATGAGTGGTTAAGCATTTAATATATTTGCAATTTGGTTTTGGAATGAATAATTTTTTCTTTTGATTCGATTGAGATTACCATCCCCACTGAATACAATCGCTGATAAGTCATCAATTAATGCATTATTTCATCTTATTATCTGTGTTGAATGTTCCTATAACCGTGACCAAAATGTGGAATCGCCGTTCACCTGTTTCATTTGTATACGCGGATCTAAATCGGTGAGCCTGTTCGGTGTCGCCCCATGGCAACGAATTGCCTCTGAGTTGTTAAGCCATCAGACGCCAATTACATCTGCCCGCCCCAGTCGAACGATTAATATTTTTGTCAGTTTTAATTTTTCAATAAAAAAATGACTATTTTCCCTTACTTTTAAAAATACGTTATTTTTGGCATATTGTTACCATACCGGATAGAGTGTAATAAAATCTAAACTTGAGACGTGCAGCAATTCTCTACACGCAGAAGCCCCAGATCATAAAATTGCAATATAGCAATCGCGACCTGGTTGTTACAACTACCATAGCTGTTGATTACCATTTTGGTAAGCAAAATAACTGTTTTCGAATTCTGTCAATTGGCTGAGAACGGAAACAACAAAACGCAAAACAAAATTTCTCCTTGTTTCACCAGATAAAAATATACTGTGAATTTACATCTATTGACATGCACATATTTGGAGCAGGAAATTAATCAAAAAGTTACTCTACAATTCTTTACGTTTAAATAGAACTTGAACACTAAACTAAGCGTTAATTTGATAACACAGTTTTCTTCATTGAAAAATCAATGCAATCCAATTTAGTTTTGCATCGATGATGGTTTTCAATCATACTCTGGATTCAACTGAAGCTCATTCCATATTACTTTTGATTTACATGTCCAGGGTTGCTACGGTCGCGCGGATTCCGCGAATTTCGCGATTTTCGCGGATTTAACGCGGTTTCTGCTAAGATTTCGCGCGAATTTCAAAAAATATCATTCCACATATCATTTGTTCGAAAATAATTTTTTTTTTGCAAATTTTTGAAGCTTGTGAGTTTTATGAAACGATAAAAAATTGAAGATGGGCGAACGTTTCAGCAATTGGTCGAGCTGGACGAATTGGTGAATTTTCACCTTGATAAAACTAAAATTTACTAGAAGGCGGTTCTAGCAAATGTTTTCTTCAGTGGACAAAATTTCGATTTTATACTTTTCGATCTCGAGTGATACAAGTTGCTATTTCAACAGAGCTGTTACCAGGAATTACAAAAAACTTTTCGATATATGTGATTGCGTTTTCCCATTCCAATGCGGTAATCGAAAGAAGATTTTCGCACTCAAGGATATTGATGTCTGATGGAATATATCGTCTCAGTGAAAACACATTCAATAATGCAAAGAACGTAATAAATGAATTCCTAGTCTTCAATAATTTGGTCACAAATTTTGAGTATGATAAAAATCGCATTTTGAAAGCAAAATTTGCACGGCAGGCTTACGAAGCGAAGTCTGACAAGAAAAAAGAAGAAGTTCTGGGATTCCATCCGTGGTGATAAGAAATTGTTCTAACAGTTTGTTGGTTCCACTATCCAACATTTTCAATTGTTCTATGCGTTCTGGAATTTTTCCTGAAATATGGAAGAAAGAGCTTCCAATTGTTACAATTTTACATTCGACGTCGTAGTTTTCTTTTTTTTCGGATTTCCTATGTTAGAACTAATTATGGATATAACGAGCCCATTGCTAGCATGTGCCGCATATTTAACAAATGTTTCAATTCTTTCGACTTTCATTTATCACGTAATGTTATCAAGAAATCGTTTCTTATGTTACTGTCTCATTAGATTTAGTTACTATAGAAGAACTAGATTTAAGGAAATGTATCATTTGGATGATTTTGATCTATTGATGCAAAAGATGAGGAGGTTTTATGCCTACTGGAGAACAAGTTCAACAGAAACTAATTCCAGTGGGCTTTTCCCTGATCTAAATAAATGATAAGGATAAATAAAAGATGAGGAGGAAAAGAAAGACATTTAGAGTAAAATCTGATAACAGAGGAAGGCGCTATTATAATTGAAACTGAAATTAAAAAGAGCGAATCAGACCATCCTGATGTGCTCTACCTTAAAATTTATCTTACCAAGAAGGAAATGTTTGCCGAGCAAAAAGAGTAAACCAAATTATCCTGTGTTGGTAATTTGTGTATTACGTACATTTTATTTGGTACGTTTGACATCATAGATCTATATATTCATATATGCAGTGTAACGAGTTTATCAAAGTGACTTGCAGGATTGAGTTTCAAACATTTTTTTTGACAATAATTTATTCTCAAATGAATGTTAAGCATGACATTTTATATGAAATATCAGTTTTGAACAATTTTCACCAACGTTCGATGGAAAATTGCTTACATTTTATAAATGTAGATTTTATTCCCTTATAAAAAAGTTAGCAACACTGCTGCAATGCATTTGCGCTACACAAAATAAGCAAAACTTAACATTTTCTGTTACAAAAGCAGTTTGCCGGAAAAATAAATAGTTTTACGACAACATTCCATATCCTGAAATAATTTTTCTCGAGCAGTTTTAAGGAAAACCGAATGGTTTTAGACTAAGACACTTTTCTCGAATTGCAATTTTAAGCATAATGAACTGATTGGTTTATTTTTCAACCATATGGAAGATTTATTGATTATAATCAGGAAAAGAAGCGCCGGAATTGGTTTACCGCGCATAATGTTAACATTACTCATACGCTTTCTAAGGGTCTTGCTCCTTATCTAAGGACATCGAAAAAGATAGAGAATAAAACTGAAATCGTTTTTATGGGGTTTCTCGAAGTGACGTGTTGTATGCGGACTTATTTATTGTGTTCATATACAAACTTATGTAGATTTTAAAATTATATTTAAGTGAATATTCAAGTACTGCGGAAAGTATCACCTGCATTAAATAGTTGTCTAACGCTTCGCTCGAATATCGCGCGTTTTAGTTTTCAACTTCGCGCGGATTTCGCGCGTTTTGATTTTGAAATTTTTCGTAACAACCCTGCATGTCGTGTAAATTTTATTATTTCTTTCTGTGAGAATCGTTTCATGTTGAAAGTTTTAAACGGCCATTTTGAAGGTGAAGTTGAACCAGCTTAATACCCTGTGTACATTTTGCTTCACTCTGTAGCAGGCACGTACCCAGAGGAGTGGGCCTGTCCTCTCCCGATATCAGAAACCGAAACCAAAAAAAGTTTGATGGAATGGGACTGTTGATCATGCAGATTACATCGTGAAAAAATGGTTTTAAGAGTTTCGTGATGATCGAAACTCCACTGCCACTAACAGTGTCCAAAGTATATAAAATGGAGGCTAAAACTGAGAAAAAAATAAACAAGAAAAATAAAAATACATGAATGACCGAGAGAAAGTGCGCGAGCATGCCATAGTTGGATAAGATTCTGCAGATGAGAAAGGTATCCTCCTACTGAATCCTGCACATTCTTATTCAGGACTAAAAAGACGAACGCAAGCGCACTTCGAACACATGTTTAGCGGGATCCATTATTATACATCAGAGAACAGGATGGTTACCCGAAAATGGACTGAAGTCAGAACGAGTATTTCCAACCGACACGGTTCAATATGGATCGGGTAGTTCATGATGTCGGTTTAATGCGATTGTCATGGTATACTTTGGAGGACTACGTCGAAACAGAAATGGAAGTAGTAGCCTACATTAATGGAGCGATTAAAAAAATAAAGTGTGCAAACCGCGAATATGATTTAGCGCGAAGTTCGTCATATTTAAGTCAATTATGAAATGAAAAATTTTCAACAAACAACTTTATCCAAAAAAAAATTTAAAGTTATTCTATACATATTTCCATGCGTATGGAAATTAGTTAACATGTTAACAACCCTCATCCGAAAAAAATTTCTAGGTACACGCCTGGCAAGCGCACTTCGGAAGTATGTTTTTTTATCGAGTAACTTTTAACTGGAGTGATTCGGGTCCTGAAGTATTTTTGAACATTCCGAAACGAAATCGAATGGACTTTTGGCGTCGATTGGGAATTATTGAAAAAACTAGAATCTTCTATTACAGCACTAAAGCATGTGCTCCGCAGCGGCTCAGCAAGGCCCGATAGGGCGGAAAGGTTATGATGTCGATTTTCGTGGGTTCTAAGGGCATATTTTCCATGGACTCCCTCGAACAAGTGTAAAACCACTAGAAGGTTAGAACTATCGGCTCAGTATCCGATAGCAACCACCTTATCTACCCGGTTCGGCTCCCTCGGACTATTATCTGTATCCGAATCTCAAAAAATGGGTCACCAAAACGAAATTTAGCTTGTGGGAGGAGATCCTTGACTTCCCGGAGGAGTATTTTGTACTTTTAGGAAAATTATTTTTCAGGCAAGTTAAAACAATTGCAGTATCGCTAGAATAAATGTTTCAACCTTCAACACAACAATCTTATCGCTTATCTTTCAATATATTGCGACTCTTTGACCAATTGCGTCAATAAGAAGGTGATGTCTGGGAACGTTATATGTACATTTATTTTATTTATTTATTTATTTCGTCAAGCAAATGTAGACTACATATAAATTGTTTACAATGTTCACTTACATACTACGCATTATTTCTACGACAAAGCTGAGATTTTATTTTATTTTTTGACATAGTAAGGTCAAGATGTTCGCAGTATTGATTGTAATGGCGCATTATTCGATTGACTGGACTGTATTTTGCATAATTTGTTCTAGTGTTTCTTTCTAAAAATAATTTCCTGGTTCGTAATTGACGGCTAGGTGTATAAAAATTTAGTTGCGATAATAAAGAAGGTGATTGAATGCGTTGAGAAATAATGTCGCTGATAAAATAAAGCATTGCAAGGTCGCGGCGTTCTTTAAGTGTTTGTATATTGATGAGCATGCAGCGTGCTTCATATGATGGTAGAGGAAATGCTGTCCAGTTTAATTTACGAAGTGCATATAAAAGAAATTGTTTTTGAATAGATTCGATGCGTTCTTCGTGAATAATATTATATGGATTCCATACTAGGCTGCAATATTCCAAAATAGGTCTGACATATGTAGTGTATAATAATTTTATTGTGTATGGGTCCTGAAAGTTATGACTGAAGCGTTTAATAAAGCCCAGCATGCTATTTGCTTTATTGATTATGGTATTGTAGTGTTCCACAAAAGTGAGCTTGGAGTCTAAGATTACGCCTAAATCTCTTACAATTTTACATTTTTCTACAAGTTGATTTCCTAGATGTATGTTTGTGGGTATAGTTTCATTTTTCCTACTGAAAGTTATTGAGTTACATTTTTTTACATTAAGTTGGAGTAGACTTTTGCAGCACCAAATGTAGAATAGATTGATTTCGTTCTTGAATATTACAGCGTCGTTGATATTTTTTATTTCCATGAAGAGTTTCATGTCGTCTGCATATATAAGCACTTTCAAATTTTTGAGTATGAAGGAAATGTCGTTTATATGTAAAATGAAAAGGAGAGGCCCTAAGTGAGAACCCTGAGGTACGCCAGATGTTACATTAATTGGTTCAGACAGAATGTTTTGGAAGCGGACTACCTGTACACGATTCGTTAAGTATGATTTGAGCCATTCAAGAAGAGTATGTTTTATGCCATATTTTTGTAGTTTGTGTAGAAGTAAAGGTATGTCAATACGGTCGAAGGCTTTGCTAAAGTCAGTGTAAAGAGTTTCTACGTAGTTGCCGGCGTCCATTGCATTCAGTGTGAATGTCATAAATTCTAAGAGATTTGTTGTAGTTGAGCGGCCTTTAAAAAAGCCATGTTGTTTGTTTGTTATTACATTTTTAAGTTGATGAAAAAGTTTTTCGTTTACAATTTTTTCAAATAATTTTGGAATGCATGAGATAATGGCTATTCCACGGTAGTTCCGAATGTTAGATTTTGCACCAGATTTAAATATTGGTACAAGAAAGGAAGATTTCCATGCTTTGGGAAAAGTACATTTATTAAGCGATAAGTTAAAAAGTAGTTGTAGTGGTAGTGTAAGTTCTTCAGCAAGATTTTTTTAAAATATTGGTGGTATACTGTCAGGTCCAGGCCCTTTTGAGGCGTCTAAGTTTTTCAGTGCTGTCGAAATGTCATGTTCTGATAGAGATGGAGCTAGAAAATGCAGGTATGAAAGAGAAGTATTCACGGTCACGGTCAGTTTCTGAATAAGATGTATATACTTCTTGGAAAAAATTTGCAAATTGATTGCAGATTTCTGTACTATTTTTCCCTACATGTTCGTCGAGGTGCATTTGAGATGGAAAATTGTTGCTTTTTAGTTTAGTTTTTGTGTAGTTAAAAAAGTTCTTAGGGCAAGTCTTTATTTCGTTTTCAATTTTGTGGTTGTATTCTTCGTGTGCTGTGTTAATGGCTATTTTGAGTTGATTGCATAGATTTAAGTAATTTTGAAGATGAGCGTCACTTTTTTCTTGTTTGTAAGTTTTGTGTGCTTTTTGTTTCCTATTTTTCAAATGTTTTAGTTGTGAATTGAACCATACAGGTAGCTTGCTGTTATGATTTTTTCTTCTTCTTTTCATGGGCAAAGTTTCGGATAATATTTTGTTTATAATGTGATAGAATTTGTTTACTTCGACGTCGACATTTCCTTCTGTACTCAGTATGTTCCGCCAATTTATTATACTTAGTCTACACTTGACTTCTTCAAAATCAATTTTATTGTATTCCGGCACTTCCTCATATTCCAAGTCGTAGGGAAGGGATGCATTGTGTGTAAATAATGAATATTCAATTGCGGTGTGAAATGCTTCATTTTTCCATAATGGCAGGTTTGATGCATTCACACAAAAGTCTTCTGTGCAATTTGTGAAAAGAAGGTCTAAATATGCATTTTGTTGATTTTTTACGGAGTTTACTTGATGTAGGCCAAAATTAGAAATTTTGTCGAAAAAGTAGTGCAATGTTTCGTTTTCTCCAACGACTGGGAGTAAGATTGATTCATTTTCAATGTCAGAAATGAAGTCCGCATTACGTTGATTGAAGTCGCCAAAAATATGTAGCTTTACTTCGGGTTCCATATTCGAAATAATTGTGTCTAAAGATTGAAAGAATAATTCAAAAGAGAATTTGTTCGCATTTTCGGGTGGGAAGTAGACAGAGCAGTAAATATGTTCTTCTCCCAATATTGAGACTTTGGCCCATACATGCTCAAATTCTTTATATTTAGGAGTAATAATTTCTTCAGAAGTAAAGCAAGAGTTTATGGCTATGAGGACTCCACCTCCAGATTTTTTCTGACAGAGAGATAAATTTCGGTCGTGCCGGAATACGTTAAAATTATTTCCAAATACTTCTTCGCTTCTAACACTTTCATCCCAGCTGCTTTCAGTTCCAAGGATTACGTCGAAAGAGGAGGTTATTAAATTTTGATGAATTTCTTTTATTTTGGCCGGGCTTTTCATGCGGTTGAAATTTTGGCAATAGACCAAAATTTCAGTCACATTTTGTCTATGAAGCGAAGAAGTTTTTGAGAATTCTGAAATACTTACATTACTAATTCCTGTTTCTATTCCTTCGTCAGAGGGCGTCGTTATTTCTTGTAATTTTCTTGTAAGAGTTCCTATCGAATCAATTTCGCAAATGACATCGAAGCACTACACCATTTCTACTCACAAACTTCGAACTTGCAACAAATCGTGACTGCGAACGACTCGTCAGTGCCACGTACGACCCCCCGAACCATCAATCGTCGTCTCCGGACGCTACTCGTAAATTTCCATCTGTCAGCACCCATCGCTCAAATTTGACCTAATCGCACGGAAGGATCAGTCCAGGCAGGGCAGGGAAAGCAAAAATCTTCCCATGAGTAAACCGGTAAACCCTTCATCCACTGAACTCGCTTCTGCTTAACGAGCTCTGTTTTTTTTTTAAAACGCTAAGCGTCGCCGGACAGATAATCTCAAATTTGATTACACACCCATTCCGCGCACTACTCTCGCGCTCCATGGGTGGTCCCCCCCGAATGTAGCAATCCTGATCCGGTCCGAGCAGTGATCGCTGCTTGTACAGGGCGCCCCACGTGGTCAACACCGGTTCTGTTTCTTCCATGATGGATCAGGCAAGTGATCTCCTAATCGTTTGGCTTGATGAGCTAGTAAAATCTGAATTTCTTCTCACTATTCCACACAACTCGTCAGGCTACTCAAATCATTCTGGCCGGAGGTTGTAGACACAACCCCTTTTTATCAATAACACTGCTTTCTGACAGACTCTGACGGAGATCTATTAGCAATGTGAAAGGCAAAGGGTTCATTTAATTCCGTAAGCAAATATTTGCTCCGGTATTCTGAATGCTGCTGCCCAGCTGGAAGCCGGGCTGCGTTCCGTTCGACTGGGGTAGGTATATCCCGAAAAGAAAAGGTGAACCAAACCGAGTGAACCGATCCAGACAGCAAACTGTCAAAATGTTTTTTTTTTCTTCTTTCTCCTGTGTTTGGGTGTGTGTGTCAGATCTTGCAGCGCTTTTATGATTTGATTTGTGGCATAGTCATGTCTAATTTCATCCAATGAAACTGGCTTCCAAAGTCAGAAGATTTTCAGAATTAACAATAATAGCTCCAACAGCTCTCATGGCCCACAAGTTGTGTGTTTGAACTGTACGAAAATTGCGTGAATGCTTCTGGGGGACGGGTAGTGAAAATGCCACACGCGTGATCGTTGCTGACCACATGCGGTATCATATCAAATCAGATGTCATTACATTTGTTAGCAATTTTATTATCCCCATCAGAGCCTCAGACCCGTCAACGATTCTCGTTTCACGCGGCTCACGCACACACTCACATGATCCATTCGTCATGACGAAGGAAAGAATGATATATATTTTTATTGGGGTTCGTCGCTTCTTCTCCGCTGGGACGGCTGCTGTCTGATGAATCAGAAGGGTCCGAGGTTTTCGAAATCGGTTTGGTTTTTTTTACGCTTTCGAACCTTCACCCATCCAATCTAGGGGCGACAAACCTATAATCTGGTGTTATTAGATTAGCCGGGTAATTAATGAGCGACAATAGCGCCACCTACGTTCATTATTTTTGTTGGTCTGAGAACAGAGAAGTGAGTCATTCTGGAAGAATTCTCCAACACAGATGACATCGAACTGACTTTCATTACGCGTAGCAGATTTCGTCGTGAGAAGAGAACTTATTGCAACGTGCATTTTGTCCAGTATGTATATTAAGTCATTGTCTTTAATCTTCGGGCGAAAATAAAACGTCTTCTCAGTCGGTTTTTATGATTTGCCTGAGGTCTAAACAAATAAACTGGCACCAGCCAAGCGAAACTCGATCGTATAAAAGTACGTAGCAACAATAACTGGCGAATATATTTTTGTTGCAATTTACTTGTACTACACATTCACAAAACCATGCAAAACACTCCCCAATTATCATAATAATGCAAAATATGTTTATGTCGGTTGTTATAATCCGTTCGTCGTTGGCAGCTGGTACTTATAGCTGTATGCACCTCGTGGGGGTGGAATAACAAAGAATGCAACCCACCAGAACGGGCGCCCCCTCCGTACCTCGCGCAAATTCAATAAAAGTAATGTTTGCTTTTTTATGATTTACAAGCCATAAATCAGGATGGGGTAAATTGGATCGTTTCGCTCGAGGAGCGAATAGTTGGCGAACTGCCTGTTTCTGCTGCTGCTGCTGCTACCCTCTCTCTTGCTTCCCCTCCCCAACAGTCTGGCTTTCGAAACAAACAAACAGCGATCGATAGTGTTAATTGAGTCTCGAAGACCTGTGCTGCTGTTGGCCCAGACGGTGCACCCCGCGGAACGATCTTTTAACGACATTCGCAGTTCTGGGCGCTAACTAGCTAACGATCCTGCCATGGGTGTTTTCAACACTTTCGACCGGGGCGTTCGGTTCCCCCGTCCGGTAATGAGAATGGCGATAAAGGGAACTGCTTCGATCATTCCGTTTTTTTTTTATTTTGCTAAGCAAACTGATTTGGTTCTGGCAGCGCGAGTAATTGGGCATGATTCTATCATTTCCGGGTGTTACCCTTTACTTCATTTCATTTGCTTGAAGTGTTGCAAATACAGATCACCCGGTGTGAATAATCGCTACAAACAACTTTGTTACGGAGGAAGCTGTTATTAGTAATCCTGTCTATGTTTTATCTAGCATATAAATCGTGGGGTCATAAATACTTTACGTGATTATTAGTAACGAGTTTCTTTTCGATTCGGATCGAAACAATATGAAGGCTAATTCTGCCCGTGCTGGTTTAATAATTCATTTTGAGTATGTGTTATGACGTAAAATCACCATCAACTTAGTTTTTTTTACATTTTATGACTATCCAACGAGAAAATAAACCGACAGAAAAAGTAGTGCCACAATTTAATAACAGTGTTGATGGTGATTTTAATTCTTTACACAAACCCAGTGTAGCTTGTGAAACGAGGTCAACCAGTGATATAAGAGACATAATATGAACTTCAGCTGGCCGCACAAAATATCATGTACGTAACTTCATCCCGATCAGAGAAAAATGATTAAAGCATACCTTATTATGCCCTTGTCTTCCGACTAGCAAAAGAGCTTAAAGTGATATTCGTAATGTTGATTTAAGAGCTAGAAAAGCAAAGCAGAATACTTAAAGTTGTCACCCGCAATAGCAGAGTAATATCTAATTGAAGTATTTCCAATTTCAAAACAGTAGAACAGTAACATTGAAGTGTAGAATACAGTGACAAAAGAAAAACCTTTTTTAATCCACTTAATGGTGTAATGATGCCTTTCTCATATTACTTATGCTTTCAAAAATATCACTAGAAGATTCTGCAAAAAAAATTTTTTTTTTCAATCTTGAATACAATAAACTTTCTTTGGGTATGAACTAACATAACCTTTTCAATTTGTAAACAGTTATGTCAAGTTCATAAGATTTTTTTTTTCATTTTGCATCGTCGCACTAAATGATTCAACACACTTTACCCTATAGATCTGGTACCGGATGAAATTAAACAGCAACCTATGAGACTATAGGAACTTTTATTTGAGCCTAAGTTAGTGGAAATCGATCAAATCATCTCTAAAAAATGAGTGAGTGTCGTTTTAGAGTTTTAGATAACTATTTCCGGTAATTCTGGAACCAGGAAAATGGAACCAGTATAGCCGAAGTCGGATCGTTTAGTAAGAAACTAATAACACAATAAGTCCCGAGACTAAAGCAGAGATGGTGTTCGTAGTAAACCAGTAACCACGTCTTTCTAGAGTACTAACCTTTGCTTGAAACGGGTCAAAATTTTAAGTCGATCCGACCAGAAACAGCTGAGTTATCGTGGTTGGAGTAAAGTCGTTCTGTAGTTTGTTTAAAAAATGG
Source organism: Malaya genurostris (assembly GCF_030247185.1). Taxonomy (NCBI): domain Eukaryota; kingdom Metazoa; phylum Arthropoda; class Insecta; order Diptera; family Culicidae; genus Malaya; species Malaya genurostris. The sequence goes on from NC_080571.1 coordinate 280,045,770, forward strand.
AAAAAACCGAGTTTCGTGTTTTGATAAAACATGGTTTTTAATGGGTAAAAACACCGTGCAAGCGAAACAATGGATTGAAAAATGTTATCCGGACTCTTGTCCATCAAAAGCAACGATTTGTCGGTGGTTCGCCGAGTTTAAACGTGGTCGTACCGACACAAATGACGCGGAACGCTCGGGTAGACCTGTGGAAGCCGTTACACCGGAAAATGTGAGTGAAGTGACAAAAATTATAATGAAAGATCGTAAAGTGAAGCTCCGTGAGATTGCTGAGATGACACAGATATCATATGGAAGTGTATTTACTATCCTTCATGAAAAATTGAGCATGAAAAAGGTTTTTTCCAAGTGGGTGCCGCGATTGCTCTCAGCAACGAGTCGATGATTCAGAAAGCAGTTTATCGAACAAAAAAAAACGTTGGAACCATTTTAACACTCACTCATTTTTTAGAGATGAAGGTGATTATGTTAATGAATAAAAAAAAATTTTGCAAAAAAAATGTTGTTTCCTTTGTTAGTCTCGGGACTTATTGATCCATGTGTTAGAGCCTACAAATTAAATCAATTTTGAGCCTAATTAAGAAGAATTTTACCTCTTTTGCATCGTCGCTATAAATGACGGTGTGCAATTTTAAACACGCTTTACCCTATAAAAGCATGATGAAATTCTATAGCAACCTATGGGCCTTTTCTGTTTTATTATTTCTAAACCTATGAGATTTTTCTATTTTATGAATAACATTATTTGACACATACTCACACACATACATACACACTTAGTCTTCCGGGCCAATTTTGATTAGTTCATTTTTCAAGTGATAGCATAAAATTTTTATATGAGAAAGGCAATAGTGCATCGTTATCATGATTTCATGATAATACTAACAAGTAGGTTCAAATTGCTTAAAAGATTTACAAATTTACATGTTTTCACCTTAAAAATATACATTTGAATATGGCAACGCTGCACGCTATACGAAATTGATCAAAGCACGCTGCGAACGGAGCAAAGCCGCACGTACCGACGCGTTCCAGTTTTACATCGTCATTTTGAATGACGATTTGATTGTTTTGACACTCATCGCCCTATAATTTCGGAACCGAAAGTCGGATCTGGATGAAATTACTCAGTCTCTTTTAAGACAATGAGAGCTTAAATTTAAATCATGAAAATCGGTTTAACCGTTGCTGAGAAATCCAAATGTTTTCTGTTTTTGAAGCTTTTCTTTACTATTATCGGTGCTTATATATGCAGACGACATAAAACTCTTCATGGAAATAATATCAACGACGCTGTGATATTTCAGAACGAAATCAATCTATTCCTCATTTGGTGCTGCAAAAGTTTACTTCAACTCAATGTAAAAAAAATGCAACTCAATAAACCCATTCTGTAGACATATTTTTAGGAAATCAAATAGTAGAAAAAAGTAAAATTGTACGAGATTTAGGTGTAATCATGGACTCCAAACTAACATTTGTGGAACATTATAACACAATAATCAATAAAGCAAACAGTATGCTGGGCTTTATCAAACGCTTCAGTCATAATTTCCAAGACCCATATACTATAAAAATGCTATATAGTATATATGTCAGACCCATTTTGGAATATTGCAGCCTAGTATGGAATCCATATAACATTATTCACGAAGAACGCATTGAATCGATACAAAAACAATTTCTTTTATATGCATTTTGTAATTTAAACTGGACAGCATTTCCTCTACCATCATATGAAGCACGCTGCATGCTCATCAATATACAAGAACGCCGCGACTTTGCAATGCTTCGTTTTATCAGCGACATTATTTCTCAACGCATTCAATCAGCTCCATTATTATCGCAATTAAATTTTTATATTCCTAGCCGTCAACTACGTTCCAGGAAATTATTTTTAGAAAAACATGCTAGAACTAATTATGCAAAATACAGTCCAGTCAATCGAATAATACGCCATTACAATCAATACTGCGAACATCTTGACCTTACTATGTCAAAAAATAAAATAAAATCTCAGCTTTGTCGTAGAAATAATGCGTAGTATGTAAGTGAACATTGTAAACAATTTATATGTAGTCTAGATTTGCTTGACGAAATAAATAAATTTCGGAAGCGGAAACCGGGGACTAGAAGTCCCGAAATAGCTTTACATATTCTCTTACTAACAAGATCTGCCAACTAGATGAATTTAGCAATAAGTTTTATAAAAATATGTACCTCGTTTCGCCATCGCTTGTGAAAAAATGCTCATGAAATTGAAAATTTTAACTAATCGCACTTTAATACCGGAACCGAAAGTCGGATTTGGATCAGTTTTTTTGGACTTTTTAAAGAATTTCAAAACCTTTTACTTGCTTCTTAGTTTGTGAAAATCGGTTACGAAATTGCTGAGGAAATCGAGTGCGCATTTTTTCATAAATAATTTTGGTTACCGAGACATGTTTCTTAAAACGTTCTTTCTTAAATATCCAATATTTTTCAAATGGTCGAATTTACGAGTGATTTGGTGGCCACATGTCTTTTGTAACAAAAGTAACCCTTTCGGTGACATACCATTGTTCCGTTGATTTCACATAATGGCAAGAATGCGAGGTTCGATTAGAAAACAATAAGATCCTTATGGTTTCGAATCTTGGATGTTTTTATAACATTTCACTGTTTATCGCAGCAGTTGCGTTGAAACGATGCGAAATCTTGAAATCCGCAGCTTCAAATGGCTGGCCAGACCATAGCTTTCTTTTCAAATGTTTCGACTTGTATCGACCAATGTCACTGACTGGATCAATTCTTGCCCGTCTAGCATCGTACAATATTTTTAAATCATTTGAGCACAATATTTCACCGTTGTTTCGCTTGCTGAAAGTTGACGTATTTTTAAACAAGCTGATAGAAACAAACCAACAAATGGTTTCGCAAGTGAAGAAAAAATATTTCATACAGAACGCAGCCATACAAATTGAAAGATTCTCAATTATCGACACCGTTCATACTCTCTAGGACAGACTCTAAGCAATCGAAGATGAAAATATTGCACATTTCACCGTTTTCACGCAGATGAAAATATTGCACATTTCTAGAAGCACTTAAAGTTGCTACTGATGCTGATCAAATTTTTTGATGGGAACTTAGGTTGAGTAGAAGAATTTAATTTTCGTGGAAGTTGATAGGGACTTTAAAATTAAGGTTACTAGTTGTAAACCATAAAAATAAAGGTTTTTGATTGATGCTCTGACCATCGCGTCAAACCGTATTTTTCTCCCCCAATAAAGCACCAAACAGCATCAGCACAGTTGCAGCCGGCTTCCCGAATCTGCCATACAATCACTGGAACCACCTTCGCCAAATTGGCTCGGAAAGTTCACAACCATATCGACAATCGATGAGCCGCACTAAAAAACTTTAATTTATGGTCCACTCCAAAATTCGTTCCACGCCGAAAAACCAGATCCGGAGCTCCTCGCCGGTTCGCATTTTGAAATTCAATCTAATTTTTGATTAATTTCCTAAATTATTTTGACAGTTTAATTACCGAACCGTTCAAATAAATTTTTCGGCTAATCGATTTGGGATCTGAACAGCGCGACGAAGCATGAACGACTACTCGACAACGGGTTCGACCCGACGGGGCCATTTGACGATCGTCCTGGTTTCGAACATCCCTCAACATTCGCGCACGTTCTGCCGTCGTCCGTCGCCTTTGTTCGGGACCGGGTCAAATATTTGCATATTTAATTATAGATAATCTTTGGCATTTATTTCGAGGTGCGGATTGTCCGCTCGTAGGGTTGCCTTCGAAGCACGTTTGCTGTTAGAAAGTAGATGCTAATTTGCAATCATTTATCAGGATGGATTTGGTTTGTTTTAAAGAAGGGTTTGAAATAAAATTCTCAACGAATTCGAAACACTTTTCGATGGGATCGCCGGTTGCCCCGACGGTACACTAATTGAATGGGGATTAAATCAGAGCAGCACTCAGTCGTTCTTTTTTGTTTTTTTTTGTGTGTATGTGCCGTCTCTTCTATCATATCGGTCCAACGGAACCGACGTGCCGTCGAACGGTCACGAAATATTCGAAAGTACCGCTGACGCCACAGATCGACGCCGCTAGTCGGCTGGAACGCTCCATGAACTGCGAAACTGTCCACCCCGGACCGAAAGCGAGACTCGACTCGGTAATAGCCGCTGAAACCTCTAATCAGCACTTCCGATTATTTTCGTTCCAGTCGCGGCGGGACAAAGCTGCAACCTGCTGCAGCGGAAATCGACGAAATGGAAATTCCTGGGAACGCGCTGAAATTGCCTCGGAGATAAAGAAAAAAAAAATGATTGGAGACGACGACGACGACGTTGTCGAATAAAATCAAATCAACAATACCAATAAAAGTATTATTAAATTATATGATTGGTGGAGGAAGGTCCAGTGGTCAAAAGTGACAGCGGTTGTGGGCTCTGTGGCATCGACAGCACCTCAAGCAGCAGCAGCAGCAGAAGTAGATTCAGAAAACTGACTTTGACTGCCGTGTGCTTGTGTGTCATAATCGTGCTGAACACTGCCGTCCCTTGGCCGGTTGCGGTTTGAAACCGTAAGATCTCAACCTAATCCACCTAACAGAAAGTATAAACCGAGATACTTGATCAGTTTACAAGAAAATGGTAATTCTTGATACAAATTACTTAATTCAAAATTTTTTCATGAATCAAATAAGCTTTAGTTAGTAGCTCCAAGTTTCAAAAACTTGTCTCGAATTTCCGGAAGTTTACAAACAACACAAAAAAATCTGGATCAAGAACGAGAACGATCTCTACATTCTCATCCTTTCATCTCATCACCTAAAACTATTCAGAAAAAAAATTGAGTTCGAAACCATGGAACAAGAGGAACGGAAAATGTCCAACGGAAGAATGGAAACAACGAACATAAAAACGTGTGTTTCAACAGGATCGTACATTTGTCTTTGATGATTTTAATGAACTTTTGGCTGTGGTTGGTGCTGGCGACTGGGACTGGAACAGTATTGCAATCAGCCGATTATGTTGGGCAGACACTGTTTCAAACGATCAGAAACCAGACGGATTCCGAAAAAAGAATCAAAGGAGAAACGAAACCTGAAAAAAACACGAGACGAACCACAAAATGTCACAGGTTCGCTCATACCTTCGTACCGTGAGCTTTAGGAGGTAACCTGCCTGATGGCGCTTCGAGATTCCTCGACGATGGACACCGACAATGCGACAAGATTTTCAAGTAAGATAAGCCGAGATTTTACTTTTTCGGGCGGTGTTTTGTCTTTGTGTGTTTTGTTGTTTTTTTTTATTTTGGCTTGTCATGTTAAATCTGTTACCGTTGACATGAGGGTGCCATAATAAGGCACGAGTGCCATCCGACAAATTATTATGACGTTGTCATTTGCTACTGTTGAACACGATGCGGTAGGTAAGTGAATGTTGGGAAATTGAGCTGTAATGAAGCCGCTTAAGGTGATTTCAATTGCTTATTACAGTATCGTACTGCAACACAGTGCCGACCCCATTGTCGAATGGATAAACAATAACTAAAGTATTACTAGTGTGGTAAAGTGGTACTTTATTACTATTGAACTATTGAACAACTATATTGAACAGAAAAGGATTTTCGGTGCACTATTGGTTATTTAGCAGAAATGTCCACGACAGCTGTGCCAACGAAACAGAAATTTATGAAAGTATCTAAAATAAATCAGAAGATCAAGGATACTTTTTTTAAGATTTTCATCCCTGAGCGCATCAAAGTAGGTAAGAAAGTTTGTGGGATTCACATCAGAAAGGATCACATGAGTCTTAATTATATTCACACGATCAGAACAGTACTTCATCTATCGTTCACAGTGTACCTGTACCGAGCGTTTGTTCGTCGGGTGATTTCTGAGATGTGTACTCTCCAAAAGTAGTTTAAATATAGAACAAATCCAGTGTATGTAGAAAACCAGCACGTACAAGTTCTGTCCGTAGAGGATGCTCTATCACAAATTTTACTTTTGCTAATTTTCGATCAATCCCTCATTGTGTATAGATAAACAGTTTGAACATAGTTTAATAGTGTTCCAGAAATTCCTAGTAACAGCAGCAGCCTAAAGACTGTCTCAGAAAGTATGGACGCAACCAAAAACCGCTGCCATTTCGCAATGGTTCAGAATCTGTCAATTTTTATTGTTGCGTCCTGTTGTTTACACTCTTCTCTAGCCACTTGTGCAGTTGTTTATTCGTTTTCATTAGTTTGTTTCGAAATGCGTGGACTTTCAGCAGAACAACGTCGAAAAATTGTGTACAAATGGTGCACAGAACGCGGACCGTCACTGAGAAAGATAGCCAAAATGGAAGGAGTAAGTGAAAAAGCCGTGCGAAATGCAATCAGGAAGTTCGGTGAGGATAACAGCTTTGAGGATAAACCGAAAACGAGTCGAAAAAAAGGTCCTGCTAACCCTCAGTTGGATAAACGTATAAAAGTGGGCACTTCGAAGTCAAATGTTCTTCGTGCTAAAGAACGTTTGAATCTTCGAACCTATAAGAAGCAGAAACAACCAAAACGTAGTCCGAAACAAGAAGCATCGATCAGGCCGAGGGTTCGAAAGCTGTACAATACGATTCTTGCTGGAAATTTGAACTGCATAATCATGGACGACGAAACCTACGTGAAACTCGATTACAAATCCTTGCCGGGACCACAATATTATACGGTGTGTGTTAAACCAGTCCGAGACATCGATTGACGTCGAAAAATTTGGTAACAAAGCTTGGTCTGGCAAGTATATTGTAGCTCCGGAAAGATTTCGAAAACCTTCTTCACCACTGCTTCAATGAACAGCGAAATATACATCAAGGAATGTTTACAAAAACTACTTCTACCCATGATTCGAAGCCACAAGGATCCTGTTGTCTTCTGGCCAGATCTTGCTTCTTGCCACTACTCAAAATCAACGGTAGAAAGGTATACTACCAAAAATGTCACTTTCTTCCCAAAAGACATGAATCCACCAAATTGCCCACAACTTCGACCAATTGAGGAATTTTGGGTATTAACGAAGGCACATCTTAGGAAACATGTCTCGGAAGCCGGAATTGTTCAACAGTTCGAAAAAGATTGGAAAAGTGGCAAAACTTGTCGCTAAGAAGTCTGTACGGGTTTTAATGAAGAACGTTCGCAAGAAGGTGCGCTAGCTAGTCTACAATGGCTAAGTAGTAAATTTTGAGAATAATATTCTGTTGTTGTAGTCTAATATTATTAGTATATCGAATAAAATTTGAATATCTAACACTTGTGAATTATTTACAGCGAAATCAATGTGCGTCCATACTTTCTGGGACAGTCTTTATGAAACACGCACACGCGACATGAAGAAAATTGCGAAAATTTTGCAAATTCACTTTGAATCATATTGAAATTTCGGCGATTTCTTCTAAAATCTTGTAGTTTTGAGTCTTAAAAAAACCAGAACAGTAACCGATCATAGTTTTCGAAAACGAATTACGACTTCATAAAGCAAAAATTAAAAATTCCAAGCATACTTAGTTGTTGTAAATTTAAATACGAAAAGTTAAAACACACTTAACTAATCGTTCCAGTTTTTGAATGATTGGTGAAATTTGCAATGCGTGCATTCCACTGAATTTCACTCTAATGTTTCAAATTTGAAAAATATGACGAGATTTGACCATTTTCTCTCAGCTTTAGTCTATCTTAAAATGTCTTAAAAATTTGAAACTGAATTGATTGGTATTTGAGTTTTATATCGTCTCAGTGTTTCCCGTTCTGCGATATTTTAACAAAGGGGACGTCCGTACACCGCTACCAGTAGCAGGTATAAAATTACATGTGATGTGAGAAATAGCGTCATTTAAGTTAAAGCAGCTACTCTGAACGTACGAGACACCGTCAGCACGATGGCACCGAAAACCGGTAGAAAGGCAGATTTGTACCGTCACTAACACAATCAATTACGAACGGCAATGCGAAAGCGAAAGTGATGATGTTGAACACATCTTTATACTAAATAGTATGGGGTCGTGTGAAAAAATGCCATGCGAAACAGGGTTGCCATATATACAGGTTAATCTGTGTTATTATTATTATTATTATTATTACTATCATTATTATTATTAGAATGACTCTTGTATACCGAAGATCGTCGATACATTTCAGACCAGGCCATTGCAATTGTCTCGTACTGAAATTTCGAGAAGAATCAGATATCTTCGAACTTCATAGCTTCAATAAAAATAAACTACAAATTTGTCGTACCTAGCCTCCTATATTAGCAAATTAAAAAGGAATTGTTCCAAGTTTGGAATATATAGCTGTAGAATAGTAGCTGTTTAATGTAACTAATCTGTACTTTAATGTAGGTGCATCGCTTCAAATTCTCTTAGTGAAAAAGAGGAAAGCTTGCACAATTCATACAATCAATAAACTAACTGATATTCGGAAAAGTGATGGGAGCGTGTCAGTTTTTTTCGTTTTCACGACATCCAGTTATGTCTCTGACATTACTCACCCGCCTTTTTTCAGTAGCGATGTGTCATCTCGCGTTGTATATAGCAATACGAATAAGAGAAGCAGGTGAGATCATTCCTTAGAAATATTTTTTCTTATTTACAATCTTGTTATATTTCTCCTTACTAAAACTTGATGATTTTGATGTCGAATATTTAATTTCGGACTTGCATATTTCAGTGAACGAAACTATCAAAATGCTGTACTGGATTCATTATTGGCATTCAGAAGGGTGAAATTGTGGAATTATCATCGAATTTAAACACTGTTTCGAGAGATTTTCTCGAACGCGAATAAGTCAAATGCTGGGTTTATTTGCACTCGTTTGGAGCAGAACTTGCACTTCGAAAAGTGCACAAGGCTATTCAAGGTGCGCACTAAACTTATGATTTTCATCTCCGATTTGCAAAGAAGCAACCTCTATTGCTCTTTTGAAAACATTTGGAGTCATTAGAAGGGCTGATTTTGCATAATGTTTTTTATCGTTATCAACTTTCCGTTGGATTTTGCTCTAATGCAAACGCCCGGCAGTACGATTTCGGTTGAAGCGATAAATTTCTTCTCATTATGAATTGAGTTCATCTTATATAAATTAGAATTTAATTTTACCCACTCAACATTTACCCTGGGGTAGTTGTCAATTTCTCAGGTAAAACGACATAACAAGGAATTTCATCCGAGCTTGCATAACCCAAGATCAGAACATACCAATTAAAGCTGCAAATCGTTTTATGACACTTTTTGTCTTGCTGTCAAGCAACAACCTACCTCTAGCATGCTACGCGTAGGACTGAAACGTTAGCTATAGTTTTGCTTCTATTTATAGATTCGCGTGCTTCCAACAGCTTCGCTTTTGCATCTATTGACCAATCAGAGCGATGCTTTCCCTTTGACCCTTTGATATATCGCTTACCCCTTCAAAACCGTCGTCTATGGCAGGGAAATCGGATCAATGGCAGGGAAATCAGACAAAATAGGACACTGCTCGCTACTAATCAAAATTTCAATCATTTATAATTGAAAATACGTGGCCTGATACATTCAAATCGAATCTTAGAAATATTTCCAATCAAATAATGAAATAATATTAATAATTGATACAAAATATACTGAGCTGTAAGTGTTTAAAGCCTGACCACATTTCTACGTGTATTTTTCCTTGAGTTTTTATTTTGCACCCCTATATAGAAAATAAATATGTGTTCCACATCAAAAACAGGCGTCATGAGTTTTCTGATTTGATATTCGTTGATACCAAACATTTCAGAAAACTTCCATTTTGAATTAATGCTACCATAAATTTATGATCATATTTCCAGTGGCACAAAAGATTAGATACAACAAAAGATATTCCCGATCAAAAACTTATCACTCTCTCAGAAGGGGAAATTTGGAAAAGGCGCCCCATAGCAACGTTTATTACTGGAAAAAAGTTCGCAAGCACCATTTTGTATTATGTAGGTACGTAAAAACTGCCCTCCTCACTTCTTAGTCTTAATTATGTTAGGCTTAGTTTCGGCAGCATTGGTGAACTTTTTTCAGCTCTCGCTTCTAGCTTTTCCTCCTCCAGCGTACGTTTACGCTTGGTTTCATTTTTCTCCTTCTCCAATGCTGCTTTAGTTGGGAAATTTGTCAAAATTTGGATCAATCTGCGATTAACGACCATGACGCTTCTCCAAATCAGTTCACTTGGGGGAGGTCTGACGGCTCCAGAATGGCCTACATTTGCAACAGGTTCTATATTAATTGACGAGTTTTGTTCGGGTTTGGGTCAATCTGTGACAAATTCTGCCAGAAACTCTAAATACTAAAAGTTTTGATCATCAGTATTACCATGATATCAAATACCATTCTAAAATCGGTAACATTTCACTAATATTCAAGTTCAATTTGTTCTAAGCAAAAATGAAAGTTTTCGAGAACAATCGCGATTCACAAAAATGAAAGTATGATTATACTTGAAACCGATATGCCATTTTGTAAAGTTTTGATTACCTTTTCCAATGGTCCACGGTTTTGGAATTCGGATTCCAATTGATCTGCGTTACATATATTACTTTACAAAAACTCAAATTTACTCTCCAGGGCCACAAGAGGAACAAACGGTGTCCTGCACAAACACAAAAATACATGTAATTACATAGGTGACGTAATACTCGACCAAAAACACTATAGATGTGGCCGAGTGGCTATTCTGAAAAGAAAATAAGAAAAGAAGCATCCTATAAGCTTCGAAATTCTTTTTGTAATGTTTAAATCCATTTGATGCAAACATTGTATTAGGGCGGGGCTAGTCGATGAAAAAGTACGTATATGGGCTATCGGTATTCAACCGCTGCCAGACAATGGGGCTTCGGAAAAGTTAAACACACACCAATTAACGGTTTTAATCACTATAAATCATTACAACATTTTCCACCATAAAAATAGGAGAGCCTTACCAGCAAACAATTTACTGTCAAACCATTACCAGAATTCACCATTGAAAGTGCAGTGCTTTCAAATATTAAGTGAATTTAGAGTCCTAAAATTTCTCTCATGCTTTTGAAATTGAATTCTTCTGTGCCTTTTAAAGTTTTCTGAAAGAACACCAAGGGAAAATATGGATGATTTGAAATGTGTAGAAAATGAAGGGTAGAAAATCCTACAAGTTCCACAATACCTATCCAATACTGTAGGGTAAATGATACTGTAAGAAAATAATGACTGAAAATCACAGTAAAGCGCAATGAAATTACTATATTGAATCATAAAATTTCATTACTATTCAAGCTCATTTCATAGCATAACCACATCATTGTGGCGGTACGCCAACGCCATAATCAACCGAACCGACCAAAGCCGAAACAGAAACGACAAACCAGAAAATAAACCCTAATGAATTCAGATTGATTTTAATTACCATCTAAATTACCCAACTGTCACCTACGGTGCGGCGTTCGCTTTTTATTCTTTTTTTACTTCACCCCTCCATTCGACGATTGTCGCGCCTGTGCGGTGTGTGTCAACGAGAAAGTAGGTACATACACAGGACACCAAGTATGGCAGCCGTTCGGTAACCAAACACCCCTTGGATTTGCTGGTGTGTTTTAGCCTCCTCGTCGTCGTCCTTCCGTCCACCGGTGGTCTTTCCCGTATGGAATCCAGTGCTACCATGTTTCGCAGCCATTTTGACGCTTCCAGTCGCTGGTGGCTGGTGCGCTCTCGGTCTCACTTTTTTTTCTTTCTACACCTACGGAACATTTGAGCAAGTGCCACAAAGTCGTGCGTTTTTTTGTATGTTTTTCTTGGAAACCGATTTCACTGCCCGATTAGTCCAAGTAGAATTAGCTAAATTTATAGCTTTAATTAGCTAGCCGTTTTTACGACTGATGATTTTACACCTTGCCGGGAATCGCCACCGCTTCGTTGAGGCATTTCTAGCTTTTCGTTTCCTGCGAAACCACCGAAAACAAAACATGCTGTCGTTTCGGGTCCGAAATAGCCTAATTGAATTTTATTTTTATCATTTTGAATTATGCTAATAGTGAACGGGTCCGGTAAGTGGCCCTTAAAGAAATTAAGCTTAATTACGCGTGATCTAATTTCGGAGATTGCCGTGTCAATAAATTATGATCCATGCCGGGCAGTCCTGAGCGGGGTTGTTCGGTAGTTCGGTGGCGTGATGCAGGCAACACAATTTTCCGTCATGTCAAAACCACCCCAAGTTTGTTATGAATTTGTGCGCCGCCAGTATCGAGGTTAGCCGCCACCTCCTCCGCCGTTGGCGTCGTCAACATGCGCGGCATCGTGGTTAATGGCCAATAATTGCCGCGGACAGCGAATGTAGTCTTAGCTCAAACTGCCCTGCTACCGCCGGACTGGCCGGCCTGCCAGTTATGATTTTTAATTAAAAATTACTACCGCCATCAGTGAATATTTCTGCCTGTTGGTTGAGATGTTTGGTTTTACGACGCTGGCCGTGGGGCTGTGTTTGCTTTAATTAATCTAATGTCTATTTATTTTCCTACGCGCTACTGATGGTGGTGATATTAGTTGCACTAATTATGTGCAAATTTACTTGTAGCAATAAATTATATACTAGGATTACGCCTGATTCGGAAACAGGGTGTTGCTGATTTTTCTAGCCGTGCTCGAACAATGCGCGAAATGATTGGTCCAGTAATTATCAATGATTATTCAATTCTTTGTTGCTGTGTTTTATCTTCAATTTGTCGTGGTGCTATATTTCATTTCCATAATTATCGCACCAACGAACAATTGATGAAATCCCATCAATCTTAGCATTAGAGCAAGCAGTTTCTCCGAGTGTCACGATTTATGATCGCTTTCGTTTTCCATTTTGTCATTCTTATTCTGGGAGTCCATCGGTGGGGATGAATGTTCCGAAAGTTCTCTCGGATGCACCGAAACCGTCTCTTACCAAATTACACCAGTTACCGATCGGTTCACGATCTGCGGCTGCTGATGTATGCAATCTCCTAGAAACCCGATCAAAAACACGCGGAAGGTTATCATTTAGTGCAAACTGCATTTTGAAAGCCTTCCGCCCCAGGAAACGTAAAAATAACAACTGAGAAGCTTGAACAACAACAAAAAAATCCCCCGAACGAACTCCAATGATATCTCGCAAATATATCATTTATTTCGCAATCGAAACTGCTGAGTCGGATCACTGTCGGAACCTTACGGGCAAATGAATGGCTGTGTTATTTGCATAATTTACTGCTGCCTGGTGGCTGATTTCGGGTCCCGTTTGGTTGTTAATTAATTTGATTACACTTAATCACATGGAATCAAGCACACTACTACTACTGTTGCTAAATGGAGATGCCCGTTCGGTTGTTATCAATGCGACTGCAATGGTACCGACCGACATTCGGTTCTAGTTGGTGAAAGGTCCAAACTAATGCGAACAGTTTTCCGCAGTTCTTCGGGTCATTCCAGTGAAACGATACCAACCAGCTGAATAAGTTCTCGGTTTAATGATGTCTTTAACGATGCCCAGAAATAATGTTTTTTTTTCTGTTTTGGGTACACTTCTTAGAACTACTAAACCGATGAAACAAATATGGCCAGGTATAACAATCTATCGGTAATTTTGTATATTCAAACGATGGTCTTGGTGAATTGCTCACTGTATTTCTTTATGCTAATTAGGAAAAAAAAGAGTTGTTCATGAAACTACACTTTGAAGTAAACACCATTCCAACACGGATTAGAGTTTAGCACCTAACTGAAATTGGCTCGAAAAATTTCTATTCACGCTAGTCTTTAAAACTGTTTTGACCATGTCGGTAAAAGGTGAGATAATTAAGTGCTCATAAGTTCCTATCGCATGCCGCTCCGTGTGTCTTAGCTGACATTTAGTCAAGAGAACAGCGTCGACTGAGTTCTATTAGCTTCTGCATTAGTATCACTGACTTTAATTTGATTTCAAGTTGGTTTCACTTAATATAGACTTCCAGTCAATTTGGTTTTGAAAAACATGCCTGTAACATTCCTTACAATATTCATTGGAGACCATTATTCATCTCATAAAATAAAACGTATGAAACAATATACTTCTTATGAGTAATTAATTGTTTGGGTAGAATTAACGCTCGTATCTGTACTGTAATTTACAGTATTGTACTGTATTTCTGACCCAAATTATGCTTACTTATTTCTCAAATCGAAAAATAAATACAATATTTTAAATCTACTACGCATCGAATTCCGATTTCCCGGAATGTTTTGTCAGATATTTTGACAAAACAGTAGAAACATGTAGCGAAAATAAACACATCAAATAGATTTGTTTTTTCTCTTCATTTTATCATAGTCTATTTATTGTCCATTTTTGATCAGAGCGCGTAACAACAATTTTGCTAACATTTATTGATTTGAAACAATTGTGCAAAACATGCTTTGTAATTTTTTCAAGTGTATGTGATGGTAATGCCGATTGATTATTATGTTAACTTGTTTAATTTTCCCTTTTTGGGGGAGCGGATCATTTCGCCGAAAGTCGTTTCGCGATGGGTTGTTTAGAACACCTTTACGTAAAACGACAGAAATGGACTTTTCACATTTAAGAGTTTGCAGTGAATTTCAGATATATATAAAGTTTTTTTTTCTTAAATACGTTTATTTCTTAAGGCAGTTTACATGAGTTTTTCTTCGACGTAGCATCACTTTTACATAAAATTCTTATCCTAATATAATTCTAAAATAGTCACAACGATTTAAATTTATTAAAACATATTCCTCTTATTACTTAAATATCATCTTAGGTAATTCGTCATAAATTATGGAATCTACTCGGAAATATTATTTGAACCAAACGATTAACTTCTATAAATTATAAAATAAGCTGTTATTTTCAGACATTTTGTTGATGATTTCATGAACTATTTCGATTTTGTTTGTATCATCACATAATTTCTATTCTAATTTAGCTATTGGTTGAACTCATGGTCGCACCTGGAATCAGAACTAAGTCTTGAAAGGGTCCTTTATTAAATTGAAACTCCAATTTTCTTTATGAAATGATAAAGAAGTTTCCTGTGTTGGAAGGTCTCGAACTGGGACATTGGACAGTCTACCTTGGGTACGCAAAGAATTTATTAGTTGAGATCTGACATCACGATACTCCACGCATGTCCAAACGACATGATCAATATCCCGATAACCTTCTCCACAAGCACAATGATTAGTCTCGGAGAGCCCAATTCGAAGGAGACGTGCGTCTAACGTGTAGTGATTGGACATGAGTCTGGACATCATACGAATATATATATGAAGTTGAAATATATACAATTTTTGGTTAGGCAGCAATATTTTGAGTATAAAAAGGGGCCGTTTTGAATTTATCGTGGCTGCTTAATTCAACTGTTGAGAGTGCTGATCCATGGGCGACCGGGTAACACCGTAATCAAACTTGGACACCAGCGTTCGTGAAAAAGCAGAAATTAAAAATTAAAGCATAGTTTAGTGAAACTAACATAATATCAGATAGGTGTTAGGTCAGGCACAGAGCTTATGTGCTTTAGGGAAGTTATTCTAATTTCGTCGAAAGGGTAATTTCGAATACATCATATTATTATCTTTTGTGTTATTATGCCTCCTGTATTACTGATGTGGCGCAGCCACATAACCGAAGCCAAGATGGCTCGGCGGCATAAAACCTGCCGAGGTGACGCCAGCTGAGTTGGCCGCCGACCCGCCGTCGGAAGCGGCGGCATCTTGCATACAAATCTGTAACCACCTCGTTTGCCCGGTCTACTCAAAGCTAGGTTTCTTTGCTCAAATCGATGTAGCGAAGCCGCATTAGATATTTTTCCAGTTAGTAGACGGGAAATACATTTGCTTGGTAGACACACCTATGCAATTGCTTTGATGCTTAGTGGCTAATAGTCAACAAGTTTCCTTGAGATCTCCGTTCTGAGATTAAAAATCAATCTTTATTCAAGAAGTACAATTGCAGGTCAACAAAACATCATTCATTTGTGTTTATTTTCAATCAATTCCAATTACAATATTAGGACAATTTCAGGAATCGGCAAAATGACCCTTTCGGCGAAATGACCCTGATCCCTCTTTTTGTACTGTATTCTATTCAAGCTTAATTATATAACATAAAACCGAAGTACTTGCAGAAAAGACAATAGAGTGTTTCTGATGTAGAAAAGTCTAACAAATCGATTACACATAATTTACCATAATTTAATTCATAAATCGTATCATTGATTTAATTTTCTCTCGCATTCCGGAAGAAGGCTGATTACGGTTGATTTTCATTACGGTCGATCGATATTACGAAGAAAGACCTAGAAATAAGTTTACGAATGGGTTCAATGACCACACGAACCTTGTTTTACCGTTTTACCCCCATTTATTTCATAAGTCGTATTTCTGGTTAAACCTTCTTTCGCATACCGGAAGGAGGCTGATTGCAATTCATTTAAATCGATTGATATTACGAAGAAAGCCCTAAAATGTAGAGTACAAATAGGTTCAATGACTGGACGAATTATGTTATACCGTTTTACCCCAACAATATTCGTGCGGTCACTAAATCTATTTGTAATCTTATTTTAGGTCTTTCTTCGTAACATCAATCGATTCTAATCAACCGCAATTAGTCTCCTATCAGAATGCGAAAACAAGTTCACCCAGAGATACAACTTTTAAAATAAATTGAGGTAGAGGGGGGTAAACGGGCTAGTACTGTCATTCCCATTATGAGTGTTTAGATCACTGAAGTTCTCTACGTAATATGGAACAATATTAATAGGTCATATTGGAACTGCTTCGGAATTGTAGATCTGAATTCAACATTAAATTATGTTTGTGGGAAAATTGGGATCATGAGGTTATTTGCGGTTATTTGCGAGGTTTATTTGAGGTTATTTGCGAAACATAGAACTGTCTAGTTTAACCATAATTGGTTCAAACACCGATAAACAGAACTTTTATTTCTTTAAATTTCTGGACGAAGATGACTTGGGGTAAAATACAATATTTGTTAAAAACAATCCATTCATCGAACTTAAGAACATGTCAGGAGTACCTTCCGATTAGTCGAATTAATGTTTTTTTCAGAGTTTCACAGTTAGTTTTCGAAGTAAAGTCAGAAAAAAGAGAAATTGGAGCAAAACGCACATGATAGTAAATTTTGTGAATCTTCTAACTATGACCAATCGATTCTATGATAGATTTTTGCATAAGAATTACTAACTTTGAAAATATTAGCATTGAATATTACTATTATTAATATTAGGTTTTGATAGTTATGAAAAATAGGGAAAAATATCATAATACAATAAAACATCGTAGAATCTAAATCCGTTGATAAATTTGTGAGCGAGCTAACATTTTTGAACTTATGCCGTTTGTTGAGAGACGAACCGGCCTCCGGCTGAAAGTTTCTTAAATATAATAAGGGGCTGTTCATAAAAGACGTCACGCTTTTTTTGACGATTTTTGACTCCCCATCCCCCCTTTGTCACAAATTGTCACAGAAGCAAAGACCTCCCACCACCCCTATGTCACATGTCACGAATTCAAAATAAATAAAATTCATCTCAATACATTCTCAATATGTATCACAAACCATACAAATATGAGGGAAAAATTACATGCACTCATTAGATTAAAAAATATCCCTAAAACTACAAAAAGGTACATAGATATATTATTGTTTTAGGTAAAGAATAATATTTCCTTAGTGTATAATACAGGGCTGAGAAAATAAAGACCAAAACCTCATCAAAACAAGATCACTGACGTAGAATCTTTTCATGATCAGTTGATCAGTGAATTTTAAATCACATCGATCAATATCGGTACTGATCTTCCGTCACACAATGGGTGGTGATTTTGAGCTAAAATGATTCTTGATTTATGTAAGTTCAATCATTGGATGATTGGATAAGCTTTGATGTTGGTGGAGGAAAATCACATACGATCAAGATAAGACATGACATGATCTACGTCTGAAATCGTTGATCTCCCGCCCTTTTTCAACTGCATCAGAATCAGATAAGAGAAATTATTATGATATACTATTATCAATGCTAGAAAATCAAATTACTGAAAAAATGGTCAGTGCATAACTTAAGTTAAACCGTTTGAAGGCATCTTTTTCTTTTTTACTCATATTAGGCAAAATTTATTAATTTCGCTTATTTACTCGCTCCTCCGTGCACTTTTGCTGATTACAACAGAAATGATTTCCTGCATCATTCATTCCCGAATTTACAAGAAGAAGCTTTTACATCAACAAATACACGTTTTCCTATAGAATGTAAACGTTTATTAGGGAGATTTTTCCAGGAAATAGGGCAAAGCAGTAATATAACTAGGTATTTCAAAAATGCGCTCATTGAAAATATTGGACGTCGCATTCCACAAAACCTCCTTCCCCCTTCCCCCTGTCACAAAAGGTCACGTTTTATGAAACACCCCCCTCCCCCTTGCGGCGTGACGTCTTTTATGGACAGCCCCTAAACTAAAATAACGTTTGTAGAAAAAATGAAGGAAAATATCGTTTTAAAATAACTCTTAGAAAACATATATTTTTTATATTTCTTTTGGAAAGTTAATTTAATGATGTGAATTTTGACCCATGTCTAGTGAAGTGCTGTTAAACAAGTGCGTGAGATATCGATGAGAATAAATGATAGTCGGAATTTCTCATGTCTGACGAGTGTGGCGGGTTAGACAAAAGAGCCTATCCGAGTTCAGAAATGATGTTTTTGACCACTTACGCAGTGTATTTCAGGTCGTTGTCGCACAGCAAAATTACTTATGCCGTTTGTTGAGAGACGAACCGGTCAAAAACTAGTCCAAAAAAATTGTAAGGAACCGAACTGAATAAAAATACATCACTTATGAAATCGGTTGTTTTTCAGTTATTCAATGTCCACACACCGACACAAAAGATGGAGCACCCTGTATATATTTGTTTTTTATGTCTCCCTACTAATTGATATAGCGCTGCCACATATCCGAACATCCGAAGCCAAGAACTGATCTCCGACCCAGCGTCGGTAGCGGCCATCTGCCATATTTCAGAAGAAACAATTGTAGGTCAACAAATAACACTATCAACTTTCATTTATCTTTGTTTCAAATCAATTCCAAATGCCGTAAAAAATGTGCCCTAGCACAAAATTCGACTAACCCCTAAATGATCAAACCTGCATGGACTAGAAAAAAAGTCGAAAACACGTTTTCGTTCGGCACGTCAAATATCACTTACTTTACGCCTGCTTAGCGGTTCAAATTGAACAGCCGAGTTTAGTATTTAGCAGTTCAATTTGAATTGCTCTGCGCTGATGAGTCAAAGACGAAATGTAAACAATATCAATTCCAATTCGATATAAAAATTTCGCATTTTTAAATTAACTGGCACATCCGATAGAAAATGAGAAAGAGTTTTATCGGAGATTCTCGGAGAGTTCTGTTTCTAGTTTTAACGTAAATACCTGTGATGGCCGAACTCCGCAGATGTACTCACAGAAGGAGTGAAAATTAACCAAAATGCACATTGAGAACAACTTCTACAGAACGTTGTCAAACCGTTGGTACGTGTGAATTTTGTTGTTGTTTCCATTATAGAGATTTTAACCTTAAGATCATTCGCCTCTTCTTGCCAGAAAAACTTTCTGACCCTATTGTACAATTTCTTGGTTCCTTCGATGAAATATCAAGAAAATATCAAGTAGCGCTCTGACGGCACAGAAACATCACGACAAGATATGATGGTAAAATTTGTTGTTATTTTGATCGCTGTTTGTAATATACATCTTTCCGGGTAAACTTCATAAAAAACCGAAGCTTCTCAATGATTTCGTAGAGCCACAGCAATTCAGAAACAGATGGTTCTGCTAAGGGCTTCTTGTGTCACCCAAAATTCGATATTGAAGTCCGTGCCATGGTCGTTGATTCGTCGACCATATGGCTAGTGAAGCAAAGCGAGAAAGGTGCAAAAAGGCAAAACGCGGATAAAAACAAGTAAATGGTGCAACTTGATAATATTTCATTTGCTTGACAGAAGCTTCAAACCCGTCGCAACACAATCGAGTAGAGAAGTAGGAGGTTCGTCGCTTTTCTCTCGTTCTGTCTCTGTCTCAAATGTCGAGCTGCCGGCCGTGTCAACCTCTAATTCACGCCTCCTCCTTTCACCTGGAGCCTCCCACTGGAAGCTAATTTCCGCTATTTGGCAGCCAGTGAGTGCAGACGCTGGGAGGAGCGGAGGTCGCAACGGATAACGGGTCGGATCGGCACGGTGCACACCGAATAACAAGATCAACCGCAAAAGCAGATCACTGACGGAGATCTTGCGGCGGTGAAGGAAACTGGAAGCAGTTTTTATCTCCTGCTGCAACTGGTTGTGATTGGATAACAAGATATTAAATCTGCTTGTTTAGGTGGAACAGCTTTGGGTCGGTGAGTGTGGTTTTTCTTCAACTCGGTGTTACACACCACACTTATATTGGCCTTGTGGTTTCGGACGCTTATGGCTAGACTGGATATGATTCAATGCAATTCTGGACACTTTTTATATGAATCAGAAACTTCAGATTTTTTTTACAACGAATCCTAAACTGAATGAATCATAGAATTACTGTCTTTCGATATCATCCATGCGATTCATACCATTTATATGCGGGCTTAGACATCATCTGAGAAAAACTAAATATAGTTTTAAATATTGATACATCAAACATTTCATTTATATATCTAACTTTTTGACAATTTATACTTTATGAGAGCTTAGCATTTTAGAACGAATATTTATCACAGCTTGTATATGCTCTTAACATCCTAACTAACGAAAAGTTTGGATGAAAGGTACTGATTTGGCTTAAACAACTAAATAAGTTCATGTGACACATCCGAACAAAGGAGAGGACGCTTCAAAATCATTTTCAGAATTTTATTCTGAATCCTTTGAAGCGTTTTCTTCCTGGTGGAACAACAGCTTGACCAAATTGGTACCGCATAAAGCATGGCTGGTCTGGAAATTTGTTTATAAATTAACAATTTGTTTTTTAGACAGAGCTTAGAATTTCTGTTTATAAGAGGATATAAACATTTAATATATTTATTACACTTTGCCTGGATTCCTTCAATGTGATCCTTGAAAGTGAGTTTTTTGTCATACATTAAACCTAAGTATTTAGCTCGATCAGACCATGTCAATTCCAAGCCATTCAATTTTAGAATGTGATTATTGTTTGGTTTAAGAAAAGAAGCTCTTGGCTTATGAGGAAAGATAATTAATTGCGTTTTTGCTGCATTTGGTTTAATTTTCCATTTTGACAGATAATCACTGAAAATATTTAAACTTCTTTGTAGGCGACTGCAGATCACTCTTAGATTTCTACCCGTGGCTAACAGTCTTGTGTCGTCACAGAACAGCGATTTCAGACAACCAACGGGTAGATTTGGAAAATCAGAAGTGAAAATATTATACAAGATTGGAGCTACACTCGAACCCTGCGGAACACCGGCTCGTACGGGTAGCAATTCAGATTTACAATTCTGATAGCTAACCTGAAGAGTACGATCAGTTAAATAATTTTGAATCATTTTGATTAAATAAATAGGAAACGGGAAATCAGACATTTTTGCTATTAAACCTTTGTGCCAGACACTGTCGAATGATTTTTCTATGTCTAGAAGAGCAACTCCTGTGGATAACCCAGAAGATTTATTTGCTTTTATCATGTTCGTTACTCTGACAAGTTGATGAGTAGTTGAATGTTCATGACGAAATCCAAACTGCTCTGGTAAAAAAATTGAATTCTCATTTATATGAGTCATCATTCTCAACAAGATAATTCTTTCAAAAAGTTTACTGATAGAAGAAAGTAAGCTAATTGGGCGATAACTTGATGTTTCTACTGGGTTTTTATCAGGTTTCAGGATAGGAATTACTTTGGCGTTTTTCCATCTTTTTGGGAAGTAAGCTAATGAAAAACACTTGTTGAAAATTTTAACCAGGAGTCTCAAGGCAACATCGGGAAGATTTTTAATAAGAATATTAAAAATTCCATCATTACCAGGAGCCTTCATGTTTTTGAGTTTCCTAATAATTGATTTAATTTCATCAAAATTCGTCTCAATAATGTCATCGTGTGATAACACTTGAGTTGAAATATGATCATATTTCAGTGAGACTTCGTTTTCAATAGGACTCACAACGTTTAAATTAAAATTGTGGACACTCTCGAACTGCTGAGCAAGTTTTTGAGCTTTTTCACCATTTGTAAGAAGTATTTGATTTCCTTCCTTGAGCGCAGGAATTGGTTTCTGAGGTTTCTTAAGAACCTTAGAAAGTTTCCAGAAAGGTTTAGAATATGGTTTAATTTGTTCAACTTCTTTAGCGAAATTTTCATTTCGCAAAAGAGTAAATCTATGTTTAATTTCTTTTTGTAAATTGTTTTTCATAGCAGGATCACGAGAACGTTGATATTGTCGTCGACGAACATTCTTCAACCGAATGAGCAGTTGAAGATTGTCATCGATGATAGGAGAATTTAATTTAGTTTGAGCTTTGGGAACTGAAAGATTTCTAGCTTCGATAATATAATGATTCAAATTATCAATTGCTGTGTCGATGTCCGCAGAATTTTCTAAAATAGTTTCATGATCCACATGATTTTCAATGTGAGATCTGTAATCCAACCAATTAGCTCTATGATAGTTGAAAATAGAACTAATTGGATTAATTATAGCTTCGTTGGAAAGTCTGAATGTTACTGGAAGATGATCTGAGTCAAAGTCAGCATGAGTAATCGGTTCACTACAAATGTGACTTTGATCTGTTAGAACCAGATCAATTGTAGACGGGTTTTTCACGGAAGAGAAACAAGTCGGATTACTGGGATGAAGAACTGTGAAGTAACCAGCTGAGAGTTGATTGTGAAGTATTTTACCATTACTGTTATTTTGCCTACAATTCCACTGGACATGCTTAGCATTTAAGTCCCCTATTACGAAAAATTTCGATCGATATCTTGTAAGTTTTTGCAAATCGCCTTTAAAGAAATTTAATTGTTCGCCGGTGCATTGGAATGGCAAATATGCTCCAGCGATGAAATAAATTCCATGAATGGTTTCAACTCCGATTCCCAAGCTTTCAATAACTTTAGTATTGAAAGAAGGTAAAATTCGATATTTAATTTGCCGTTGGACAAAAATGGCAACTCCACCATCCATACCAGTAAACCTGTCAAATCGATGAACCACATAATGTGAATTACTTTTCAATTTTACATGTGGTTTATGAAAAGTTTCTGTCACAATGGCAATATGAATTTTGTGAACTTTGAGAAAATTATAAAATTCATCTTCACTCGATTTCAAAGATCGAGCATTCCAATTTAAAATATTCAAATAATTATTTAACATCACTATTAAATTTTAAATTCATTATAATATTATTTGCAAATTTCCATCCGATTTGAAATGCTTCAAAAAGTGATGAAGTCGAATTCATTTGAATGATCATTTGAAAAAGTTGATCTTGTAGGTAGATCATTTTATTTTCAGTTATATCGCCTAAATCGACTTCATTTAAAGAAGCGAATGGCATTGAAGGAATATTTGTATGTAGACTGCAATTAGAAGAAGATGATTTGGCCGGTCTACCTATTAATAAATTGTTTTCGTTAGAAGAAGAACTGCAAGGCGGTCCTGTGTTTTGATTATTTACATTAGAAGAAATAGGTGGTAGATTTCTACCTAATATACCAGCATAACTGACATTAGAAGAAGATGATGACGAGGTCGATCTACCTGTCAATAAATTGTTTTCGTTAGAAGACGAATTGGCAGGCGTACCTGTTTTTTGTTTCGAAGAAATCAGTGCCTTAGAAGAATTAGGCGTGGCATTTGTAACGGTTTTTTGATTTTCAGGTATGTTCTGTAAATTTAAGGTCGTTGATTTGACTTGTTGTCGAAGCGAACGAGCGTTTAAAATTTTTTCCCTGACAGGACATTTCAAATAATTGGATTTATGATTTCCATCGCAATTTGAACATGAAAATTTATCAGTGGTTTCGTTCATTGGACAAACGTCTTTCGAATGCGATTTACCACAATTCAAACACCGTATATTCATATGACAATTTTTGGTTCCATGACCGAAGCCTTGGCAACGACGACATTGCGTTAAGTTTGCAATACGATTATGCCGTTTATAATGTTCCCAATGAATTTTAATGGGGGAAATGAAACGTACTTTTTCTAAAGTTTTCAAATTGTTTACATCACTTCGATTGAAGTGTATTAGGTAAGTTCTTGGGAAATTCCAGAGCGTGGTTTAGAAGTACCATTCGCTCTTTTTTTCATAAGTATTACTTGGGAAGGGGCAAAACCAAGCAATTCTTTTAGTTCATTTTTAATTTCATCAATACTTTGATCATTTGATAATCCTTTCAAGACAGCCTTGAAGGGTCTGTCTGATTTTATATCATATGAATAAAATTTATGAAGTTTCTCGGACAAATATCGAATAAGACGTTCGTAATCTTCCAATCCATCAACCAAGACTCGACATTCTCCTCTTCGTCCGATTTGAAATGAGACTTTCACTTCCGGAAGAAAAGTAGAAAGCTCAGTACGGAATGCTTTGAAGTCGGAAATCATCACCGTCACTGGTGGCATAGATTGATGTTTCTTCCCAGAACGACAAGCGTCCATTTTGGGAATTTTTGAAGAATTTTCTTCTATGTCGCTACAATCGGATTCAGGAAGAATCTCGTAAATATTGTTAGACGGCATAGAATCAACGGAAGGGAAATCCGTCCGTTGTCTTTTATTTTTACATTCAGATTCTATAAGATCGTGAATGTTATTAGAAAAATGTTGAATAACGGATTGTGATTTATTCCGTATTGAATTATTTTTAGCCTTAGGCTTGTTTCCTTTCCGGTTGGACGCAGGCATTTTTGAAATTAATGAAATTTTAAATTAAATTAACTAGGCTAAATTAGTCTTCGATTAGACTCCTAGCTAGCCTTAAAAAAGGCTGATTAATTTCTTAGTCACTCTAATATCACTCTTTGTATCACTTAGTTAGTGATTCAGGTAGCCTTGAAAAAGACTGAAGCCTTGAATCAATGAAACTCTAGGTAGCCAGAAAAAAAATTCCAGGAGCCAAGAGCTATACGCGTGCGGTGCGAACGACTGTTCAACACCGACTGGAGGAAGTTCTTTAATTTACGTCAATTATACTATGATATCTTCAGAAAGGACAGCCATTTGAACTTCGAACTTGAATCAATAGAACCTCTAAAGAATTTCGTGATTTAATAAATTAATAATAATTGCTTTATAATGGAGGAAAAATACCGTACAAGGCCAGTAGTGGTTTGAAAAGCGTTACCCTGTTCATAAACAAAGATTTATCGGTGGTATTTTGCATTTAAGCATGGTGGAACTGTTATATCAGTACCTGGTGCGGAATGCTCAGGTAGGTCAAATGAAACGGTCATTCCGGGAATTATTAGGTAAGCACATCAACTGGAAGTGCATTTAAGAAATTCTTGACAGGAAAAAAGGCAGGTGGGTAATGTCAGAGACATAACCGGATGACGTGAATACGAATAAAACTGGTACGCTTCCTTTACCCTTCCGAATATCAGTTAGTTAATTGATTGTGTGAATTGTGCAAGCTTTCCCCTTCTTTGCTACTAGATTTTGAAACGATGTACCAACACTAAAATACAGATTAGTGACATCAAACGTCCTGATGAACAATTAAATATTGCGAAATAATTTGTATAATTCTTTATAATAAGAAGGGTGATACACGAGAAAAAAAAACTATAATACTCATATCATATTCAATATCCTACGAAAAATTTCCTCTAATTTATTGCAAATGTAAATAACAATAAAATATCTGACACCATTTGCACACTCTGAAGTCAACAAAACGCATTTAAAACAATGCACACAAAATGCAATAAAAAAGGGCCGAAAAAAATATGTGTAAATTTTCTAATTAGAGTCTATCAGACTGTAAACCTCCACAAAACTTATTATATTTTAACAGGTAAGTAATTCTTTAGATAATATTTGGAGCAATAAGAAGGGCTGATTTTGCATAATGTTCCCCATCGTTGTCCACGTTTCGTTGTATTTTGCTCCAATGTTAATGACCAGCGGCAGGATGACGCAATCGTTCTTGTTTGAAGCGAAACTGGCTCCGTGAACGTCCCACAATTAATTCAATACTAAAGCTATTTCGGTAAAGGGTTTTTCACGTGATTTAGTTTTTTACATGATCTCGTTTCGTTTTACGTGAGCTTTTTTACAACTGGGTGATCTCAACGGCTACAGAAACAGTACCGAACAGAATTTTGATGTCGATTATTTTATTTCATTTCGGATTTGCATATTTCAGTGAAAGAAACTAGCAAAATGCTGTACGGGATTCATTTCCGGCATTCAAAAGGGTTAAATTATAGAATTGTCATCGATAATAAACACTGTTTCGAGCATTTTTCTCGAACGCGAAGCAGTCAAATTTTTCAAGGTTGCACCAAACTGATGATTTTATCGCCGATTTGCAAAGTAGCAATCTCTATAGATTTTTAGGTTACATATGGAGTCATTTGAAGGGCTGATTTTGTGTAATGTTCCCCATCGTTGTCCACTTTTCATTGTATTTTGCTTTAATGCTAACGATCAGCTGTAGGATGACGATCTTCTTTGAAGGGAAATTGGCTGGACTGATTTGAAACTCGTTGATACCGAACATTTCCGAAAACTTTAATTTTTAATTATTTGTAATCCTGCTATACAACTGAAAATGTTACCATAAATTAATGGATATGTTTCCGATGGCATGCGACAAAAAGAGACATTCCCGGTCAAAAACTTATCACTCTCTCAGAGGGTAAATTTTGAAAAGGCGCCCCATAGTAAAGTAAGTTGTATTCATGATAAAAAGTATATTTCAAATGTTCCGCGTTCGCTCCAAAATGAACAAAATCAACAACGTATCAATGGTTCAGAGAGGAGTTTCGAATTGTTTAGATGCAATAAACAGGATTTCTGGCATAGGCATGTGACAGGGGATGAAATATGGATCCATTATTTTACACTGGAGTCGAGTTAGCACTCAACTGAAAAGCGTCCGAAAATGCAACTGCCAGCTAAAGAAATCATGCCGTCATTTTTTTCTTTTGAGATGCTCGAGAAATAATTTATATCTTCTATCTTGAAAAGAGAAGAACCATCAATAGTGAAGTTATTGATGCGTTTGAAGAGCATTATCGAAAAAAGTGGCCTCAAACATATTTCATCAAGCCAATGCACCGTGACGCAAGTCAATGAACACAATGTTCAAATTGAACGAATGAAATTTTATTTGTTTCCTAACACAATATATTCTCCAGATCTAGCCCTCAGCGACTACTGAATCTTTGCTGATACTCCCCGAAAAAAAGATTTTGCTCGAATGAGAAAGTTTTCGCTACAGCTGAAGCCTATTTTGAATCCAAGGACAAATCATTCTATGAGCATGGTATGGCAAACTTTTTGAACGAAGTGTTCCCTTGGATACAGAAATGCCAAACATTTTGTTGAATTCGTCATCGAATTTTGTTAAAACAAAGGGTTTACGGTAATTAAAACCAGTAAATAGGGTAACGGTAACCCCATTCATCTCAGCTCCAGGAGTCATCTTATATACAAAAACCATTAGTGAGAGTGAGATTTGTAGTCTCTGTTCAATAGATTGATTTCAAGAGTAGGATGAAATTAGGTGCATTCGTCTCGAGCTCTCGCGTCAATTTTGCAGCAGAATTGCACAATTTTCGCGGTATTACATATATTGTGTTCAATATTATCACAATTCGTTGATGTCCTGGTTCAACTAAAATATTATATGAATGCAATTAGACTAGTTCTCTGCCAAAACAAAACAAATGTTTTTTAGGAGGTTTGTTTTTTAATACTTTACTCTATTATCTGAAAGATGCTTTGACAGTGTAAAATGATGTCTCTACTCAGTATTGTTTGGCAAATCATCATGAATAGGTTAACTATAGAACAGCACTTCCAAATCGTGGAAATTTATTTTCAAAATCAGTGTTCAATTGATACTGTTTTTAGCTTAAAACTCTCTTCAGTGTTAAGGCGCCGTATTTGGAGCAAAGATAATCCAAACACCGTTCAAGAATTACCGATGCATCCTGATAAATGTACTGTTTGGTGCGGTCTATGGGCTGGTGGAATAATCGCTCCTTATGTGAACGAAATGTGGTTTCAGCAGGATGGTGCCACTTGTCATACTGCGGCCGAAACAATCGACATTTTGAAAGAACATTTCAACGACAACATTTCGAGAAACGGACCGGCGAATTTGTCTCCTCGTTCGTGTGATTTGACGCCACTCGATCATTTTTTGTGGGGATACGTGAAGTCATTGGTTTATGTAGATAAACTCGCAACGATTGGTGCCTTGAAAACCAATATTCAACGTGTCATTGCTGAAATACGCACTCAAATTTTTATTTAAATTTCAAATCAGCCAGCTTTCAAAAAACACATATTACAATCGGTGAATTCAACTTGAAACATTGTAAATTCATACAAAAATTCAGCACTCTTGAGAGGATTACTTCCTGCAAATTATAATTGATGAATTACAAGTTGTACGAAATTTTCAGTTGCACTAAATAATGTTCAACTCTGTTAGGAAACCAATAAATTTACTCACCAAAAAGTTTATTTTGGTATATCCGTGCCTAAACGACATTCGACGAAAGTGTGTCCAACATCAATTTTGATCGAACTTCAGCTCAATTCAAAAAATTCCCATATTAACGGATGCCACTTTTGACATGGCAGCAAATGGATTTCATGAAAGCCTCACACCCGAGGCAAGCCCTCCGCCAACGGTTTCCATTTCCGAAATCACAAACGTGACCAGCAAACATAATAAATATACCGAAATACAATTATCCCGAACACACAAAGGAATCGTTCGAGCACGCAACGTCATTAGTAAGACTGACGCGAGAAGCGAATGGCGGGCGCATTCACGCTCTCGTCCATCTTTCCGTCGCCTACCGGCCTTTCCGGACACAGCACGGAAAACGCAAATGACCACGGTTCGGTCCACCACCACGCTTGCATGTGCAACGGTATTACTCTGAATAGTATAAATTAAATTAATTTGTTTTTATTAGCCATTTTCGTTCCAATCAAAAAACTATATTTTATCCCTCCACAACTGGTCAGTTTTCTTTGGTGGTGAAGCTACGAAGCTATCGGAAATTGAGGTTGGATTGAATGTCCCATTATCTATTAATTATACAATCGTGATCACACACGTATTGATAAAATTTGCGGTTTATCATTTTTGGAAATTGCACAAAATTTAACAAAAAAAGCTTACCTGTATTCGAGCTTCAGTCAGCCCTATTTTCATTGCTAGCTCTTCCCTGAAATGAGAGAAAAAAAAACAGAAAGTGAAAACAAAGACCAAGATTAAACCCTTTGGACAGCACATCGGCGAGTTAGATGGTGTAATAAAATTTCAATAAACATGTAAATTAATTCGATTAACGAGTCCATCAAAGCCAATCAACACCACTCATCCATCAGCTCCGTATGGCACCTTCCCAAATGGCCAAATCCAAAAACATTTCACGGCGAACGATCCACAAATCAAGCTAACAATAAATCCATTAGACATTATCTTCTCCCCTCCCCCAATAATTATAAATTCAAAACTAATAAATTTGCCTAATGAGATGATTCCAGCAGTAAATTCATCATCCTTCTTCAAGCGACAGAAGAAACGCGGACAGACGAAACACTCGAAACTGGAAATCGGTTCCGAACAAAAGCCGCAAATGACATTATCACTATATTAAACGTGATTTCTCGTCCGTCTGCCGGCCCGTCCTTTTTTTCGAAAGGAACCCAAACGAGACCCATGGACCAAGAGGTTTTGCAAATTAACCGTCATCGGCCGGTGTCTTACGAGCTATAAAAAGCTTTTTCGCCCCCAAAACACACACACGTAAAAAACTCACACATTACCGGGACGGGATTCGTTTATGGCACAAACGACATAAAATTATGAATATCAAATTAAATGTTGAAATTTATTAATCCCGTTGCGAGTTTTTTGTTTTGTTTTTATTCAGCTCACATTGGAGCGGAACATTTCGTCATTGCGCTTGCTTTGTTTAGTTTGGCAGGCAAACGAAAAACGCTTGTCATGTTTAGCTGATTATTTATACTCATCTCAAATTTTCAATAATCCTTTTATAGCCCGTTTAAGGTTAGGTTATTCTCATTTCCTACCAATCGAATGAATATGTTTTTTTTCGGTCCACTCGTTTTCACGAAATCGAAACATCGAATACAAATGGTAATAAAATGCTTATCCTCTCGGAAATTTCATTAGTGAAAGCCTTCCATTTGCGAAAGATTCGTCCGTACGTGGGGCGAGGGGCAGCTTAGCATATTATAACTTAAGGCTTTAAATGACTCGGTGCTGAATGGGCAGCACATTTTTAACCTACAAACCTACAGAGGCTGATGTCATTCCGCGGCGATAGAAAAAAGTTCCACTGCATTGACAACAAAGAGGCATGAATGTACTTAATCACCCTAATCAAATCAGTAGTCTGTGGTTTTTTAAGTGTGTTGAGGCGTCAGTGGTCTGACAAACACCGCAAGAAGTCATTGGAACCTAGACGGAAGTAATTCGCGGTCATGGACTGCCGTATTTTTTGAATACTCGAACTAATTGAACCGTTTAAGTTTGCACTAAGCAAACTTAAACTGCTTGAACTGCTCTGCACTGACGACTCGAAGACGAAACGTAAAGAATAGTATTTTTCAAAGTTTTTCATTTGGCTCTTTTGCACTTAAGCTCAACGCGAACATTTTTTTTTGCTGGATCTTGTAATGTTTTTTCATGAAAGGCAGAGATGTCTATCTCCTCTGTGTGACGAAGAGCAAGCAAAATTTCTCCCCTCGCACTTACAACTTCAACGAGAGCTCTTCTCTTTCACATTTATACACCACTGTTGTATAGAGTGTGCACACATAAATTCTCCGAGATGGATGCAGATACTTTCACAGAGGTGTACACGCCGGTGAGCACTCTGCTGTATGGTTTTCGTAGATGAAGCGTGGACACGCAAAATCAGCAAAATAAAACAATTTATCGTAAAATTTTCGGTTTTCCTTGCAAATTTTTCATAGCAAGGCCAGATCTACTCTCTATTAATTGAAGTTCACAGAAGTGTTCGCTCACCATCACGCGCCAGTGGTCACTTGGGTGTATTTAGACGAGAGCGCGTGTGAGCGATTCATGCGAAGAGAATGTGTTTCACTCGCGCCAGCTGCTTTAACCACAAGCACACACTCAAATGCTGTCTATTCGACACTGAGAAGAAGTGCGCTTTCCTCTTTGTGCGGTGCTTCGTTTTTTTCATCCTTGGTGTGGGAAAAATCTGACTCTAGCGTGTATAACTCTGGTGAAATGCCATCTCTGATGAAAGGTACATGAAATTTCCGAAATCGAAAAAAAAATTTTGATCTCGAAAAAAATTTTGAAAGAATCGACTTTTTGGGAGTAAATATCAAAATTGATCAAAGTCCCAGAAAGTTGTTTTTTTGAAAGAAATTTTTTTTGAGATTACACTAATTCTCGACGTTTCATGCAGTTTTAAGAGTTTCGGCATCACAAAAAATTTCGATTTTGGAAATTTCATGTACTCACCCCTATAATGCTTTTCAAAATAGAAAATTTTCAAACCTTAACCGCCGGGCAGCACCCCTTACGCATGTCCGATTTAGCTCAAATTTTGCATCAGGACATTTTTCGAGATGCTTAAACTTTTGAGCACTAGCGCTTTAAGAAATTAGAGGTGATGCCAAAATATTCGCACCCTTATATACATTAGAGAGGTAAAAATCAACGTGTTTTGTCGGTTACGTCACTTATACCATCATATCTCCGGAACCAAAAGTCACAGCCATTTGATCTTTAAACTTGATCAATGGCGCGACAGTAGCGTTCAAACGAGCCCAAGTTTGTGTCTAATATCTAATATTCTAATAATTTTAGGGTTTTCTGTAGTATTTGTTCTGTAGCTTGAAAAGAAATCGAGTGAGGTTTACTGAAATAGCTTGATTTTATGTAAAAATGTCTGGAGAATCGAATGGAAGAATGTACACTGGCCGCACGAAACGTTTTGGTGGCTATTTTACCCCAATTCCTTCAACTTGTGAGATTTTCATCTAAATCACCCTTAAGTCTTAGGCGAACCACGTTTAAAGCAGTTTACAGTGAATTTTACCCCAGCAAAAAAATGGAATTGAATCGTGAACATTTTCGTGCAATCATTTATTACGATTTTCGTCATGGATTATCAAGACAAGAGTGCTTCAATCGACTTAATTCGACTTTTGGAAGTGCGACTGTAAAAAACTGGTATAACGAAATCAATCGTGGTCGTAGTTCGCTTGCCGGGCAGAGTTCAGATTTGGACAGAGTTCTGATTTGGACAGATCCACAATTTTATTACCAAACGCTTTGTAATCAATTCAATTATCGAACTAATAAACGAACGATAAGCTATTGGAAATTCGGTTAATATTTACAAAATCTTGAAAAAAATTTCAAATAAGTACATTTTCTGTTACCGTTCAGCATTTTTTAATTTTGAGTAGTTAATACTTTTTTCATTAATTCATTATTTAATTTTCATAATTATTTCATCCAAGTACAAAGCAAAACGTTCCAGTACTATGCTTCTGGACATCCATTGCACTTTATCGTGAAGGAGGAGCTCGGAATATTCAGTAATAAATTCTATTAAGAATTCTACGAAATATGCGATAAGCTTCATTATTTCGACCGAATATTACGAAATTGTCAACGCGGTTCGGTGAGAAGTTAGTACACGTGGTTGAGAGATAGAAGTGGGGTATTTTAAGTATTTTAAGCACTTTTTTGTAAAATAAACAATATTTGTGTATAGAACTAAAGAGCCGCAGCATCATATTCGAAGAGCCTTGGGCTATCCTGATTCCCGGATTCCTGTTCCTGAAATAGTGGTCATATACTCAAAAATGGAACTCACTCACTTTTCGTAGAGGTCGCTTGACCGATATTCACAAATTTAGGTTCAAATAAAAGGCCAGAACTCCTGAGCTCCTGAACTTTGCGCGGATGCAAGTGTTTAAAATTTCATTTTTACCATTTCTAAAATTATAAGTATTTAAAATTTAAACCGTCGTTTAAAGTACGATGGCCGAATCATATAAAATCTTATAAAATTGACTAAAATCAATACAGTTTGTAAGTCATGTTAACAGATGGTCATTCGAACCGACTTCATTTACACCGGTTGCAGAAGTACCTGCAATAGCAAAACTGTTTAATTTTGTTGGTTGTGCTAATTGATTTTTTTTTGTTTTCTTTCAAGAAGCAATAAATTTTTTTTCGAAGAATGCCACATATATGAGAATGTGAGAATATGAGTAATACGAGAAAGCCATCAATACACCACTAGGTGGATTAAAACAGGTTTTTTATTACTATCTAGTTTCTACACATTAGAAAAAAATTGATCACGAAACCAACCCTCTTGGGAAAAACCACGTGTACTCACTTCTCACACTGGTGTTGGAACGTTTTGCTTTGTGTTTGGATGAAATAAACAAGTTTTTGGTTGTCATAGAATCTGTGGCAGACATTGTCACAGATAATCTGCACATTTGACTGCATACAGATGGACAGTCAAGCCGATTTTGACTGCTTGCAGACAACTGCAAACCGATTACACTATTATACAGTCAAACTGCACAAGTTTGTGCAGATAAACTGTCTAATGTAATCGTACCTTTAGTTGCTAGAAGTATGCTGTACTCGTGAAGAAGTACCGATTTTTCGTAAAACCCGATCAATTTCTCCTTACACTTTCCATGTTCGGAGCACTTGCTACACTCCCGCACCCTGAAAATAACCTTATAATCTATTTTGATTAAACTTTTTTTTTGTCAGTAATTTTACTACAGATCTCCTCCATGATTACCCTGAGTAGTGTAGAAAGTATCTGTGCTTTTAAAAAAATATCGATTCCCATATTTGGTACATGTGCCGAACTTGGTGGCGATTCGTTTAGTTGTTTCGTAGTTATGCTGAGACATAAATACACTCGCGTTCATAGGCAGACAAAGATTATTTTCCCTTAGTTCTTTGAATTCCTCGGGAAAATGTAACCAGATCTTTTGAAATTATTTAAAGAAAATTGTGTTGCATTCAAATAAACAACAGCAATACCATCTACCATGACCTTGAAATTCTTGTCACTCTCTTATTTTACAAAAAATTTGAGATGAAAATTTATTTTCAAAACCCCCTCCTCTAGTCTAAATGTCGATTTTCTTCAAATTATATAATTTTTTTCGTTGACCCCCTCCCTTCTTGTTAAGGACACTTGCTGCACAATCTCTCCTCTTGAAAATATACTAATGATCATCTCTTAAGAGCAAGAAGAATCTGTGCCAATTTTGATAGCAATCCGTTCAGTAGTTACAGAGTTTTTCCGTTACAAACATTACATCCTCCTCTTTAGAGGTACGAACTACGTCCACCCTACACGAATTCCCTTATAATCATTTCTAAGTTGCACAAAAAGTATCTACGGTCTTCAAAAAGTATCGATTCTCGTCAAATTGATTAAATTTTTTCATGACCGTTGTTGGGGACACTTGCTACGTTCTCTCTCCCATTTAAATACCCTTACAACTATATCTGAAGAGCAAAAAACATCTGTGCCAAATGTGATAGCAATCCTTTCAGTAGTTTCGGAGTTATGCTGTGGCAAACATTACACCCCCCTTTTTAAAAACACTTGCTACATTAATACCCCATATAATCATATCTAAGATATACGAGGTATCTATGGTTTCTAAGGTCTTCAAAAACATCGATTTTCGTCAAGTTATATGATTTTTTTCATGACCCCTCCTTGTTAATGACACTTGCTATGCTCCCTCTTCTATAACAATAAAATTATGACTATTTTTGAAGAGCTAGAAGTACATGTGCCAAGATCGATAGCAATCCGTTTAGTAATTTCGGAGTTATGACCTTACAAACATTAAACCCCTTTTTTATGCACTTGCTTTATCCACCATTCTCGTCAAGTTATATGTATTTCTCCATAAACCTCACCCCCCCCCCCCTTGGTAGTGACACTCTCTTCCCTATAAAAAATACACCTTAAACCATCTCTGAAATGCAAGAAGTATCTGTGCCAAGTTTGGAATCAATCCGTTCAGTAATTCCGGAGTTATGCCATTACAAACATTACACCCCCTTTTTTAACGGCACTTGCTATATCCACTCCTCATAAATCATATCTAGTATACGCAAAATGTTTCCATGGTCTTAAAAAAGTATCGATTCTCGTCAAATCAGACAAATTTTTGCATGACCTTCCCTGTTAAGGACACTTACTACGCTCCTTCCCCCATTAAAATATTCTTATGAACTTCTCAGAAGAGCAAGAAGTATCTGTGCCAAGTTTGGTAGCAATCCGTTCAGTAGTTTCGGAGTTATGCCGTTTTAAACAATTACACCCCCCTTTTTAAAGGTACTTGCTACATCTACCCCCCGTATAGTTTTATCTGAGGTACGCAAAATGTTGCTATGGCTTTCAAAACGTATCGATTCTTGTCAAGTTATATGAATTGTTTCATGACCCCCCCTTGTTTATGACACTTGCTACGCTCCCTTCCCTATAACAATACTCCATAAACCATCTCTGAAATGCAAGAAATACCTGTACCAAGTTTGGTGCCAATCGGTTCAGTAGTTCCGAAGTTATATGGCGTTACAAGCAAACAAACTTAAATCCATTTATATATATATATATATATATATATATATATATATATATATATATATATATATATATATATATATATATATATATATATATATATATATATATATATATATATATATATATATATATATATATATATATATATATATATATATATATATATATATATATATATATATATATATATATATATATATATATATATATATATATATATATATATATATATATATATATATATATATATATATATATATAGATCGCTCGTAAAAAGACTCGTATCGATTGCAAAGAAATGCAGAAAAAATTCAATCGTGGTGCTTCAAATTTGGTGTATAACATATACACAGATGACGAAATAAGAATTTACTCATATGAGCTCGAAACTAAACAGCAGTCGACTGTATGGGTGTTTCAAGAACCGATTTCTAGAAAAGTTGTTCGGAAGCACTTCAAAAAATGGTGCCTCGTTTTCTTCGGTATGAACGGACATATCGTAGCCGTTGATTTAGAGGATCGTAAGACCGTCAATTCTAATTGATGTACCACCATTTGTTTACCAGAAGTTTTTTCGTGAAATAAGGAAAACAAACGCAAGACGCAAAATCATTCTTCATAAAAATAATGCAAGCTTTTACACATCGGCTCAAACAACCGAATATTTGAGCACCCAAAACGCCGAATTGATAGGCCACCCGCTGTATAGTTCTGACTTGGCACCTAACGACTTCTATTTGTTCGCTTCGGTGAAGGATAAACTGCGTGGAGAGCGATTCACTACTCCTGAAAAAAGCTGTTGAAGCGTTCAAAAGCCATGTGTTGGGGATACGTCAAAAAGAGTGGAAAAACGTTATGTAAATTGGTTCAAGCGTATGCAAAAGTGTATTCATCATCTAGGAGGAATATTTTGAACATCAATAAAAGCATTTTTTACTATTGAACAAAAAATAAATAAAAGCATTTTTGAACAACAATAAAAGCATTTCGTTTTCATTTTTAGTCTAAAAACGTAATAACTAATCCATGTAATAAGATAATCGTATTACGAACAACCAACATCAACGGCTAGTAAAATAAGCTTTGGCGAAAACCAGTCCGCTACGTGTTTTTTTTCCATTTCGCGTTACTCTGCGCACGTGTGCCGTATATTTTTCCGCTACGATTAAAAAACATGCTGATTGCTGAAAGCATCCAAACAAAGGACTTTCGCGGGCTTTAAAAACGATTAATTTTTGTGATGCTGGATTTTTGCCATATGAACAAAAAATACATCAAATTCTATTATCGCTACGGATAATGTTAGTGTCGAAAACAGATCACGGATTCCGTTACTTTGGAAATTACCAGTTGCTATAATAGCCTTACTGCCGGTTTTTTCTCAATCGGTTACTAGCAGATGCTCCCAAAATCGGTTGTGACTGGACAAAGCAATGAAACAAAACAACCAACATTAAATTCATTAGTCAGCAAATTTTGTTTGCAGTGGCTTTCGTAAATAAATTGATTCGCATTTTTTCGGAAATGAAATTTGGAAAAGTTGGCAAGGGTTCTAC
The DNA here is from genome assembly GCF_030247185.1 of Malaya genurostris. NCBI lineage: Eukaryota > Metazoa > Arthropoda > Insecta > Diptera > Culicidae > Malaya > Malaya genurostris. The sequence continues at coordinate 280,083,251 of NC_080571.1, forward strand.
CACCCACAGAGGAAGTAGAAACGATAGACACAGATAGACAAGCACTGTCAAGAGAATGATCTGATCGATGGAAATTCTCTCATTTGAAGATAATGAAACCTGTCACCTGAATATCTGAATGAGAATCTGGTATTGATTGGAATGTCACGACCAACTGACCACTAATTGATGTATCGTGAAACACCCGAAGCGTTGGTGGACGACTCACCTGGTAAACACATCCGGATAGTGGGTTCTCGAGAAGGCCTTCTCCAGTTCTTCCAGCTGAAAACTCGTGAACGTGGTCCGGTATCTCCGCTGCTTTCTCTTTGGTGTGTAGTCGTCGTTCCCATCGTCGCTGTGCTGATCCGACAGGGGACTGTTGGGGTCCCGGCCCGGGCTGCTCATCAGAAGGCCTCCTGGTGTGCTGGACCCCCCCCTACCGATGCTGCAGCGCTCCAGTGGACTGCCCTGGGGTGGCCGTGCCTCATGGGGTATGTCCTCCGTGCCTAGCAGCTTGCCCTCATCCGATATGCCCATTGGTCGGTGACTACCGGGCTGATCTAGATCGGCGAGCCGTGCGATGTTGTAAATTTTGGACCGGTTTTACGCGTACTCTCTCACCCGGGAACTTGTGCTGCTTCGATCGCGCGGTCACTCGTACCTTCGGTTGGTTACGCGAGGCTCGGTTGGCTGTATCTGAAAGCACAGGAAGGCACACAGGGAAAAGAAAACAATCAGTTTCATAATTTTAATAATTTTATCGGGTGATGAAAAATGCAATTTTCGAGATAAAGCCGACGGTGTGAGCGGAAATTGTGCCCGGCTCATATGCGGCTAATAATAGCTTTCGGCAATAAACGATCCGAGCGCCGACGAGTGAAGAGCTTTTATTAAAAATTTACCAACTATTTATCACACCTGAAACGGAAAAACGGGAAACGGCCAGCATGGACCGTACAAAATTGTAATCCTGTTCATCAAATTTCAGGTTGTCTTCGTTCTTTATTAAATTTGTTCTAATTATAGGGTCCACACCACGAAATGAGATCATACGAACTCCACAACACTCTCGATCAAGTTTCGGCTTGGCTAACATTGTGACTGAATGTTATGCAAATTTTTAGTTTATCATGTTGATGTAAATTATTAGGAGCTAATAGGTTTAATGAAATTTGTAAGCTCGTTCAAATTTTCCGTTCTCAACGTGCGTCCGTGGTCGAGTCGTAAAAAAAATTGACAGCGGTTTTCTACTTGATAATATTAAAAAGTTTTACGCAAGCAAAATAATGAATCCCAAATTTTTCCAGCTGCCACAGTTGTTTAAAGTGGGTTCGTTTAGCTGAATTTCGATTCGAAAAAAATAAATTCATCATATCATAACATCCTCGAAGCAATTCCTAAGTTTAAATCGAATGAATCTGACGAAAATGTTGCAGCACTCCAATTAAAAAATGTCACACAAAATCAAAACAAATTTAAAGAATTCACTTCTGCGTCTAACTTCAAAATACACCGAGCTGACTTTTTGTCTAATCTAATCAAATTGAATTTGGAACTCATTCCGTATTTTTGCCGGTTCATCGTTTTTGTTGGCACTATTTTCGGATCTGCCTGCAGTCAATGCAGTAAAACTTCTTCAGCGAAGTTGCGGAATTTACACGTTCTGAGCTTTTGCACTGATTTGACGTTGTTTTTTTTTTTTTAATTTTTGCTTTCCTTCTCTTCCTTCCAACCAACGGATATCCCTTTGGCTGATGCTATTTCGCGGTCCGACGATTCCTACGACGACGACGACCACGACTGGTTAGTCAAAGAGAAATTCGCGACTAAGACATTCTTCCGCACGTCGGATAAAAAACCGAATGACAACAGACGGGAACACGCGAAAACAGAGAATCGGGCACGAAAAAAAACATGGTGAAACCGGGAAAACATTGGGCCTGTTTGTGGTCTCTGATTTGATTTTAAACGTTATGTTTATTGGATTTTAAATTGGACAAAACGTTTCATTAATCACTCAATTTAGATCGATCGGAGCTGATAAAGATGTCACCGGAACGCGACGGTTAACTGAATGAGAGAAAAAAAGAAAACACTGGCCCAACGTCCTCGATCCCGACGTTATGTCTTTGGATGGTCTGTGAAGTGTGCAGTGAGTGCGAATTTCGGTTGCATTCTTGATTGAAGATGTGATTTCCGAACACATTTCCTTGTCGTTTGGCGAGTTTCATTTGACGTTGGATTCCCCGTTCAGTTCATTTCTGTTGCAATTTATTTTTGTGAAATGTTGATCTTTTAATTTGATTAGTATTAGTTAGGAAGTTAGTAAAAGATTGATGGGATCGCTCACGCATGCGAATTGCGACATCCTTAGTCATCAGCTAGTGCATCAAACCAAACTAGAATTAGTTTCGTTATTTCAACTAATGTCTACTGTTTGAATATTTATTTGATTATTTTAATTATTTTGATAAATTGATAACTATATTTTCTTCACGTTACACCTTCGATACGCCAGAGAAAAATACTGCAGATGTTAAGTACAATGCTGCAATATTGACTGACACTGTCAAGTGGAAAACAAATCTAATAGTAAGGTATTTGTTTTAGTACAAACTAGAGATGACCAGGTAAGCATTTCGAACCCGATCGAAAATGAAAATCTTTTACCTGAACCCGAAATCAATTTTTCTTCCTAGCCCGAACTCGACCTGTATCCGATAAAAAATATTAAAATCTTCATCCGTACCCGCCTAAAAATACAAAATCCGAAACCCCACCAACCTTTTTAACCCGACCAATTCCCGTTGAAAATAGAATAATCGGCACCCGTACCCAACCCAACCCAAAGTAACAAATCTTTTTCTGTACCCGAACTCGACCAATACTCGTTGAATTTCGGGTATAAATACCCAAAACCCGACCATCTCTAGTACAAACCCATTATCTGTAATTCGTAAATAACCTAAGTAATTCGATCAAATATAATCCATTCTTCTGCTATCCAATAGATCGACAGTTCCGAGTTGTCATCCTTTTCCCATAGTTTTTATGTTTGCTCCCTGGTTTCCTGGCTCTTCAGCGCCTTGTTTATTTGTTCTGTGGCATTTCTTTTACTGAGTTTCTTCATTTATAAGTTATTATTCTGTTTTTAACTTTTTTCTTCAATGCAATTTGGCATTTTGCTCTATCGATCTTTCTAGTCAACTTTTTATTCATTTATCGTTTTCGAACCTGTAGATTATTAGAGAGACTGAAAATAGATAACAACTTCACGTCATAACAAATAAAATCAAAAACAAAAATTTCTAGCTGGATTGATTAATTTTCGACATGGAATCCTCGGAGACAAGCATGGATGCTTAAGAAATCTCTCGCTTTTCCCAAAGCCTCTGTGGTTTATGAATTGTCCCTTTGCTTGTAATGTAAAAATGCTCTTCTACTTCTCTACTCGCTTACTTTCGTGCTACTGGAAAGTTCTGGTTTTCTGTTATCCATGTTCTTCTGTATTGTTGCTATTCTGCTTTTATGAATTGACATTCAGGTACTTTTCAGCTTCTCTGAATGTTTGTGCTCTTCTCTTCTACTACTCTTGAGTTTTCAATGACCTGGCTTTCATACTTTGTTGTCTAAACTACTGTATTGTGTTTTGTTATTTACTCTATGACTGCTCCGACATCTGCTCGTACGCTCATTTATATTTTGCTTATGTTTTTTTGGCTTTGCTAAAGTTCTGCTTTACTACTCTTCGTCGCTACTCTATATCCTTGCATACTCTTTTCTATTCTTCTGAACTATTCCGTACGCTTTTATAGCCTTCTTTCATGCTATTCTGATCTTCTAACTATCTATTATCTATATTCGTTTCTTTCTGAATGTTTGTCTTTAGTTGTCTTGTAGTGTTGTTCTTCTGATCTTTAATATTACTTTATTCATACTTTACATTTTTACTATTCTGAGTTATTATATTTGTCCAATCAATTTTTCGGTTTTCAATCTTTCGTTGTGCTAGTCTCCATTTTTTTCATTTTCTCTTTCGGTGTTCTTTTTTACTAACCTTTCCCTTTTATCGTATTCATATTCTTTCCTCCTTTTCTAAATGTTTGTTCTTTGTTCCATGCAGTTCTTTTACGTATTGTATGTGTTTTGCGATTTCTTTTTTCAATTATTTCATATTTTCATCTTATATTCCTTTGCTCTTTCCTATTTTGCTGTTCTGTTAATTCTGTTATGTTATTTTTTAGTTCTTGTGCTCAATAGAGATGGTCGGGTAAGCATTATTTCAAACCCGAACCCGAGAAAAATTTTTGTTCCAAACCCGAACCCGACTCGTACCCGATCCGAACCCGAAAAAAGTTCCGAAACCCGACCAATTTTTTTTCCCCAAATCCGACCCGTTCCCGTTGAAAATGGAAAAATCGCTCAAGCACATTTTTTCGCTCCTCAGTATTGTTTCGTGATCTTTCGTTTTCTTTAAACCCTTTTGATATTCTGGTTCCTGATCTTCTGCTTGCATACTTTTATTGTTTTGTTGAACAGTTTCGGGCAGGATTAAAACAACTTCAAATTGATTTAAGCTGTCAAACTAGTCTTTTGATATTTTACTAGCTCGATCATTTTGTCTTCTGCCTGTCTAGTCTTTCTTTTCTTTCCCTTGTTAATGCGATGTTTATTGCAATATGAATTAAATTCAAATTATTAAGATTTAAGTTGGGTGTTCAGTCTCAAGTGGTAACTTGAAGCACTGCTATGTTATTTTAAGCTGTTCGGAGATCGTTTGTGATCTTCTGGTGCGCTTTTCTGTCATCTGGAATGATATTCATCATATCATCATATTGCTCTTCTTTTGTTCTATTATACATTTGGAACTCCAACGTGTTCTTTCAGGTTCTTCTTGGCATTTCACATGTACTTTGACAAGGTACCCCTACTACCCTTCTACGCTCTTCTAATTTGTTCTGAGGTATTATGTTTTCTTTTGTGTCCTACATCTTTTCCGATGTTTTCCTATTCTATTTGTTGCCCTTCTTTTATTTATTGTCGTGCTTTACTGTGTTCTTTTATGTTCTTATGTGCTCCACATCTCTTCTGCAGCATTGCTCTTCTGCTATTATACTCTTACATCTTTAGCTCATTTTTATGTTCTGAAGTCTCTGGTGAGATATTTTATGTTCTATTTTGTTCTTCATTGATCTTTCGGGTTAGCCTGGGCGATTTGGCTATTTTTGTGATATTATGCGCTCTTCCTATCTATTCTGAGGTCTTCCGTATTCTTCTGTGATCTACATATATTTCGAAATACTTTTCTACTGTTATGGTTTTTCATTTTTTACTATTAATTTATCATCTGTGCTCTTTTAAGCTTTTCAGTGTTTTTGTTCATGTTCCTCTGTGCTCTTTTGGGATATTCCGTGTACTCCGCTTTTCTTTGCTTTTCTAGTACACTTCTACGCTTTGAACTTTTCTCTGCTCGTGTGTGTTCTTCTGTGGTCTACATCTCCTCTGCTTTTTATCTTTCTGATTTTCAGCTGTGATCCCCGAAATTGTTTAGCAGGCGTAAAGTCGAAGAATTTCAGAAGTCGAAGACGAATCGTAAAAACTAAAAAAGCAGGATTATGCATTTTTCATAAATTTAAGCTAATTTTAAATTTTTAATTAATTAATTTAAATTGTTTGAAGCAGAAAAAAATTAAACTATGTAAAACTTCTTTTGGTTTCTGTTTTTTTTTGTTTTCTTACACCCTTTTTACTCTATTAATCATTCACATTTTTATTGTTTTTCCTGCTTCTAAATGTTTCTGGCTAATATTCACTACTTTTTGAAATTGTTTGAAAGTTATTTATTTTTTAATACTCAAAACAAAGCTTGAACTAGTTTTACCGTTTTAATTTATTTCAAAGGGTGTGAAGATGTTGAAATTGTATTTTGTTCATGTGTTTTAACAAATTCAGAACTTGAACTAATGGTTTTGGAATATTTTCAAATATTCAACCCATTTGAAATTATTTTACACACTGTTTGAGTTTTTAAAATGTTTAGGACTAGTTTGAACTACTCTGAACTAAACATGTTGGGGTTCCGTTTAAAATTAAAGAGTTTTTTACTACTAAGTTGAACACGAAACTCATTAGTGAAAATTATTGGATAGATTTCAACTGTTTTGAATATGTTTAAATTGGATTTAAACTTTTTTTTGGGTGTTTTTGTGCCTGTTACAGTTCAAAAATATTTCAATGATTTGAAGAGTATGAAATCGTTTGAACTGTTTAAGCTGAACTGCCAAGTGGAACATGCAATGTAGGTTTGAACTGCTATTCATTGACGAATCGAAGACGGAACGGAAATTGAACTAAAATATGTTTCACTGTTTTACTGTTTTACTGTTTTACTGTTTTACTGTTTTACTGTTTTACTGTTTTACTGTTTTACTGTTTTACTGTTTTACTGTTTTACTGTTTTACTGTTTTACTGTTTTACTGTTTTACTGTTTTACTGTTTTACTGTTTTACTGTTTTACTGTTTTACTGTTTTACTGTTTTACTGTTTTACTGTTTTACTGTTTTACTGTTTTACTGTTTTACTGTTTTACTGTTTTACTGTTTTACTGTTTTACTGTTTTACTGTTTTACTGTTTTACTGTTTTACTGTTTTACTGTTTTACTGTTTTACTGTTTTACTGTTTTACTGTTTTACTGTTTTACTGTTTTACTGTTTTACTGTTTTACTGTTTTACTGTTTTACTGTTTTACTGTTTTACTGTTTTACTGTTTTACTGTTTTACTGTTTTACTGTTTTACTGTTTTACTGTTTTACTGTTTTACTGTTTTACTGTTTTACTGTTTTACTGTTTTACTGTTTTACTGTTTTACTGTTTTACTGTTTTACTGTTTTACTGTTTTACTGTTTTACTGTTTTACTGTTTTACTGTTTTACTGTTTTACTGTTTTACTGTTTTACTGTTTTACTGTTTTACTGTTTTACTGTTTTACTGTTTTACTGTTTTACTGTTTTACTGTTTTACTGTTTTACTGTTTTACTGTTTTACTGTTTTACTGTTTTACTGTTTTACTGTTTTACTGTTTTACTGTTTTACTGTTTTACTGTTTTACTGTTTTACTGTTTTACTGTTTTACTGTTTTACTGTTTTACTGTTTTACTGTTTTACTGTTTTACTGTTTTACTGTTTTACTGTTTTACTGTTTTACTGTTTTACTGTTTTACTGTTTTACTGTTTTACTGTTTTACTGTTTTACTGTTTTACTGTTTTACTGTTTTACTGTTTTACTGTTTTACTGTTTTACTGTTTTACTGTTTTACTGTTTTACTGTTTTACTGTTTTACTGTTTTACTGTTTTACTGTTTTACTGTTTTACTGTTTTACTGTTTTACTGTTTTACTGTTTTACTGTTTTACTGTTTTACTGTTTTACTGTTTTACTGTTTTACTGTTTTACTGTTTTACTGTTTTACTGTTTTACTGTTTTACTGTTTTACTGTTTTACTGTTTTACTGTTTTACTGTTTTACTGTTTTACTGTTTTACTGTTTTACTGTTTTACTGTTTTACTGTTTTACTGTTTTACTGTTTTACTGTTTTACTGTTTTACTGTTTTACTGTTTTACTGTTTTACTGTTTTACTGTTTTACTGTTTTACTGTTTTACTGTTTTACTGTTTTACTGTTTTACTGTTTTACTGTTTTACTGTTTTACTGTTTTACTGTTTTACTGTTTTACTGTTTTACTGTTTTACTGTTTTACTGTTTTACTGTTTTACTGTTTTACTGTTTTACTGTTTTACTGTTTTACTGTTTTACTGTTTTACTGTTTTACTGTTTTACTGTTTTACTGTTTTACTGTTTTACTGTTTTACTGTTTTACTGTTTTACTGTTTTACTGTTTTACTGTTTTACTGTTTTACTGTTTTACTGTTTTACTGTTTTACTGTTTTACTGTTTTACTGTTTTACTGTTTTACTGTTTTACTGTTTTACTGTTTTACTGTTTTACTGTTTTACTGTTTTACTGTTTTACTGTTTTACTGTTTTACTGTTTTACTGTTTTACTGTTTTACTGTTTTACTGTTTTACTGTTTTACTGTTTTACTGTTTTACTGTTTTACTGTTTTACTGTTTTACTGTTTTACTGTTTTACTGTTTTACTGTTTTACTGTTTTACTGTTTTACTGTTTTACTGTTTTACTGTTTTACTGTTTTACTGTTTTACTGTTTTACTGTTTTACTGTTTTACTGTTTTACTGTTTTACTGTTTTACTGTTTTACTGTTTTACTGTTTTACTGTTTTACTGTTTTACTGTTTTACTGTTTTACTGTTTTACTGTTTTACTGTTTTACTGTTTTACTGTTTTACTGTTTTACTGTTTTACTGTTTTACTGTTTTACTGTTTTACTGTTTTACTGTTTTACTGTTTTACTGTTTTACTGTTTTACTGTTTTACTGTTTTACTGTTTTACTGTTTTACTGTTTTACTGTTTTACTGTTTTACTGTTTTACTGTTTTACTGTTTTACTGTTTTACTGTTTTACTGTTTTACTGTTTTACTGTTTTACTGTTTTACTGTTTTACTGTTTTACTGTTTTACTGTTTTACTGTTTTACTGTTTTACTGTTTTACTGTTTTACTGTTTTACTGTTTTACTGTTTTACTGTTTTACTGTTTTACTGTTTTACTGTTTTACTGTTTTACTGTTTTACTGTTTTACTGTTTTACTGTTTTACTGTTTTACTGTTTTACTGTTTTACTGTTTTACTGTTTTACTGTTTTACTGTTTTACTGTTTTACTGTTTTACTGTTTTACTGTTTTACTGTTTTACTGTTTTACTGTTTTACTGTTTTACTGTTTTACTGTTTTACTGTTTTACTGTTTTACTGTTTTACTGTTTTACTGTTTTACTGTTTTACTGTTTTACTGTTTTACTGTTTTACTGTTTTACTGTTTTACTGTTTTACTGTTTTACTGTTTTACTGTTTTACTGTTTTACTGTTTTACTGTTTTACTGTTTTACTGTTTTACTGTTTTACTGTTTTACTGTTTTACTGTTTTACTGTTTTACTGTTTTACTGTTTTACTGTTTTACTGTTTTACTGTTTTACTGTTTTACTGTTTTACTGTTTTACTGTTTTACTGTTTTACTGTTTTACTGTTTTACTGTTTTACTGTTTTACTGTTTTACTGTTTTACTGTTTTACTGTTTTACTGTTTTACTGTTTTACTGTTTTACTGTTTTACTGTTTTACTGTTTTACTGTTTTACTGTTTTACTGTTTTACTGTTTTACTGTTTTACTGTTTTACTGTTTTACTGTTTTACTGTTTTACTGTTTTACTGTTTTACTGTTTTACTGTTTTACTGTTTTACTGTTTTACTGTTTTACTGTTTTACTGTTTTACTGTTTTACTGTTTTACTGTTTTACTGTTTTACTGTTTTACTGTTTTACTGTTTTACTGTTTTACTGTTTTACTGTTTTACTGTTTTACTGTTTTACTGTTTTACTGTTTTACTGTTTTACTGTTTTACTGTTTTACTGTTTTACTGTTTTACTGTTTTACTGTTTTACTGTTTTACTGTTTTACTGTTTTACTGTTTTACTGTTTTACTGTTTTACTGTTTTACTGTTTTACTGTTTTACTGTTTTACTGTTTTACTGTTTTACTGTTTTACTGTTTTACTGTTTTACTGTTTTACTGTTTTACTGTTTTACTGTTTTACTGTTTTACTGTTTTACTGTTTTACTGTTTTACTGTTTTACTGTTTTACTGTTTTACTGTTTTACTGTTTTACTGTTTTACTGTTTTACTGTTTTACTGTTTTACTGTTTTACTGTTTTACTGTTTTACTGTTTTACTGTTTTACTGTTTTACTGTTTTACTGTTTTACTGTTTTACTGTTTTACTGTTTTACTGTTTTACTGTTTTACTGTTTTACTGTTTTACTGTTTTACTGTTTTACTGTTTTACTGTTTTACTGTTTTACTGTTTTACTGTTTTACTGTTTTACTGTTTTACTGTTTTACTGTTTTACTGTTTTACTGTTTTACTGTTTTACTGTTTTACTGTTTTACTGTTTTACTGTTTTACTGTTTTACTGTTTTACTGTTTTACTGTTTTACTGTTTTACTGTTTTACTGTTTTACTGTTTTACTGTTTTACTGTTTTACTGTTTTACTGTTTTACTGTTTTACTGTTTTACTGTTTTACTGTTTTACTGTTTTACTGTTTTACTGTTTTACTGTTTTACTGTTTTACTGTTTTACTGTTTTACTGTTTTACTGTTTTACTGTTTTACTGTTTTACTGTTTTACTGTTTTACTGTTTTACTGTTTTACTGTTTTACTGTTTTACTGTTTTACTGTTTTACTGTTTTACTGTTTTACTGTTTTACTGTTTTACTGTTTTACTGTTTTACTGTTTTACTGTTTTACTGTTTTACTGTTTTACTGTTTTACTGTTTTACTGTTTTACTGTTTTACTGTTTTACTGTTTTACTGTTTTACTGTTTTACTGTTTTACTGTTTTACTGTTTTACTGTTTTACTGTTTTACTGTTTTACTGTTTTACTGTTTTACTGTTTTACTGTTTTACTGTTTTACTGTTTTACTGTTTTACTGTTTTACTGTTTTACTGTTTTACTGTTTTACTGTTTTACTGTTTTACTGTTTTACTGTTTTACTGTTTTACTGTTTTACTGTTTTACTGTTTTACTGTTTTACTGTTTTACTGTTTTACTGTTTTACTGTTTTACTGTTTTACTGTTTTACTGTTTTACTGTTTTACTGTTTTACTGTTTTACTGTTTTACTGTTTTACTGTTTTACTGTTTTACTGTTTTACTGTTTTACTGTTTTACTGTTTTACTGTTTTACTGTTTTACTGTTTTACTGTTTTACTGTTTTACTGTTTTACTGTTTTACTGTTTTACTGTTTTACTGTTTTACTGTTTTACTGTTTTACTGTTTTACTGTTTTACTGTTTTACTGTTTTACTGTTTTACTGTTTTACTGTTTTTCTGTATAACTTAAAATTATTTAATAAAATAGTAGCCAATTCTTTTAGCTTGCTATTTTTAAAAAATATATTGAAGTTTTGTAGAAGTAGCGGAGCAGGTAATTCACATTACTTTGCTTGTAGACCCCACATAAATACACACTTCATACTATTGGCAAGCATTCAAAGCAATAACAGTGAGTATCCTTGTGACTTAGTCATATTCAATTCAGTCGTAAATAAACTTATTGACTTCCCGATTGCACGCCGTGTGCCGGCGCCAACCGCCGTCCATCTGCAAACGAACAACACTTCAACTATTGAAAGAAATACTTCTCATCTAGATAAGCACCCTGTGGTAGCACCCGCACGAGGAAAGCTGGGTACATGTCAAGGTGCAGACAGTCCCATCAGCTACTTCCTGCGCTGCGAGCTTCTGTCTCCTGCAAGCAAAAAACGAAGAAAAAAACGCACGAGCACAGGAGAACGGAGAAATCGATAGTCGGAGTATGTAGCTTCGTGTACAAGTCGAGCGGTGTTAATTTTTATAACCGTGGCGAACAGCAGCAGACTAAAATCGTGCTCCCGCGAAGTCCGACTGGAACGGAACAAGGTAACCAAAACGAATGGAACCGTTTCAAAGCAAGTAGCCAAGTGCAGTGCGAACATCGGAAAGGTTAAGGGTTCGGTTATTGGGTGCCACGGGAGAACATGAAAAGTGTGATCGAAGATCGCTATAAATTAATCATAAAGTTAATTAAATTTTATAGGTAGGATTGGTAGCGAATGGTCGTAGGAAGGTTGGGCTGAATGATCACGAAGATTGTTCGAGAGGGAAACCATAATCTGGTTGATTGAGTTTTATTTCGGCTGCAAATCATTGTTTGCAGACTGCGCTTTAAAGTATAAAATCAGATGTTAATTTGCTCGTAATTAACCAACCAAATCGCATCAAGCAATGGCAACCCGGGAGAGGAGACTTCAATTAGTGCATCATACAGGGGGCAACCAGGACGTTTCCTCACAGCACGTTTCATCTTTTCGTGCCAACTATCTCGTGGTTACCACGAAGGCGAATAATTTATTGATGCCAAATTCGAAGTATGCTTCTGCCTTCATGTCTGAACATTTCTCAAAGAGTTAAACTCACTGCCGAACCAATTCCTTCAATTGACCAGCCATGATCGCGGAGTGATCTGTTCAATTTTTTAATTTATGGGAACATTTAATGGGCTTCTGGATCAATGAAAAAAAGTGCGCTGACAAAGAGCGCCGCAACGGTGGGGGCAGGATCCAGAATTAATTTTCCACATATAAAACGGGAGTCACGCTGTAGAAGGCAACCGATCACCGATCGCTTGCTCGCTAACAATATCATTTCAACGTCATGCAATTTTCTTCTTCATTTCATGTCCTACCCGTCGGTCGATCAGCCAGTCCAGTCCATTTAGTCCATACGCGGGGTCCCAATGGGACGAATCTGGTGTGCCTTAATATATTTGTTATCGGGAATGCAAACCTCGAACGCGAGACCTGATTTGGTCAGAAATGCAAAGCCACGGCGACGAAATTGTACGGCTTCTGACCGATGGTGGCATGAAGTTATGCGCATTTTCAGTCCCGCGGGAACAGCACGGAGAGGGAAGAAGAGAGAGAGAGCCATGGTCCATACCGGAATGTGATCTCACAAATGGTTCAAATCACAGCTCCTTGCTTGCTCGGACAGGGTGATTGAGATGCGGACTCTGATTGTAAGGCTCTCTATTCTCTGGGGGCCTATCGACGGTTTTGGGCATCGATTGCAGATGTGCCCGTGGATCGTTTTGCCATCTGTGCTGTGTTCAATCGGATTTCTAATTAAGTCATTAACTGGTTTTAGAGAAAGTTTTTCCAGTCTCATTCACAGGCACAGAACACCGAACCGATTTGTCGATCGAAAGATTTTGAAATTTGTGCGATTCAATGTGCGGGGGCCGCTCACTCGAACAAGCACAAATTAATTAAATTAATAGCAGCAACTTAAACAAAATAAACTAATAACAACACGACCGGGGGTGTCATGGTTTGTTTCCGAAATGGGCGAAGGCGAAATCGTGTAGGAAGTCAGGGTCCAAAACGTCGAAGAAGTCGTTAGATGAAGCAGTTAACAAAGTTGTAATGGTGCTTGGCGGATCATAAAATAAGAACAAATCAATGCCAATTAAGATTATTACCGATGTGGGTTTTTTCTTCTTTTCGCTAGATGAAATCATTAACATTACTAATATTAAATGGTCTGACCTTGGCATTATCCCCCTATTTTATAACGAGCATTTTCAACTAGGCAGGTCTTGTTTGTTGCTATTCGAACCGGGTCTACCAAAATTGAACCGGTTGAATGTCTGATTTTCGGATTCATATTTCAATGATTACGAACACAAAATGAAAAACAAAACGATTGATAATTTTCATACGATACTGGTGGGTAGAACTTTCGGATGAAACTGATTGGGGTTAAAAATTACTATTAGAGTGGCTGATCAGAAAGATGTTGAAAGGGGTTAAAATCGTGCCGATACAATCGCAAACAAAGGAATGAAAAATTCTATGGAAATGACATGCGTTACGTTCTTATTTTTCAGATGATTGAACAACAATGAAATCAAGCGAGTGGGTAGTCTCAGGGACATAACTGGAAAACGTGAATACAAATGAAACTTGCATGTTTCTTTCACTCGTCCGGTTGCTAATAATCGTTCTTATAAGTTGATTGATTGTTAGATTTTAGAGAGACGGCATATTCTACCACACAAATAACGCTAAACAAATGAGAGTAAAACAATACAACAAATAATATTATATATGTACATTCTAATGGTTCTAAAAAGTGCCGATTTGTGAAAGTTATCCGATGTTTACAAATGTTCTTTTTGCCACCATTTATTGATCTACACTGAATTGAAGAATTAAATTCGGACCCTTGGACTAGCTCTGATTTCAGTTGATGAATTCAGTTCTAGAATTCTGTAACTGAACTAACTTTTAGAATCCTGGCTCCGATTTTAATTTTAGAACTGAGTTCTGAACTTGAGTTCCGAATATGAATTCAGTTCCAAAATTCAGTTCAAGCACCGAAGTTTCGAATTCAATTTTAGCAAACAGGTACTGAATTCTTAGCCCAAACTCTGGAAATGAATTCTGAAACTGAATTTAGGAATTGAATGTTGAAACTGAATTCAGAAAGTTCCTCAATTCAGATCGAGAATTGAATATATATTGAATTTTGTTCCCGAACTTGGAAGTTGAATTTCTAAATTGGAGTTTGGAATACGAATTTTCCAATTCCAAAATTGTCCAGTTCCAAAAATGTAGTTTTAGAATCTAGAATTTAGAACTCCAGAGTCTTAGCTTTAACTCAGTGGTGAAAATAAGCAATTTTTCTGATTCACAGTAAATAAAAATAGTCAGTATTTTCTTTTCATATCACATATTTATAGTAGATATTATAATGAATTTTGAAACGAATGATTTTTAATAAGATACAATTTGGTTTTAATTGGAATTTAAAAATGACTTCATCGTTATTAGTATCACTATCCGATTCGGAATCATCATTTCAACAAAGTTAGATTCGATTTAATGCTACTCTGGGTTCATTTAACAGGTTTGAAGTTCAGATGGCTGTCACTTACGGTTCTGGTGACATAATTTTCTCGAATATGGATTAACCGATATCAATAATTTTAGGCAGGTTAGGTGAGTTTATTTCGTCGGTCGCATCGAAATTGAATGCTTCATGGTGGAGTAATATCATCAATAAAAGCAGTAAATAATATTAACATGCATGCTGCGAGGAATGATAATTATAGTGATAAGAAAAACATGTCCAATCACAAAACGTGCTATGCAGCTGATTAATATCACCCTATTTGGCTTGAATATTATATACAGAAATAACAGGAGGGCAGGATTTTGCTACGCCAATTCAAACGCACCATTCAAGCGCTGTGCCAAATACTGCGCTACTGTTACTCCTATAAATCAAATTCATGTCAAGTAGCGTTTTATTGGATTTAATTTAAATTGTGCATGAACACCATTATCAGCATCAACCAGCTGGAAGTAAAACAAAGTCTTTTGTCGCTATATTCACTATTTGGTGTGGTATGTTTTTTTACTAATTATGCATTGCGTATTGCGCAGTGAAAATTGTTCAATTAACATTATCAATGTGATTACGATCCAAACTGATTATTTTCATAAAACCTTCATCTAACATTCATCTAGCTTTCATTTTATTGCGAAATAAACAACAGGTTGCGAAATCGAACACGGTTTGCATCCAACAAGAAAAAAATCGTAAACCGTGCCGTAACGAAGTCGGTATTTTTCCCAAGTCTGGTGATAAGGACTAACAATTTTCCCTAATTTGACCATGCTCATGCATATAAATTGACAAAAATCATTGATGTACTTGCTTCTTTGATATTCCTTATCACTCATCACTAAACTTCCCAAAAAATACAAAATCCACGATTTTAAAAGTCTCATTGACACGTGTTATCCTTGGTTAAAAGTTTCTGTAGTATCACTGTTGTCACTAATTTTCACACTCTTCATCGGGGCTAACGATTTTAGACGTAAATCATTCGGCACTCATGTCTGATCTTGCTCATTTGTGATTTTCTTCCACAATGCTCAAAGCTGATCGAATCGTCCAGTGATTTGATCTTACAGGAATCAGTGATAACAGTAGCTCAAAATCACTACCGATTCTGTGTGACGGAAGATCAGTATTGATTGTGATCGATGTGATTCGATGATTAGATTAGATTAGTATTGATCTTCATTGGGAAAGATCACAAGCGAGCATCTTCGCTAGTGATTACGATTTGATGATTTTTTTATCTTGATTTTTCCAGCACTGATTCCAGAGAATCTTCGGAAGTGAGCAGTTTCACTGCCTGTAAAGTTCAAGAATTCAACATCTTTCACATATGGGTATGGCTTTCTGATTATATGCAAACATTTGAAAAAATAATGATTAAACGTAGATTCTCCGCGAAACGTTCCGTCAAATGAGCAGAAAAATTCGACTCGCCATATTTTTTAAATATATATATCTGATTCTATTTGTATGTTCGACATAAAAGCTCATTTGAAATGCAAGTTTTCAATATTTACGTTTACATTTTACTCCAAATATTGATATTATCAGGTTGAAAAAGTTGTTTAATATAATTAAAATTACTAACATGATTACTATATTTAATTCTAGATCATGTTTGAATGGTTTTTATGTATGATCACGCAAACAGTTTTAAATAAATTTTAAAGTGGTGTTGATCAAGATCGCACCAGGGCTATCAAGAAGGAGATAAAAAAGCTTTAGAATGATTGAATAATTACAGATACTTTTTCCCCGCTTTTGAAAACCTAATTATTAACAATTGTGCCGTACGCCAGAGAAAGTAATTAAACAAGTCTCAGAAAACATAACTGCCAAAAAATGTGGGGTTTAATGTTCTTACGAAAATGTGTAAATGTTATATTGTGATGGGGGACTTATCGGAGAGTTAATTAATACTATTCTCATTCAATTGGAACACTCGAACCTCGTTCTGGATTAAATTCAAATCAAGTTACCTTCTGGAACGTGTTTCCACCTGTACCAGAGTGCTAAAGAGAAGGTTGTTGACACTAGCGATCTCTTTAGCCAAAAATTGTTTGCATTGCAGGTAACATGCAGATGTGGTCGAGTAATCTAAACCTTCATCACTACTATAACGGTAAACAGAGAAATATACCTTGAAAAAAATATACCTTCGCTATTCTGGCCGGATTTGGCATCTAGTCACTACACTAAAGATGTTTTGGAACGGTATTAAGTGAATGGAGTTCATCTTGTACTGAAAAAGGTGAATCTACCTAACTGACCGGAGTTGTGACCTATCAAGCGATATTGGGCTCTCGTGAATAAAGAGCTCTCTCAAAATAAACAAAAAGCTACAACTACAAACCCTAATGACATGCTTTCTAATTAAGTAACTCTAATTAGTTTTAAGATGACTAGTAATGTACAAATTAATGAATAAATGGAATCCCAAATTTAATCTGTCTTTTGTGTGCTTTTGTAAAGAACAATCCTTAAATCTGTTAAAAATAGTTCTACTTAGGTAAAATATTCCAATGAAACGATTTCTAACAGTTTCAATGAGCACTTAATTTTTCATTTCAAGTTTTATTTTAACTTGATCAACATGTAATGTACCGAAATTTCCGGAAAACATCAACGAAATTTACTAGGGAAAAATAGATTTGTCATTGCTTGTGAAGTGCTCTCTAGCAGAGGCCAGTCATAAAAAATGAACCCTATTTCGCTTATTCAAATGTGAACATGTACGAATTCTTTGCATAATTCGGCTACTTTTCAAAATGTATTTCAGCCTATTGAAAGCAGCTCAAATGGTAAAGTATTTCTACTGATACGAGAAAGTTGCAAATACCAGTCCTGCTTTAGAGCTGTTTTTTTCGCAAATATATATCTCTGCTTTCCATTCATCAGTCATTTTCCAATCTGTTCTTTAGTTGGGTAACGATAATCTGTCAAGGTTTATTCGTCTCTCGGTTTACCCAAAGCTAGATTCGATACCTGTTAATTTCGAACCAGCATCCGCGAGATTGGCTATCGCAAGCTAACACATGGGCTGAAAAGTCACGGGTTTAACACATAGATGGCGGTAGTTTTATTGCAGTCACCTTTTTTCAGATCATAAAAGCAAAGCCTTGGTATTACATTCCTGTAGTGGAATTCGACTTTCTGTTTCAACAGACTTCGCAGCCGATTCAGAGTGTACAGAACCAGTGCATGGCTAGTGCTACGATTCTACTGACACTACGAATCCTTCCAGGTCGGGGCTCGAACATACGACAACTGGTTTGTAAGACCAGCGCCCTATGCATTGAACCACCAGCCCGGGACATTTTTCAGATCATACTAACCTTTAAAAACAACCGTTTAAATTTCATGACTCTATTCATTAGTTTGTGAGTTACTGTGCTAAGAGTGACACTACTTTTGTTATTTTCAGAACAATGGATCGAAAACAATTTCGTGTTTTAATTTTACACTGCTTCTTCATGGGAAAAATACCGTTCAAGCGAAGCAATGGATTGAAAAGTGTTATGGAGACTCCGCTTCATTAGAAACAATAATAAAACGTTGGTTTGCTGACTTCAAACGTGACCGTAAAGGCATTGGTGATGCAGAACGCAGTGACGTCCAATTGAGGCGGTAACACCAGAAAACATTTTAAAAAAAAACCCACAAAACCGTTTTGAATGATCGAAAAGTGAAGTTGCCTGAATTAGCTGATATCGTAAAGATATCAAAAGAACGTGTTGGCTTTATATTGCATGAGCATTTGACTATGAGAAGGGTCTGTTCAAAGTGGATGCCGGGTTTGTTTACTGTTCACCAAAAACGAGAACGTGTTGATGATTCTGAACAGTGTTTAGCCATATTTCAACGTAACAAACCAGAATTTTTGCGTTGATATGTGACAATGGATGAAACATGGATTCATCACTTCACTCCTGAATCAAAATTATCGTCATCTGAGTGGACAGCAACTGGTGAACTTCATCAAAAGCGTCCGAAGGTGCAAACGACTGGACAATGCGCAATTCAGGCCCCAATGTGGTTCTTAGCCTCTTGTCCAGTAACTCCTATCCCTACCTCCCCGCGGTGCCGGCTGGGGTACGAGCAACCATAGGAAAGATCGGGTAACCAACCCCGGTGGGACCTTGGTCGTATGCTGACAGGGAGGGGGGGTCTGTCGGAGCGTCTGTACTCCATGTTAGGAGCGGCTTCAAACAGCGTCTGTTCTGGTATCCAGCGGCTGACTATGAAATGCTGTATCCCGTCCAGCTCAATCCAAGGTGGCAACCCCACCAACGGGATCGTCCTAGTGCTAGTTGGGACGTTAAATAGAGCAAGCATGATGATCCTCCGGCGAGACAGGGGGTTGGCGTAGGCCTAATAAGCCGCCCGTAAAACACCTATTACGAATGATACAGGATGCTGGAGTAGCCGGGTATGCTGGAGTAGCCCAAGATTATGCGCAGCAATTGGCTGTGGCACTACCAACGGAAGAGCAGCTTGGTGCAGCTACTCTTGAAGATGGCTGGAGATACATCCGTTCTGCCATATGTAGCACTGCATCAGCAACACTAGGTACGGCGGCTCCGAACCTAAGGAACGACTGGTTCGACGACGAATGTGAACAGTTAGTGGCCGAGAAGCAAGCTGCAACACCGGACGAGAGCAAACGAGGAGCGATACAGACAGGCGCGGAACAGACTAAACTCGGTATCCTGTAGAAAAAAGCGCCAACAGGAAGACCGAGATCGCGAGATCGAGAAGCGATGGAACAGCTGTTCCGTGCTAATGACACAAGGAAGTTCAACGAGAAGGTGAACCGTTCGCGCAGAGGCCATGTGCCACAGGCCGATATGTGCAAGGACACCAACGGGGATCTTCTCACGAACGACTGTGAGGTGATCGAGAGGTGGCGGCAGTATTTCGACGAGCACCTCAATGGCGATGTGGCGGAATACGAAAGTGGCGGCGCGGTATGAACTTGGGAACGCGTGCGGAGGACGATAGACTGCCGGTCCCAAACCTCCAAGAATTCGTGGGACAATATCAGGCAGGATTTATGGGCGAACGCGCTACCACGGACCAAGTGTTCGCCATCCGCCAGGTGTTGCAAAGTGGCGCGAATACAATGTGCCCACACATCACTTATTCATCGATTTCAAATCAGCCTACGACACAATCGATCGAGAACAACTATGGAAAATCATGCACGACTACGGATTCCCGGACAAACTGATACGATTGGTCAAGGCTACGATGAATCGAGTGATGTGCGTTGTTCGAGTATCAGGGATAAACTCAAAACTCGCAGAGGGCTACGGCAAGGTGATGGCCTTTCGTGTCTGCTATTCAACATTGCTTTGGAGGGTGTGATAAGAAGAGCGAGGATAGACACGAGTGGCACGATTTTCAGAAAGTCCTTCCAGCTACTTGGTTTCGCTGATGATATTGATATTATAGCACGCAACTTTGAGAAGATGGAAGATACGTACATCGGACTAAAATCTGAGGCCAAGCGGATCGGACTAGACATCAATGTGTCAAAGACAAAGTACATGAAAGGCAGGGGCTCGAGAGAAGATAACGTCAGCCACTCATTACGAGTTCTGATTGGTGGTGATGAAATCGAAATGGTCGACGAGTTCGTGTACTTGGGCTCACTGGTGACTGCCAATAATGACACCAGCAGAGAAATTCAGAGACGCATATTGTCAGGAAATCGTGATTACTTTGGACTGCGCAGGACGCTTCGATCGAGCAAAATTCGCCGTCCTACGAAGTTAACTATCTACAAAACGCTGATTAGACCGGTTATCCTCTACGGGCACGAGTCCTGGACAATGCTTGCGGAGGATCAACGCGCACTGGGTGTTTTTGAACGGAAGGTGTTGCGAACCATCTTCGGCGGAGTGCGGATGGAAGACGGTACGTGGAGAAGGCGAATGAACCATGAACTGCACCAGTTGCTGGGAGGACCAACCCTCGTCCAAACGGCCAAGGTCGGGCGGTTACGGTGGGCCGGGCATGTTGTTAGAATGTCGGAGAACAACCCGGTTAAAATGATTCTCGATAATGATCCGACCGCTATAAGAAGAAGAGGCGCGCTCGATGGATGGATCGATCAAATTGAGGACGACCTGCGGACCCTTCGCAGCTACCGAGGCTGGCGGCGAGCAGCCATGAACCGAGTTGAATGGAGACGCCTACTGTATACAGCAGAGACCCGCGTGGTCTACGACTGAAAGAGTAAGAGAGTAGTTGATGGAGATTACGTTGATGAATAAAGTTTATTTTGAACCAAGAAAAATCGTGTTCTTTTTGTTAGGCCCGGGACTTTCTTGTCAATGTGTTAATAACGATATAAAGAAAGATGATTTAACTTTTACGGGTGATTATAATGATTTTTTTTTATATTCGTAGGCGCATAGGTAAGTATATCACTTCAAAAGTCATCCTGAGACAAAAATAATCCTGTTTCTGGCTAACGCTAGTAACCTACGTGAATCAAACGATCATCGGGTAAAAAACCAATATCATATGGGAATTCTTGCGTACAACTGAGAAATCGTCCAGCTAAATTTCAACAAACAATCAATAGACAAACCACAAAAAAATCAAAAAATGACTGTTGAAGTAACACTAATGGCTATGAACAGTGATAAAACAATAGACGAAAACGGTGGTAGCGGTCTTCGGTGGCACTAGAACGAGAATCCCGTTCGCTCTGGTAAATTGTATGCGCAGAAGATACTTCTTACATATATTTGTTGGTTTTATAACTACTGAAAGAGTGGGTGTTGGTATAGTTTGGGATCAACTTAATTTGAATAACAGTTTCACGTCACTGGAATGCGATGCACCCAGCAGCCCAGATGTCACGATGATCGTTTTATTTTCTATGCAATTCTGTACCGTGATATTCGCCGCGTAATGCATCATAATAATCGGGCGGTCGTCCACCTTCTCCGGCCAATCTGCGCCGCTGTCGAGATAACCATGTCTGATCGGAATCGCTGAATCAAAATCCTCCAGTCATCATTGATCTTTTTCTTTCCAATACCCGAACAAAGCATTCCTGCATGATCCACCGGAAATTGCACCTCTTTGTTGGCGGTCGTGAAACGATATGTTAAATTCCACCAATAAAACTTCATTTACTTCGCAAATTCCCTTAACTAATCGAGGCCCAGTCAAACGCTGCTGAGGTAGTGATTTAACAATTTTCTCGCTGCAATATTGTAGCGTTCGTAATTATACCTTATCGAATTCCCGAGAAGTACAATTATTTCATTACCGCGAGCCTAAATTAACACATCACCGCGGTGCAAAAGCGAAGGAAAACCCCTAGCGGAGTTCAGCAGGGCCTTTACAACACAACCCGGCCCTGGAATCTCGTCGACATGTTTCGCGACCGACTTGGTCCTGTAGGGGCTTTACGATTCCGATGCGGTACCGCACTACCCGGCCGAGACGCCTTAATTAGGACCATTCACCCTACGGTCAACTGGCAAGCAGCTACGGTTAGCTGGCACACGAGTTTAGCAATGCTACAAATTGAAAAAGAAAACCGTTTTCCTAAAGGCTACGAGATGATTAATTCATATTTCTGCATATGTATGTCCGGAATGATTGGCACTGCGAACGCGGCCTAAGATTACGACTATCCGCCGGCTACGTGAACTGCAGGAAGCCGCTACATTTGCTAACCGATACCGGTGATGAGTTGGGAAATCCTTTATTGGCAGAGACTGTAAGCCATCCGCCGATTTTAATTAATTTTGCCACCACTGCTGCTGCAACTTCGTTTTTTTTTTTATTTTTGCCCGGTCAGGTGAGAGGATCCGAGCCTGCTAGCGGTTGGACAGGTTTTGATAGTCATTTGTCATCGCCTGCTTCATCAACTTCGAGGCGCATTCGTCTATCTATGAGTGGCAAGCAGTCGACACGATGATGGAGTGATTTTCCAACTGCACTGGGTATTCGACGATTTCAAACCGAGACCACCACCATCACCATCACCACCACAATCAGCAGCAGTAATGTCGGCCCGTCGCTGGAGTGGAAGGATGTGTTATGTGTCGCTCGGTGGTGATTAGTCATTGTCGTTAGTTCGACATCAACGCTGAACTTGAGCCATTTTGATTAATCTCATTAGCAACGGTTAGATGGAATCAGGAATGTTTCGTCGGAACCGTCGCAGTGATTACAGTGACAGCAATTATGAGTTAGATAAGTAATGCGGGGATTGGATGATAAGTGAGTGCTGTGAAGTTGTTGGCATGTTATGGAGAAAGAGAGAGAGAGAGAGGGTATCAAATGGAGAAAATGTGTTGTTCATTTGCTTCAGTGGAATTGATTTTTTTGTAGTTGTTGGAGTCTCATGGTATTGTGTTGCATGTACTTCGGAAAAATTGTTGAAAAAGTTCGTTCAAATGAAAATATCGATGTTGTTTGGGAAAGTTTAGCTAAAATTCTTCAAGCACCCATCTCAGCAGCTACACATCAGTAGAAAAACTTGGGACTGATTTTGATGTAACATACTCAAATATGTCCATAATAAGTACAGCGAACTCAAGTGTTATCGGAAGCAAATAAGCCATCACTTGATTTAAGCGAATTTTACAATTCAGATTGAAACTGTTGAGTCTAATTTATCGCAGCTAGTTCTGATGACAGAAGAGACTCGAGTTACACTATCAACGGAGCCAATACGAAACGAACGAAATTAGCACTGCGCCTGAATCGTATTACTGTTGTTAAATTCGTGGATTTTAACAACAAAATTTACAAAATAACTATCAAATTAGTTGAAATTCAGGATTTACTTTGCTGACAAACTATTGTTTTTAGAGAATGTGTTTAGTTGGCTAAATATCCCGGACACAAACCATCGACATTTCAATCCAACACGAAATTTTCATTTGCAACTAATTTTGTGATTAAAATCAGAAAATTTGACTCTATCTATCTGTTACCATCACTGCTGAAAGACAGCACAAAGAAAGCAAAACTGAAATTGGTTTTGTTAACAAGTTTATTAGTCAAAAACTCATGAGAAGTGTCGAAGCAAAACAATCCATTAAAAACAAAAAGGAATACTCTTGGTGAAACTGCTTGAAAATTGTTCGATGTTTTTCGCATGTGTTACGATATATCCGTATTTAAATTTCTAATCCGATATGTTAATTTTAATTTTAGGATCATTGGTTATCTAAAAGCAACAATTATTTTTGTTGTCCACGGAAAGACCGAAATCAGCATTTTGACGAAAAAATTCGTTGATTTTTTCATTTTAACACATGGATCAATAAGTCCCGAGACTAAAGCAGATATGACGCTCGTAGTAAACCAGTAACTACGTTTTTCTAGAGTACTAACCTTCGCTTGAAACGGGTCAAAATTTTAAGTCGATCCAACCAGAAACAGCTGAGTTATCGAGGTTGGAGTAAAGTCGTTTTGTAGTTTGTTTGAAAAAATGAAAAAAAAACGAGTTTCGTGTTTTGATAAAACATTGTTTTTTAATGGGTAAAAACACCGTGCAAGCGAAACAATGGATTGAAAAATGTTATCCGGACTCTTGTCCATCAAAAGCAACGATTTGTCGGTGGTTCGCCGAGTTTAAACGTGGTCGTACCGACACAAATGACGCGGAACGCTCGGGTAGACCTGTGGAAGCCGTTACACCGGAAAATGTGAGTGAAGTGACAAAAATTATAATGAAAGATCGTAAAGTGAAGCTCCGTGAGATTGCTGAGGTGACACAGATATCATATGGAAGTGTATTTACTATCCTTCATGAAAAATTGAGCATGAAAAAGGTTTTTTCCAAGTGGGTGCCGCGATTGCTTTCGATGGAACAAAAACAGCAATGAACGAAACAATGAAAACAATGGCGAAATTGAACGAATTGGGCTTTGATCTGCTTCCCCACCCCCCATATTTGCCAGATTTAGCCCCCAGTGACTACTGGCTCTTTGATGATCTTAAAAAAATGCTCCAGGGAAAAAGATTTGGCTTAAATGAGGAGGTCATCGCTGAAACTGAAGCTTATTTTGAAGCGAAAGATAATTTTTTTATAAACAAGGTATTGAAAAATTGGAAAAACGTTGGAACCATTGTATCACCTTAAAAGGTGATTATGTTGATGAATAAAAAAAAATTTTGCAAAAAAATGTTGTTTCCATTGTTAGTCTCGGGACTTATTGATCCATGTGTTACGAAGTTTTATGTCATAATTTTCAGTTTTTTGACAGTATCTGACATATTTGACCTTGAAAACAGAATATGTTTCCATACTTAAATTTCACGCGGTATTAGCTATCCAACAAGCCATAGATTGGTTAAATCCGTCCATTTTTAACGGAGATATCGATATTTTTGAGTAAGCGACTTTTCCCCCTATTCCAGCAGCAGGAATTTTGAGCGCTGTATGACAAAGCAATGCTTGGGAGCAACGTAAAACACGATTTTTTATACTGTTACATACAATTGTTTCTAAGTAGCAAAAAGACTGTGTACAGTATCCTTTTTCATGACATTTTGACTCGGACCGATTTTAGCACGGTTCGATTTTGGCAACATAATCGTTCGAATATGACATATGTAATTTTCTTGTAATCAAATGATGGCAGTATTTTCCAGTTGAAAGCTATTCCATAATTATATTGATTTAAACTACTTACAGCAATAAATGCTGGAAGAACATAACAACCATGTACCATTCGAATCAGTTCGTCGAGATCGGCAAATGCGTGTGTGACAAATAATTTCACTCAATTTTTTCGGAGATGACTCAACCGTTTTCTACAAACTCGGATTCATACGAAAAGTCGTATGCTCCTAAACAAGGTTCCTGAATTATGTTTGGATCCGATTTCTGGTTCCGGAACTACAGGATGATATGTGAAACGAAATGAAGATGGTGTACCCATTTTTCTCGTAGATGGCTGAACTGATCTAAAATTCAAATAAAAGTAAACTAAAAAGCTACTCAGTTGAATTTATCTGACTTCGGCTAAACCGATTTTCGAATTCCGTTTCCAGTATCGAATCGTTTCTCAAAGTTCAATCGTTTTCTAAAAAAAGCCAGATCTACGAAGACAAAATTAATTAATATTATCCAATTATGACTTCCGATTCTGGAATTACAGAATGATGAATTTTTAAAATTGAAACCGGCCCTGGAAGTACCTTAAATTACGGTAAACTCTAAAGTGGAACTTACTCCGACATATCATGGAATGTTAAATCGATTGTAACACTTTTAGATTCAAATTCGATCCGATTTGCAGTTTCGATATTACAGAGTAATGAGTGATAAAAATCTCAAATTGCCGCTTAAATCGACGGTCATTAAAATAATGCCACGAGAACTGAAACACCGAAGGATATTCATGCAAAAAACACATGCGGATTGATAAAAAAGGTACCATATCACTGCTAGGTGGATTAAGCACGTTTTTATTACATAATTGCATTCATATGTCAATTTTCCCATATGTTTTCCCCATTAGATACTGATCATATTTTAAACTAGCTCAAGACGTCTTAACAAAGACTAAAACACAAACCGTTTTATAATGAGTGCTCCAAAACTTTACTTACTTTTTATCAGCATACATTACATTAAGTGACAACAATTCACTGCATAGATCATTCGCAAATAGCATGCGAAGGAGTAGTCCTAAGTGGCTCCCTTGTATCCGCTCGTGCAGAACAGAAAGTGTTTTCTTATCTTGATGCACGTTAAGACTATTCCATTTTGGTGGTAATATCATTTACTTCGTGTCTTCATTCTTTGTTAAACTTGTTTAGTTTGGTCTATAACAGGGATTTCCAAAGTGGTCGATATAGACCCCTTGGGGTCGATATCCTTTTTGCGGGGGTCGAACTGACTATGGGTGTCGACGAGGGCTAGAAATCAACCCCCTGTTGTTTGATATAAGTTGTTATTTGAAATATTTACGCTAAAAAGTTGTGTTTATTTGACCATCCGCAGAAATTCGTAAGTATTTTACAAGAATATTAAAAAAGCAAGAAATTGAATTTTCAAAGGAATTTGACCCCTATCAAGGTCTGAGGCCTAAGTTAATTTTAGTAAAGGAGTCCATGACCCAAAATAGTTTGGGAACCCTTGAGCTAAAATATAATCATGAATCGACTTACGACGTCTAACCTTTGGTGAATGGGCGCTGGCAAAGTTGGAGGAAGATTCACCTTTGTATCGAAAAATTTTGGGAGGGAGAGGGGACTTACATGAATTTTTCCGAAATCGAAAATATTTTGTTGATAGAATTACATAAAACGTCAAGATTTAGTGTCATTTCGAAAAAACTTTTTTTACCTTTCTCTATAGAAAGGTATTAGAATTGCTGGAAAAACCGACTTTCGAACGGAGCCTCGGAGACCCATAGTGTTATATACCATTCGACTCAGTTCGACGAGATCGGAAAATGTCAGTGTGTATGTGTGTGTGTGTGCACTTTTAGAAGACATTTGAACGCGCTCAATTTTCTCAGAGATGGCTGAACCGATTTTAACAAACTTGGGCTCGTTTGAAACCTACTGTCGGCCCATTGATCAAGTTCGAAGATCAAATGGCTGTGACTTTTGGTTTCGGAGATATGATTGTATAAGTGACGTAACCGACAAAAAGCGTTGTATTTGAACGCGCTCAATTTTCTCAGAGATGGCTGAACCGATTTTAACAAACTTGGGTTCGTTTAAAAGCTACTGTTGGGCCATTGATCAAGTTCGAAGATCAAATGGCTGAGACTTTTGGTTCCGGAGATATGATTGTATAAGTGACGTAACCGACAAAAAGCGTTGTATTTGAACGCGCTCAATTTTCTCAGAGATGACTGAACCGATTTTAACAAACTTGGGCTCGTTTGAAAGCTACTGTCGGGCCATTGATCAAGTTCGAAGATAAAATGGCTGTGACTTTTGGTTCCAGATATATGATGGCATAAGTGACGTAACCGACAAAACACGGTGATTTTTACCGCTCTTATGTATATAAGGGTGCCAAAATGTTGGGATCACCTCTATTTTCGTTAAGCTCTAGTGCTCAAAAGTTCAAGCACCTCTAAAAAAGCCTTCATGCAAAATTTGAGCTAAATCGGACATGCGTAAGGGGTGCTGCCCGGTGTTAAAGGTTTAACAATTTTCGATCTTGAAAACGCACCAAGTACAACTGCATGAAACATCGAAATTTAGTGTCATCACATTAACAATTTTTTTTTGAAAAACTCAACTTTCTGGGACAATTCGATATTTTTTCTAAGTCCCAAAAAGTCGATTTTTTCAAAAAAATTTTTTTTCGGGATGACACTAAATCTCGACGTTTCATGCAATTCTAAGCCTTTTGGCATCAAAAATTTTTTTTCGATTTCGAAAATTTCATGTACTCCCCCCTATGGTGATTTTTCATGATATATGAAAATTCCACTAAGTGGACTGAGAAGGCTGTTTTTTTAGATTAGCATCACTGTTCTCATACAAATAGGCAACGCAAATGTCAAGCACTAGTTTGGAAAAATGATGCTGACTGTGTCACATAAACACTTAAGCATGCTTCTGTGAACAACTCGAATCAATCTGAATCAATTGGCGTCAAAATTAGTATCCGAATATATTTAATAAAAGTAATAAAATATAGTAATATAGTAATAGTAATAAAATATAATAAAAGTAATAAAAATAGTAATAAAAACTAATAAAAGAAATATATTTCATGAGACTGTTATGAAAGAAGAGAAAGGCATTATCACACCACTAGGTGGATTAGGAAGGGTTTTTTTAAATCAACTTTCTGGGTTTTCACTGCCTTTTTAAATGAGAAAACAAACAGGCGAAACAGTGCATTGAATTTTGTGTACAAATATTGAAGGAACGTTACTTTTAGAAATGATCATTATGAATAAATATATTGCTTTAGATCTGAGACATCTATTCTAGAATGACTAAGAACTAAATAATTGTACTATTTTTTCAAGTGTTCTATTTCACCTTAATTTTCGAAGCTGTGTTTAGTTATTTTGTTATACCTGACAGATGTATTTAAAAATAAAATACAATGAAAAAAGCGTACAAAAATCCGTTACAAGTGAACGATCTACATGTGATCTCCTGGCGCCCATTGATTGGAAAGCTGTTAGGCGTCGCCAGCTAAAGTCCGACATCCCTCAGCTCCCGAACCGGCGACTAATCCAATAAACACGCATAGTCTCAGACCGGCCCTCACCAGTCGAGTGGTAGGTAGCTGCCATCAAATTATCACCGTACACCATAAAGGACCGACCAGGAAGGCCGACCGCTTTCAAGGACTTGGCAGCGCCTGCGAAAACTCATTCCAATCCTAATGGCATACCAGCGCGTAATAATGTCCGTGTTATTTAAGTAAAATTACATTGATTAATATTTAATTTTCATTAAATTCAGCCTTGTTCGAGGGACACTTCCCGGCGAAGGCCTTGTCCGGGGTGCAGCCGTTTGACAAAATTAAAAGAGATTGAGAAAACAGGCGACGAACCCTTTCCGAGCATATATGGGAAAACCAAAACACGAACGAACACATGACACAGCGAGCGACGGTAATAATGATAATGATTATCATCGATGTAATTTTTATAATAATTTAGTTTCACGCTTCTCACACAGCGTCGATGGATCGCGTTTTTTTTTTGTTGTTGCTGCTTTTTCTTATCGATCCCCGAGACAGTGCGACAGTTAAACGGTGACGGTAACTGCCACAGTTCGTCTTAAAATTCTCGTCGCATAGATTGGCAACGATCTGCTCGAAAAAACAACATGAAGCAACCGAGAAGCAGCATCAATTACAGCTACACTCCATAAATAATTAAGCCCGTAAATGAACTCAATCGCACGTTCGGATCAATAACCAGATCGAATGTATCTGCTGCTGCTGCTGCTGGTTTGGCCGGTGAAGTACTCGCAAGAAATAGAGTTGTAAACTGGGCATCGTAAAAGGAGAAAAACTTCACCGCACGGTCGAACAGTGCGACTACCAGCAAGCTGTCAGTCAGTCCCTCAGTACCTGGCGATAGCTGTGCTGGATCGAAGTGGAGTTGTTTTTTTTTGCTTTCTTCCTCTCCCGAACAAAACCACCAACAACCATTCGGCAGAAGCAGCTCGTTGAAATTCATCTCGTGTAGACTTCGACTCGTTACGCGCCAACCTTGGGGGGTTAGGGAAAGATGGTTCCCGCGTGACGTTCCCGAATAGCTCAGAAGAACACGGAACGGGGCTGTGAAATTGATCAAGACGGTGCCGAGCCGAGCCGAGCCGAGCCGAGACGAACCACTAAGAATGAAAATCAGTGCGTAGAACTGCTCAGTGTTCACTTCGCAATGCACTCAAGTCTATTTCTATGCTGACATGTCGGCCGTGAAGAAAATTAACTTGTTGATTCTCAATTAGCTCCTGGGAAACCTGGGCCTGAACCGGGCGGTTGTTGGAACTCTTGGAAGCTGGCACTAATTTCGTTCCGGGAAACAATTGGCGAAGCATTTTCTAAATTAATGCCCTGTACGAAATGAATACTACCGGTGGTGTGTGCGGTCGAGTCTCCGGATATGACGATTTTTGACAAGGTTTAATGACGTATCATTAGCTGGAGTGCAGGTGGAGAAATTTTCAACCCCACACTCTTATCTTAGTTCGTGAATCTAATTACGGTTCCGGAATCTAGAATTTTACGGTATAATTGATCAAATGACCATGCTCGGATACAAACTAAACAAAAAAAAAACATAAAAGATAGTGCACAGCACGGACGCAGCTTTGCGTTTCGTCTGCGAGAATTGCCCATTTCCTACGCATTAATTCCGCGCAGCTTACACCGGTGATGAGTAGCATTGGCCAGGTGGTCTGTTATTATTATTTATTGCCCACCCTAAAGCCCTCCCCCCATTCACCACACACGTAGCATCAAGTTCGAAATGTAGCTCAACATAATCCACATGAACACATCGGGCTGAAGAAGGAGAAAAAAACGAAAAAAAACTACTCGACTAACAAATTCAACCAGACGTGAGCAAATTATAGAAACTTCTCGTAGTGCAAAATGCATCAGGTATTTATTATTATTTGTCTTTACGACGACTCACAATGCAGCGACATCGTCGACATCGGATGGGGTGGCAAAGTGGGAGAAAAAGGGCAGACGAAGCACAGCTGCGCGACTTTGTTGCAATTGCAGAACTTTGACGAATGCTCGAGTCAATTGAAGCTAATGCGCACTGCGAGAAAGGAGGTCTGCCTAATAAAGGTAATTATAAGTGCAATTCGGTACCCGAAGTCGTCGGTCTGGCGTACGGGGAAAATAATAAAAATAAATAAGATAATAACTGTAATTCAAATCTGCACGTTAGCGTATGTATTGGCTAGCTGGCTGGCATGGTCGATGTGTGCCGGTTCGTGAGGGTGGCTCGTAGGCAGAGGACCAGAAGGCAGCAGGATATTCTCCGGACGACGTGTCTAGGGAAATAGCGGCGACGACGAGGAATGAAAGACCGACGAACTGGCTGTGGGCCACGCTAGAGCTGATGCGGACTGGGCGGAAAGCCGTCATGCGAAAAGCCGTTGGTCATCCGCAGGTGAGAATCAAAGTGCGAAACAAAAAGAAACAATTTCGTTGAGCAGCGAAGATGTAATTGAAAGTGACAGCTATTTATTTTAATTAACTAACGTGAATAGTACGCTATTTGCCTGCAAGGTTCAACAATGTATGGATGAAGGATTACCTGTTTTATTGATCAGCTAGCGGATGTGAATAGTATTCTATGCATTTTTTTGTGCATTTGATCGACGCTAAATCAGTGACTATCATCATCTCATTTAGCAAAAAGTTAAACATGCCAACATTGTAAATTATTTAAAATTTTTGTATAAGAAATTATGTGGCTAATTGGTAACACACAAAAAATCTCACACAATACACTAGATGCTAAGAACAGAAACAACCGGTTGAAGAAAACCTTTGGCATCATGAATAAAATGATAAGAAATGAACAAGATACTTGTAATATTTTTAATTAAATGTCAAATCAAAAAGTTTTTAATTATTCAATCACTTTCTTAATTTGCTTTACGTTTCGCCTTCGGCTCGTCGGTGCGTAACTGTAAAGACAATGTATTTCGATGCAACGGTATGAAGTGCAAATATCAGAAACGTCGCCCTTTATGTTGAACTGCTAGGTGTCATAACAGTTTGGCATTGAACTGTTGAACTGCTAGGTGTCATAACAGTTTGACATAAACTGTTATGCACTGACGAGTCGAAGACAAAACGTAGCGCAAAAACGGTCCTAAGCATTTCTCTCATCACTCTGGATAGCACTGAAAATTCTCAAGGCTTTGAATTACACTGAAGTCTTTTTCGCGTGAGGAATGTGTACCGCCCAAAAAAAATCCTCGTAAAAACGCGTTCCGCGGAAAATAAATCGTCTGTAAAAAAAAAAAAACCGCATAAGAAGCTGTTGTCAACGGCCCATACAGTTTTCCAGACAGTTCCTTGTGTATCATGTCAGAACTGAACGATTAACTAAAAAGACTGAAGAGTTCATTCGGGCAGACAACCGATCTTACTGACTGAAGCTCTTGAGCTCAGTTTCATCCAACTAACTCACAGTTCTTCAGTTAATCGTTCAGTTCATCAGTTTTAGTTTAATCAGATTAATGTGCTTCGACGAAGAAAACTGATAAAATTTACATGAAGACAAAACACATGACTGACATGACGCCACCCATGCTTTGTTCATTTATTTATTTCATCCAAGGTTCCTTACTGTCTGGAAAACTGAACGTGTATGGGCCGCTTTATTCACTTAAAACTGACTAGCGATCTCAGCATAATTAAAAAGAGCTCTGGTTGGCGGTTCAATGCATGAGGCGCTGGTCTTACAAGCCGGTTATCGTACGTTCGAGTCCCGACCTGGAAGAATTTTTTAGTGTCAGTACCCAGATAGCAAATGTAACTTATTGAGCTTTCAAGATGTTTTACAATTGATTTAGAAATGTTATTTACGATAGTTATGTTTAGAAATATATATTAAAATTGGTTGTGCAACTTATCACTGTTAAGTTTCACAATACTACCGTGGAACAACTTTAAGTGCATCTAAAACAATTGTGCAGTAAATCACCAACTTGTTAATGTTTCACTAGAAGCTGTACAAAAAATTTCACATCGTCATGTAAAACGGGAGTAACTATAACAATTGTGCAACTTATCAAAAACTTTCCATGCGGCTGTCATAATTGTACCGGGCACAATATACGTCAAAATTGCTATAAATCTCTTGTGGAAGAAAAATTAGTGAAATGATTGATGCTCTACGCAAGGCAAAAAATGCTAAGCCAAATTGATAACCTTGCTGTAAAAAATATTTTTCTGAAAGGTCCGCATTGTTTTGGCTGCCTCATGATTTTTTTAGATCAGTGTGCGCAGTTTTCTTCAGTTTTAGAAAAACATTGATATAAAATTCAAAGCTTGCAAAAAAGTTGTGAAAGATGTTTGAATTGAACGTAAAACTTGTCGGCATAAGAATATTATCATAAAAGTTTCAGGAATACATCCTTACATACGTAATGAAAACAAAAATCAAATTAAATAATTTGTATTCGGTTTTCATCTCGCGAAAAAATGAACAGACCTGACATCACTTTTTAAAGATATTGAACGAAAAGTTAAGTTCATCATAGTTACTCTCATAGTTATATATTACCGCTTGAGCAACTTGTTTTTGCAACTAAAGCACATGGGCTCACCAAAATAATACCTACAGTGCGTATCACAAATGTCGGGTTCACTAAGAAGAATGACTAAACTGTATTGTTGTTTAAGTCAACTAGTTTGATAAAACTAAAAACAAAAATTTCCCTTTTCAATATTTACATGTTTATATTTCAATTTATTTAGGTAAAATAAATTATTACGTTGGGTGAACCATTTTCTTTACAACACACTGTAACCCTCGATGCCATATTGGAAAATATTGAAGAACAATGCATTTCAAGATTTTTCAGATTAATTGAAACATCAATATGATTAATATCGTCTGAAAAGGTGTATGAATGTTTGATAGCTTTCTTATACATATTTTGCACACTATTCCGATCATATTCTTTGAGAAGAATAGATTGTTATTTTCATAGAAATCGATGTGCAATCATCAAAACACGTACATTCAAAGGCGCTTGAAAATTTCAAGCGTACGAAGACATGCTTCACCATAAAAATGCAGTTCGTTGTCGATTTTCTATTTACTAAAACATAAAAGATCAATTCTACAATATGTAGTATTACCATTTATTAATGTGCAGATTTTTTTTTTAAGTTCCATGTTTGTGTTACGGGCAGTTGTATTGAAAATCAAATGTGAAACTTATTCATTAGAAATTATGTTTGCTGTGTTTTTGTAAACATCAATTCAATTCTTGTTCATATTACATAGTAGTTCCCATGAGTTTCACAATTGTTTTTTCGCTGATTTAATTGCTGCATTTGTAATAGAATCGATGCATGAGTTTTTGTATCAGTTGCACAATAATTGTGAATAAATGTTCGTGACAACGGGAAAACTTAAAGATATGTTGCACAACACAAAAAAATTGCGCTTTTTTCATAACTCAACAGTTACTACAATAGTAATATGAACTAATTTGATAAATTGCACAATCTGTAGAAAAATACAGGACAGCAACTTAACGTGCTACCTGGGTAAAGCTCGTATATTTTTATTTGACGAAAACAGTACGCATTTTGTATAACAATAGTGAATAAAAAATGAAGGAAAATAACTATCAGATAACTTATTTTCATAATCTCAATAGTTTTTCTTTTTATTCCCCTTTTTTGAGGTATTCAATATACACCAAAAAAATGATCGAATTAGTCATCGAACTTTTTTGGAAACAAAAAATCAGCTTTTTTCAAGAAACGGATCTATTTAACAATGATTTTGATTTAGTGTATTCTTTAGTTTTTTTTTTTTTTTTTCCATAAATACGTTTATTTCTTAAGGCAGTTTACATAAGTTTTTCTTCGCCGTAGCATCACTTTTACATAATATTCTTATCCTAATTTAATTCTAACATAGTCACAACGTTTTGAATTTATTAAAACATATTCTCTTATAGCTTAAATATCATCTTAGGTAACTCGTCATTAATTATGAAATCTACTCGGAAATATTATTTGAACCAAACGATTAACTTCTATAAATTATAAAATAAGCTGTTATTTTCAGACATTTTGTTGATAATTTCATAAACTGTTTCGAGTTTGTTTGTATCATTACATAATTTTTATTCTAATTTAGCTATTGGTTGAACTCATGGACGCAGCTGGGATCAGAACTAAGTCTTAAAAGGGGCCTTTATTAAATTGAAACTCCAATTTTCTTTATGAAATGATAAATAAGTTTCATGTATGAAAGGTCACGACAAGCAAGAATGTCTCGAACTGGGATATTGGATAGTCTACCTTGGGTACGCAAAGAATTTATTAGTTGAGATCTGACATCACGATACTCCACGCATGTCCAAACGACATGATCAATATCCCGATAACCTTCTCCGCAAGCACAATGATTAGTCTCGGAGAGCCCAATTCGAAGGAGATGTGCATCTAACGTGTAGTGATTGGACATGAGTCTGGACATCACACGAATGAAATCCCTACTCACATCCAGTCCCCTGAACCATGCCTTTGTCGATATTTTCGGAATAATTGAGTGCATCCACCGACCCAGATCATCTCTATCCCAAGATGCTTGCCAGCTGGCAAGTGTTCTTTGGCGAGACGAGCTATAGAATTCGTTGAAAGCAATCGGTCGCTCATAAATTTCACCCTCAATAGCACCACGTTTGGCTAAAATATCGGCTCTTTCATTGCCAGGAATGGAGCAATGAGCCGGGACCCAGACTATAGTGATTAGATAATTATTATTCAATATGTCGTTCAGACACTGTTTTATTTTACCCAAGAAAAACGGTTCATTTTTGCCAGCAGCGATTGAGCGAATGGCTTCAATTGCACTCAGACTATCTGTGAAGAGGAAATAATGGTTTGGAGATAATGTGACGATTACACTCAAACTATAATGAACTGCTGCTAGCTCTGCTATATAAACAGATGCAGGTTCTTGAAGCCTAAATGAGGCCGAAACATTATTGTTGAACATACCAAACCCTGTCGCTTCTTCAATTCGCGATCCGTCCGTATAAAACATTTTCTCAGAGTCAATATGCCTGAACTTACTTGAAAATATTTTTGGGATTTCCGTCGAGCGTAGATGATCCGGGATTCCACGCACTTCACGCTGCATGGATGTATCGAAAAATAAAGTTGAGTCAGGGGCACTTAGGATGCTGACACGGATAGGAATATATCTTGAAGGGTTGATTTCCTGTGACATATGGTTAAAATATACTGTCATAAATTTTGTTTGAGATCGAAGCTCGACTAGTCGTTCGAAATTATTAATTACCATGGGATTCAGCACCTCACA
The DNA here is from genome assembly GCF_030247185.1 of Malaya genurostris. Classification (NCBI taxonomy): domain Eukaryota; kingdom Metazoa; phylum Arthropoda; class Insecta; order Diptera; family Culicidae; genus Malaya; species Malaya genurostris. The sequence goes on from NC_080571.1 coordinate 280,119,408, forward strand.
TCTTATTAGCAGGCGTGATGAAAGCTCCCAAAATCGATCTTTTAATGGAAGAACTCCCGCCAGAACTTCAAGACTCATTGTATGTGTCGAGTGCATGCAGCCTAAGGCAATTCGCAAACAACGGTACTGAATTCGCTCAAGTTTGATAAAATGAGAGTTTGCAGCGGAACGAAAACAAACGCATCCATATTCCATCACTGAAAGTATCGTTGTTTGATACAATTTTATTAGATCTTGCGGATGAGAACCCCACCAAGATCCTGTTATTGTTCGAAGAAAAATTACTCTTTGTTGGCATTTCGTTATCAGATACCTAATGTGTCCTCCCCACGTGCATTTGGAATCGAACCACACCCCGAGGTATTTAAAAGTTAAAACCTGTTGGATCATTCTTCCCATCATATGGAGCTGAAGCTGCGCGGGATCATGCTTTCTTGAAAAGACGACTAACTCTGTTTTCTCCGCAGAGAATTCGATACCAAGATGAACAGCCCAAACGGACAAGTTATCTAAGGTATCTTGCAATGGTTTATGCAGATCAATAGCTTTGGGTCCAGTAATTGAAACCACGCCATCATCTGCCAATTGTCTTAGTGTACATGGGGTTACTAGACAGCTGTCAATGTCATTTACGTAAAAATTATAGAGGAGCGGACTGAGGCATGAGCCTTGCGGGAGACCCATGTAGCTAATTCTGAATGTTGCCAAATCGCCATGTGAAAAAAACATGCACTTCTCTGACAAAAGGTTGTGCAAATAATTATTTATAACCGCTGGAAGTCCATGTTGGTGGAGCTTTTCTGAAAGAACATCAATGGAAACTGAATCAAATGCTCCTTTAATGTCTAAAAATACAGATGCCATTTGTTGCTTTTGAGCGAAGGCAATTTGGATGTCAGACGAAAGTAATGCAAGGCAATCATTCGTCCCTTTATTTCTACGGAAGCCAAACTGAGTATCTGACAACAAACCGTTCGTCTCGACCCAAGTGTCGAGACGTCGTAGAATAATTTTTTCGAACAATTTTCTGATGCAGGACAACATCGCAATGGGTCTATATGAGTTGTGATTGGAAGCTGGTTTCCCCGGCTTTTGAATGGCGATAACTTTCACTTGTCTCCAGTCAGGTGGAACAATATTTTACTCAAGAAACTTGTTGAACAATTCCAACAAACGTCTTTTTACGAGGTTGGGCAGATTCTTCACCAAGTTGAATTTAATTCTGTCCAACCCTGGAGCGTTATTGTTACAAGACAAGAGTGCTATAGAAAATTCCATCATTGAAAATGGATTATTAATAAAACCATTATTTGGAGGAGATTCCCGTATAATGCTCTGCGTAGGAACAGAATCTGGGCAAACTTTCCTAGCAAAGTCAAATATCCATCGGTTCGAGTATTCATCACTCTCATTGCCCACGTTACGATTCCTCATTCGTCTGGCCGTATTCCAAAGAGTGCTCATTGAGATTTCTCTTGACAAACCTTCGACAAAATGTCTCCAATAGCTACATTTTTTGGCTCGAAGTATGCTCTTGTACTTGGTTTCTAAAACCATAAGTTTTTCAAAATTCTGAGGAGTTCCTCCTCCCCGTTTTAGAAACGTCTTGCAAGCATTTTGTTTTGCGAGTTTAGCCTCTGAGCACTCTTTGTCCCACCAGGGGTTGGGAGGCCTTCTGTTAGTCGTTGGCCCAGGAAAGCGTTTAGTTTGGGATTGTTCTGCGGCCTCCAGAATCGAACAAACGAGGAAGTCATATTCTTCAAGTGGAGGGAGCTCTTCCATTGAATTCAAAATACTAGAGATTCTACTTTGGTATTTAATCCAGTCGATATTTTTTGTCAAATCATATGGAATACTAGCTGAATTAGCAATACATTTGTTACAGCTAATTGAGATGATGATTGGTAAATGATCGCTACCGTGTAAATCAGGCAATATTTTCCAGGTGCAATCTAGTCGAATTGATGTTGAGCAAAGAGATAGATCTAATGCACTTGGGCGTGCAGGAGGTCTTGGGATCCGTGTCATGCTACCCATATTTAATACCGTCATGCTAAAATTGTCACAAATGTTTTGTATTAAAGATGATCTGTTATCATTGTAAACGGAACCCCACATTATACCGTGCGAATTGAAATCCCCCAGAATCAAACGTGGAGCAGGAAGGGCTTCAACCATTTCATTAAGCTGTCGCTGTCCAACTTGTGCTTTTGGAGGAATATAAACCGAAGCTATGCAAATATCTTTGCCTTTAATGTTTATTTGGCAAGCAACAACTTCTATACTAGAAGTTGAAGGGATGTTTAATCTATAAAAGGAACAGCATTTCTTAATTCCCAAAAGCACTCCACCATACGGAGAGTCTCTATCGAGACGTATAATGTTAAAATCATTAAAATTTAAAGCTATGTTTGAAGTAAGCCATGTTTCGCATAAAGCAAATACATCACATTTTTGACTATGCAATAAAATTTTAAATGAATCAAGTTTTGGCATGATGCTTCGACAATTCCACTGCAGGACAGTGATTGTATCATTTGCGGCGGGTGATAAATTATCCATCAAAAGATACAAAACCTGAGACAATTGGCCATTGAGCTGATAACTGCTTCAAAAAATTTCTAGCTATTGGAAGGAATGCCATTATGAGGGTCTTTAAGGGTTCAGATATATTGAATGCTGAGAAAATCCATTCAACAATTTCCGAAAACTTCAGTAATCCTGTTGGTGGCTGTGAAATGGAGCCCACAGGATTATTACCTTTTTCTGTGCTAGATCCTGGATTGGTTTGTGAATTTGACAAACCAGGAGGCACAGTCTTTGGTTTTGACTTTTTTTGTTTAACACGGGGATCTTTTTTTGAAGATGAAACTTTAGGTGTCTTTTTTGGTAATTTGGAAGAAGACTTCTTTCTCTTAACTGACCCTTGGGTAGTGATAAACGAATTACCTTCACTATTTTCGTCAGAGTCAGAGTCCTCTGTTTCCTCTAGATTTGAAAACCCGTTTTCGGTTTCCAAAGGGGGGACATCAATGACCGTTTTAAGCATTTCTGCATATGTGCGCTTAGACCGTGCTTTTAAAGAAAGCTTAATTTTGTCTTTGTGCACTTTAAATGCAGTGCATACTGAAATATCCTCATGAGGACTTTCCCCACAATAAATACATTTTTCAATTTCCTTGTTGCAATCATTATCTTTATGAGGTCCTTCACACTTAATACATTTTGGTTTATTGCTACAGTAATTAGCTGTGTGTCCGAATTTTTTGCAGTTCGTACAATTCATTACATTTGGAACAAAAAGCCGAACAGGGAGGCGAATTTTATCGACATAGACATGGGACGGCAACGCAGACCCGGCAAATGTCACTCGAAACGAGTCTGATGGGCGATAAACTTTCTTTCCCTCTTCATGAACTACTGAGTACAGTTGTTTGCACTCCAGTATTTTCACACCCTCAAGCATAGAGTTCTTGAAACGACCAACACCATGCTTGAGTAAATCATCTACCGAAAGACTCGCTTCGGTAACAACACCGTCAATTTCGACATCTTTGGAGGGTATGTAAACTTTATACTCTTTATTGAAATGTTCCGAAGAGACAATATCATTCGCGTGTTTCAAATTATTTACCACAACACGAATTTTATCGTTATTTACTTTTATGATCTCTTTGATTGAAGAGAATCGTGATGTCAAACCTTTAGAAATTTGGTAAATGTTTAATGGCTTTGATATACGTCTAAAAAAGACTATCCAAGGCCCAGAAGAGCTCTCCTGATATTTTTTCGTTCGTGGGGGTATAGGATTCATGCTAGGATTTACGTCCATGGATTCATCCATCACATTAAAATTTTTAATCAAACTTTAAAGTAAAAAATGAAACCAACACTACACAGTACTCAATCAAAAGGAAAAGAAAAAACTTCTACCTTGAAATTGTTGTCTATCTCCGTTGCACTGCCGTGTAGATCCTCGTTGCTCTAGATGTTCTTGTTGGATGCTGATTGTTGGATGTGATGCTACTGCTACCTGACATCCAGCACCACTCGATTTCCGATTTACTTTTGTCTTCGCCAGCTGCAACCAGCGCAGGTCACCGGTGTATACCTGCGTGTTGTATGGCAGTGGAAAGACCGAGTTGTCTTGTCTCCTTCTTCCTTGTGCTCCGCACCGATATGCTTCTGCACCGAAGTGCCTTCGCACCGGTATGCCTTTGCACTCTCCTGCTTCTGTGTGCCTTTGCACTCTTCTTCTTCAATGTGCCTTTGCACTCTCCTGCTCAGCACTTGTGGCTGTATATTGTGGCCTGGGTGGAGCTTGGGAAACGCCCTTTGTTGTTTCCTTCACCAGCTTGGCCCAGCACTAGGGCTCTCTTATGCAGCACGATTTTACGTTTTAACGGCTGCTGCCAACAGGTCTCTACCTGTAGTTCAACCGTTGTCGTATTTAACGCGTGTAAACTAACCAGCGTTATTAAACTGTACGCTTCTATACACAACCTTCTCGGTTGAACGGCTATTACTGAATGATGAATTCTTTAGTTTTAGTGGAGACAATTTTCTTTTGATTTAAATCAACAAAATTTAGAAAAATGACAAATCCATTTACTGTTTGCATATAGGAAAAACCGGGGCCAAATGGAATGCCGGAAATAATATTATATCACCCGGAATGTTACATACTTTTTGGAAGCTACAACCTTCAGTTAAGAAACGCATTTGCTTTAAGGTACAGATCCCCACCTATACGAGCGCAATCTGGCGCTGAGTGCACCAACTTCAAAATCGAAAATTTCAAAATGGGTGGGGCGAAAAAGGCCCTAGTCTTATTTTGACGCAGAGTACAATCACACTTGACTAAATGTTGTGTGTAAATGAAATTTTTTGGCATTTATGGTATTTTAAAACTGTTTTGTACATGAAGAATGTCATTTCAACTTAAAATGACTGATTTATGTAAAGAAATATAAAAAATGATCATGAAGAAATATGTGTAATAAAATGCAATTACCTTTGAGTTAAGACCAAAATTAAAGTAACTTAAAAGACGTTTCACTTATAATCTAATTCACTGTCTAGCTCAGGGAAACAATTCACGCATGTGAAAAGGCTATCGCTTGAGCGCTTAATCTGGGTGAGCTCTGTGAGAACATTCAATGCAAATTGTGTAGCGCTGATTATTGCGTAATTTGTCCTAGTAAACTCGGTATCTGTCCAAATCATTGGATGGTTCGGAATCTTCGCTCATCTTTTGTGCAGAATGTGTTGTAGAAACGGCTAGAAACGTCTAGCATGATTTATTCCAGGGAATATATTCTACAACCCAAAACAACTCTGGAACAAGAAAACTTTACTTTTGACGAAAAAATCGACACTTTCGCACTCATGAGTGGATGGCATATCAAATAAACATGAGCCAATTGTAGCTAACGCTCGGATCCACGAAAAAAATACAAGGATCAGCCCCATGGGGTTGATCGAGCCATTGATGTGGAACAAGGCAACCCAAATTTCTAATGATCTACAATCAAACAGTTCAATCAATCGTCACACTTTTGAATCCGCAATTGCACGAGAGTCTGCTTAGATTGATCTTGATTAGGAGGAAGCTACACCGAACATTGTTTGTTTTATAGCCGACGAAATTACAATAATATCCCAAATGTATGCAATTATATCTTTGTGCATACTTGCGATTTCGATATTTGAGCTTCTCTTCGCCAAGCTTGTGTTCAAGTTTTATATGCAAGCAATTTTTTTATAGCGTTAAGTTTCTATACCATTCTGCGATTTCGGTTGAAGCGATAAACTTTTTCTCATTATCAATCGAGTTCATCTTATATAAATTAGAAATTAATCTTAAGCACTCCAAATTTTTAAATTTCTCAGGCGAAACGACGTAACATGGAATTTCATCCGAGCTTGCATGACACAAGATCAGAGCATACCAATTAAAGCTTCAAATCGTTTAATGGCACTTTTTGTCTTGCTGTCTAGAAACAACCTACCTCTAGCATGCTACGCGTAGGACTGAAACGTTAGCTATAATTTAGCTTCTATTTATAGATTCGTGTGCTTCCAACAGCTTCGCTGTTGCATCGATTGACCAATCAGAGCGATGCTTTCACTTTGATATATCGCTTACTCCTTCAAAACCGTCGTCTATGGCAGGGAAATCCAATATGCCGGAGATTTTTAGCAGACAAAATAGGACACTGCTCGCTACTAATCAAAATTTCAATCATTTATAATTTAAAATCGATACAAAACATACTGAGCTGTAAGAGTTTAAAACCTGGCCACATTTCTACGTGTATTTTTCCTTGAGTTTCTGATTTGCACCCCTATATAGAAAATAAAGATGTGTTCTACTTCAAAAGCTTATCCGATGGGATGTCACATTTAGTGTTCGAATTATTGCGAGTGGCCATTTCCACTCCGTGACCATCTTCGCCCTGGTCTTCCCTATTTATATTCGCTAAGTGTTGTCACTGTTCTTTCTGAAATTTTGTAATGCGGCGAATAGAAATTCGATGCAGTTTAGCAATGACACTCAGCAAAGACATGCACCACAAACGAGTAATGGAACGTTACAGTTGAGCAATGTCATGCACTCTAAGGGGAAAATGGAACGTTCCAATGAGGTGTCACTCGTGCAACTGTGCAATGACACAATCACAGCAAAGTTACCTGTATGCATGAAAGCAAATATGTCTCAGTAGTTCCAACCAATTATTCAGTTATTTGAACTTAAAACGCCTATTAAATTTTTGTACTGTTAGTCTCTTCGGGGGAACGAAATTTCGCCTAAGTAGCTGCCTATATCTTTATCACTAAACTCACAGATGATATAGAAATGCAAGAAAAGAGTAAAATTTCCAAGAGAGAAATCACCAGCAAAATGTTCACAGGGCATTAAGAAAAATTACCTCTATGGCTTGCTGGAATAGTTTTTATGATTCCGTTTTCAAGAATGTTGCTGATAGTCTTAATACTACAGATGCATTTTCAAGAAAATACAAATAGTATCACTTCACCTTAGCAGCAAATTTTTAAGCATTACATTATTCCCAGATGAAAATAAAACATTTATACTGTAGGAATATCAATTTAATACATGGAAAACTTGCTTTACAATTAACTTCTTCTGCATACTTTCACTTACATGAAACGGCCACTTCATAACTGACATTTTTAATGAAATGAAGAGGATTTTTGTTCTGTAACTCTGAAGCCGGAAATCGGAGCTTTTTATATGAATCTAAGATTGTGAAAATCGGTTGAGCCATCTCTGAGAAAACCAAGTGCATATTTTTCACATACATTCCAACTGAGAAGAGACGAGCTGAGTCGAATGGTATACGACACTCGGCCCTCTGAGCCTTGGTTTAAAAGTCGGTGTTCACAGTAATTGCATAGCCTTTCTATATGAGAAAGGCAAAAGAGTAATTTAATTATTATATACACTTTTTCATCCGAAAAATAGTTCTATTAGAATTGAATCATAATTTGGTTTGTGAATAGTAGAATTTACTTATATATCGAATAATGATAATAAAAAATTAAGTTTTGAACATCATAGTGAAGGAGAATATATACTAGAATGTTGAATGACAGTAGGTCGAATGACAAAACGTCGATGAACAAAAGTTCGAAACACCAAAAGGTCGAAAGAATGGCGTCCAATGGTCGAATACGACAAAAAATCGAAATAACAAAACGTCGACTATAACGAAAGGTTGAACGTAACAAATAGTCGAATAACCATAAGGTCGAATACACCATAAAGTCGAAAGGAACAAAAAGTCGAATATAACGGAAGATAGAATACAACAATAAGTCGAATACAATGTAAGGGTGAATTCAGGGTGTGTTGAATGGCATATATCCACTGAAAATTAACTGTTAAATAAAATTAATTGCCACACGGAACGACCGAAATTAGCTCTGCGCCTAATTCGTATTACTGTTTTTGAATTAGTTGATTTTAACAACAAAATTTCCAAAATAACTATAAAATTAGTTAAAATTGAGAATTTACTTTGCTGAAAAAACTCTTAGTTTTAGAGAATGTGTTTAGTTGGTGAATATCCTGGACTCAAACCAGCAATATTTCAATCCAACACGAAATTCTCATTGACAACTAATTTTGTTATTAAAATCAGAAAATTTGTTTCTATTTATCTATCACCATCATTACTGAAGGACAGCACAAAAAACCAAAACTGAAATGGGTATTATTAACAAGTTTATTAGCCAAAAACTCATGAGAAGTGTCAAAGCAAAACAATCCATTAAAAAGCTAAAAAGGACAGTCTTATTGAAACTGCTTGAACATTGTTTTGATGTTTTTCGCATGTGTTCGATATATCTTTATTTAAATTTCTAAACCGATATGTAAAAATGTCGTAAACTGTTAGTGGAAATCGTATTTATTCAGAATTTTTGCGCACTTGAAGCGATTGTGCGTAATAATGTTTTTACGCGGAACAGTGAAGTGAATTTCGAATGTTTCACTCTAATTGTGATGAAGTTTTTTTGTATCTTCAAACCTTCCGAGCTGCGCCGTCCGGTGTACTATTTGTATTCGGTTTTTGTTTTCCGAGTGCTCAAAGTTTTCAGTGAGAATGAAGAAACAGTGATTTAGAAGAAAAAAAATTCAAAAACATGTTTACGTTTCGTTTATGTCTTTTTCTCCAACACAACATCGTATTTATACCTGCCAATATAGAAAAGACAACCGCGTCTGAATTTTTTTCGGCAGTAGTGTGCCATCTAGTGGCTAGTAGTCATTAAGGTGTTACCGTTTCGGTGACAGGGCGCCATATAGCTGCAGATTGCAGAAGCCAATTCAACCATTCATATTGGTTGAAAACACCATTATATTTCTTTAATTCAACTAAAAAATTAGTTCACTGGATATGAAGTGTGCCTTAGCTAAGAAATGACAGTACGTTTAATTTGTGAATTCAACTAAAAAAAATAGTCATTTCAACAAATATTTTATTATTATTAAGGGAATGAGAATAAAAAATCTAAATCAGCAAAAGTAAGATATTTTTAGTTGTCTCAAAAAATAACTAACTAAAATCAGCAAATCAACTAAATTTTTCGCGAAAATGCTGATTTCGGTCGTTCCGTGCAGGGTTAAGTCGAGGCAAAGTATGCGACTCTAAAAGTCGATAATGGAATATAGTAGCAAAATGATGCAAAGTGTTTATTACCAAATTTTAAATTGTTGTTGGTAATTATTATCACTTTACATAATTGCACTTCACAACACTCACAGATTTTGGAAAGGCAACAATCAAAAATATTTCAGAATTCGCAGCAAAAATATTGTTTTTTCATCTCAAACAATTTTTTTTTCAAAAGGGAACAAGTGCACTGGATTTCGCTCACTGTACATAGAGAACAAAGATGTTTCTATGTCATTCAAGAAAGTAGAAGCATTGGCTTTTGTGCTACAAGAGAAAGTATCGAAAGCTTTTCAAATCATAAAATGTGATGAAAAATTATGTTCTCGGCAATCATAAAAAAGCTCAGACCAATGGAAAGTGAAGTAAACCATTATTTGAAAAAAGTTTGTGGAATGTGCACTAAAGTGTTCTGAAGAGTCTCGAACCACTAATCCTTTGGAAGGACAATAGATGGCGAATTGTTCGTTCGGAGAAAGTCGGATTTTATGAAATATTGGACAATCTACGAAAAGAGCAAAAGCTAGTGGAAGGAAAATACTTCAGGGATCACCAGGAACCTGAAAAAAAAAATGCAAAAGGATGACAAGTTATTTAAAATTGTCGAAAAGTTTGCAGTGATAGAGAATATTTCTGATTACATGACGGGTGTTGCATTAATATTAGAAGACAATAATTAATTACAATAATTATTTTGTTTCATGAACGTCTTTCTTTCTATGATTCCATACTTTACATGTTCAAGAATGGTCTTTATCAACTACATGAAGACATTAAGTGCCGTCCAACTTCGCTACCGCTCGACGTTTTAGTATAAAACCTAGTGAAGATAGAGGTAATTTCTTCTCGCTGAAAGAAAAAGTCAAATGGAATACAGTAGATCAAGACGTCCGTTTCCATAGTTAAACGTCAAAGTCTCCAAGGGGCCACCCTCAACGTTAAATGGATTCAATCGTTCAATTTCTCGGGTTTTTAACTTCAACAATTGAAGGATTGCCTAATTGCTACCTTGCTTCACGGTAGCCATCGTAATTACGAACTTCGAGGTTTTGAACTATCCTAACGGAATGCCGGCACCGAACGAATCGAATGCGATAAATGTTTACTGTTCTGACAAATGGTTCGATTGCACGAATCACTTGGAAAACATCCACTCCAGAGAATTTCCTCGTTTTTCGCTCTCTTTCACCCCGGCGAGGTGTCGTGACTCACCGACATGAAATTAGTAATTTATAGATAAGTAAACAAATCCAACAGTGTGTGTGTGTGTGTGTGTGTGTGTGTGTGTGTGTGTGTGAGAGTGTATTATCTTTCTTTCCCAGTCAATGAAGTGAAGTGCTCTGGTACCGAACCTGGTGAGAACCGGTCGCTTTCCCGCACTTGCATAATTTGTGTGTCGTTCCGTTTCTGTTTTCCCCTGTTTTCAAACCGTAAACACACACCGCAAAGTTTTCGAACAATTTATGTGTCATCATAATTAATGCAATTAAAAATCGTTTAGCGAGATGGTAGTGTGGCCTACAAACACTTGCAGTATACGTTCGCAGTTCGCAGTTCGGTAGAGTGCCTGAGAAAATGTTTGCCTTTTGGCCTTCCGTGCAGCACAGGGCATCGAAAAGTGCCCAGGGACAGATCATAACTAGTTCATTTGAATAGATTATTGAGGCACTCAGTTTGCGGGGAAAATCAATTGAATCTGGTATTAGAAAAACAAAGAAATAATTCGATCATTGCATTGCTATTGTTGTATAGAAAGCTGTGATCGAACATGTAGTTTGTACGCCCTAATCACATGTTTCTTCGTAATCGATGTACAGTTATAACTTTTTTTTTTATCACAACCATGTACGTGGTAATTAGCGTTTGACACCGTTCACTTAAGGGTGATTGGCCATAGTCATTCGATGCCGGAGTTCCACGGTCCGGTTTCTTCAAAACTAGCTGGGAAATCGGTTTTATTTTTTTGACGCCTCTGGGAAAATATTTACTGGTTGTCACCTAAACAAAACGCAAGACGACCAGTAGTACAGTGAGGTCGATAATTATTCTGTCTTGGAAATGATCTCCGCAACTGTACGGTAATTATTGTGGTTTGCTCGTTTTCTGCTACAACTGTTACTCGCAGGAGACTTGATAGGAAAAATGTTGACATAGGTAAGGAATTGTATATGTGTACTATTGTATCCGTTGAGCAGAGCTGGTGTGTTTCTTGGAATCACACTCCTACCAAGAATGCCGAGCGATTAATATTGATTCAATTTATACACAATCTGCGCCGCTGCTCTAATTGGTCTCTTACGTAATTAGATAATTGTTTAATCGATTTCTTTTCAATTAACTTGTAGATGCAATGTTTTTCCTTTGCGCAGAAATTTCCATTTACAACTACGCTAATAATCAATGTGATTTTAATCAAGCTTATTTTAAATGGTGTTTCACGTTAGGTTCTATGGATGGTTGGTATAATACACCGAATTTTATAGATGGAAGAGCACAATTCGTGGAAATATGGATTTTGTGTAACCAACCGTTTCGTTGGGTTTTGTTTCAACAATTGATATACATTACGTATATATGGTCTCTTTTTACACGATTTTTTTTCGCACGACTTTTTTACACGGATTCCGGAATTAACACGGTTTTTATTTACACGGTTTTCGCAATTAACACGGTTTCTCATGAGAGTTTAAAAAGAACTGTCATTTGTTTTTTGAGAAAAATTTTAAAAATGGGAACAGGTTGTCTGTAAGAAAACGATTATGAGAGTTAATTTAAAGTTTGAAAGTTAAATAAAATCATTCATTCAAAATTCACGGAAGTATTGACTGTCGTTCCATAAAATGATTAATCAGTCTTCAGATCTTGAACCCCTGTCGTAAATAACACGACATCGTCTCTTCCGTTCAGTTGTAGTGTATGATGTCAGCATCGTCATTGATATCATCGAGAATTTCGGAGCGTTGAAGAACTAGTCAAATTTACTTCAACTCTTCATCATATCGAGCAGTACAGTATTTCATACCCATTTGAATGATATAGCTCTAGTAGTATTATGATTTACGCCGATGAATTGAGTTGCTTCAGCATGACACATAGTTAACGCTTGTATCCGTACTGTATTTTATAGTATTGTACTGTATTTTCGACTCAAATTTTAAATCTTCAACGCATCGAATTTCGATCTGTGGTAGTACAAGAACAGTAACAACAAGTAGCGAATGTGAATGAGAACACAACAACAACACACACATTTTTTTTCATTAATAATTCTTGTTCAGAGCGCGTCACAACAATCAAGCGAAACTTTGATGATAAAAAAAAAAGAAAAATGTCTCAACCAAAAAGAAAATATTCTCTAAATCAAAATCATTATCATAAACATCCGCTTCTCAAAAAATGGTATTATTACTTTCGCACATTTTTCAGTTTTTGACGAATTTTAAAATGCCCCAAAAAGGAAATAAAAAATAATTGAGTTTATGAACTTGCTTTGAACGATTTGTTTAGTCTTGTTAAGACGTAGAACCGTATTGAGTAAGTTTTACATGATATGCGAATACAACTGTGTGATGAAAACCGCGAAAAAGCTACCGCAGAGACGGTATTCGAACCCGAAAATAGTTCATATCCTCCTAAATCGTTTTGCCAATTAAGCTATCCTGCATGTGAAACATACGCAAAAAACGGACTAATTGAGGGCTGAAACACCTTTCGGAGGGATTGTAATTGGGAAATGACTACAAATGAACGCCGTAGGGGCCGAGCACAGCTGAACATGCTCGGTTCTTATATTCAGTTAGGCTGTTTGTATGTGTGTCTCACATGCAGGATAGTTTAATAGGTAAAACGATTTACCTGTATTTGGTTTGCTACGGGTTCGAGTCCCATCTCTGTGATGGCTTTTCGCTGTTTTTATTACATAGTTGTATTCGCATGTCATTTTTTCAATCTGTTTTCCTCTAAGATGCTGATCAAATTTATTTGCTTTTGTTTTTTATTGACTATTTTTAGAAAAAAAAAGCGTACTGTAAAATGTACTGTATTTTCAAAGTCGATGTACTCATAAAAAAAAATATACGAGCGTTACACATAGTAATACCTTTTCTAATTTGATTTATATTCATCTCTATGAATTCTTCCCCTTTAATTCTGTCTCTGCGTGCATAGATCTTTATCCAATACCCATGTCTTCCCACTCAGTTTAGTTGAAAATGACTGTTAAGATCGTTAGTGTTTACTACACATCGCAGCTTCGGAATTGAAAAGAACTGATTCTCAAGCTTGATTTGTAGTGAAAGTGTTTATTGGTGGCACTTCTTTAGTCGAACGTTCTAATTTGAAAGTATTAGCGGTTTTTTGAAAACTGAATGCATTATACAGAAGGCATGAGCCATTTAGATTAATTTGCTTGTCGTACAACGCGTTTTCAAAGTGTTCTAATTTTAATTTATCATCCAATGTGTTTTATCAAGTATGACTGGACCCTTCTCGTAACCTCTGACTGTTTTTTTAAATTTCCGTTTTTATTGTGAAACAACAATTACATTTTTACAGTTATGTGCCCCTTGTATAAATTTGGACGTTAAAAAATAAGCTTTTTTCCCCTTCAAATTATCAAAAGTTACATTTTTTCCAAAACAAAACAAACAAGTAATCAAATATACAGTTTTTTGAAATTATTACGCTAAATTTTCCACGCGGTTTTTTTTGCACGGTTTCCGCAATTAACACGGTTTTCTTTTATATGGATTTTTTTAACACGGTGCGTAGTCCCCGTGTAAAAAAGAGACCTTAGTGTATCCAATTTATAACTCTGGGAACGAAATGCAATTTCCAGCGGAACAGTAGTTTCAAAATTGTGTTTAAAATTTCGGCCAGGCTCCTATGAACAGTTTTCAAAAAGTCAACAATTATTTCCTTAAAATGGTTGAATATACTCTTAGAAATGATAAAGAAATAGTCCTAAGGTTACATATGACCGAAAAGTTGGTACACAAAAGAGAGAGACGGTGCGCGTTCAGGCAGGATTAGTCGCGAATAAAAACTTTGTTAGGCTTCTTCTCAAAACCACGTTTTTTCTACTTCGTTAAATTTCAATTCGAAACTACAACTCGAACTGTTAATTGTTATTTGAGAATGTTATTAACAATCAAAACAATGAAAAGGGTCGTAAATCGAAAAATAACCACCATTTTGTTTCTTCTCGGTGAAAAATTTCCATTCTAGCTCCGACCATAGTCAATTCGGTACAGAATATGAAACTGTTTGATGGCACCCACCAAAAAATCGAACTAGTTTGAATGCTGCTTTCAGAGCCGCCATATTGAAAAATAAAGAGAAAAAAAAATTATGAAGTTTTATAGAAGAACTTTTATCTGTAAAAAGTTTAATTTTGAAATATTGTTTGAGCATAACCTTTCCAATTTATAAAAATTTTTGAGCCAAATGAGTCTGCGTTTTCGTTTGAATTTTCGCTCTTCATGACGGTATAAATTTAAAACACAGAAATAGGAAATTATAGAATGCTTTTCACATACTATTTACACATTTATTTTTAATGCATAGAAAACTTTTTGGTTAAGGTTTTTGATAAAAAAAACATTTTCGGGAGGCAAAACGGTGAAGGAAACCAAACAAAAGTTACGATATGACAATATAAGTAATAAATTGCTGATCATATTTCCGATAGCATGGAGAAAAATTATGTTTTCGGCTTAAGTAGTTAAGTTAAAAAGGCGCCCCATAGTAAAATAAGTCGTATTCAAGGCAAAAGACGAACGCGAGCGCACTTTGGAAACATGTTCGGTTGGACTTTTTTGTACGTTGGTAACTATTGACGAAACCTGGATCAACTATTACACGCCAGAGAATAGAATGATTATCCGAGAATGTACTGAAGCTGAAACGAGTGTTCCGATGTTTCAGTTCTAAGGATTAGTTGGACAGGTCATGATGTCGCTTATCTGGGATGGAATCGACAATGAGTATGAGTGTTAGTGTTTTAGTATTACAGAAAAAAAAATTAAATGTGATAGCGCCACACTCGAGACTGTGTCTTTTCTCTAGAATGTTCACATCGACCTAGTACGCAGTATTCTGGAATACGGAATTACAATTTGGATCTTCTTTCAAAATGTTCACATCGATTGGATTAAAAGGGTACGAAAGCCAAAGTGTTTCGTCATATTTGCTCTTCGAAGACTACCTTGGCTGAATTGTCTTCAATTACTACGTAACGAGAATCTCTGAGTTCTCATCAACTAACACACCCTGTAAATAACTGAATATTTCTTCATCGGCTGACATAAAGTATATAAAAATGTTTATTTGTCCTAGACACCAAAATTGGTCAACCCCTTAGTAACTATTAATCATATTTTCCGGAATTTGGATTTGGCTAAAATTTAATAGAGTTCTATGAAACCATACTTTCGAAAATTGTCCTAGTTTTCTCTGAAAATTTTTCGTGGGCTCAGTTCAGTAGTTTTTGACCGTTACTAAGAAGATTGTTAGAGAACTCGATAAGAGTTATATATCAAAATTTTTGAACGGTCTTTTCCGTGCTTCCGGAACCATTATATTCGAATCGAAACCAGCCAAATTTCCAAACTAGAAGGAGCTCCTTTTTACATTGTCATTTATAAAAACACACTTCTGAAATTGTAGGTTTACACTCTCAATACTCTGTAATTTCGGAACCGGAAATCGAATCCGTCCTATGGGACTGTATGATATGAGAAAGCTAAAATCAATTTTTTCCCTATTTCAATTTTTAGAATATGTGAATACTTACCTAAGTGCGAAATTATTTTCTATGCGAATTCGAAAATTCTTTTTAGTTGATTAATTACTATTGAGTTTGCACTCACGCTTCCAAAAAACAAGAGGTACGAAAGGCGCACCAACAATTAGATATGAAGAAGTTAGTCGTTTTATTTTTGATCTCGGCCCCTCCCGAAACGAAATCCTGGGTACGGGCCTGATGAAAATCTTGAAACATTACTTCTCATCAGACCATGCCTATTACTGATGATTTTGTGAGCAAATACCACACAAATTTTCATGATTCAAATCATTTTACTCATAGTATCACTAATAATAGGTATGATCTCATGAGATCATACCTATTATTTTATGATTTTCAGAATTTCTCAATCATGGCACCGGCACAAATTTTTTATGCTGTGTCTCGCCAGAATAAAATGCCGAGATTTGCACAGCCGTGTGCTCAGTGATTGCCTCGGAAAAATGAATAATTACGGAGACTTTCGACAATCTTAAAGTTCGTAAATGTCACTAATTGCCGAAATTGTCGACAAATAATTCCCGTTAGCCCGGCAGAAGCGCCTAGAAATAAATAACGAATCGCCGAGTCATCAGAAATAGAAAAATTATCCCTTACTCCCCCGTTAATAACAGTTTGTATGAAATCACAGCTCTCGCCATGACCTCCAGAATATAACTTTGCGGATAATCGACTTTTTTTAGCAACATTAGTTGTTGAAACATTAGCATTTTGGCGTAAAATGACCTTCGCTCTCTAATATACTAGTCCCGATTTCCGTCCCTCCGTTCCGAGCTTGTCATTCAAAATCAATTGGTCCTAGAAACATGTTATTATTGTTGAGACTGTTGAATTACAGATTTGCAACCCATTCAAAAAAAAAATAATGGGACGACTAAGAATTTTCTATATGTTCGTTCATTGTTCTTCAAAGCATCCGCACATCCATTTTGGTAAACAAACCACACAGCTAAACAATTCCCAGGATGTATATAATGCACTTCAAATAAAAGATAGACATGTTACAGACAAAACCGCGAGAGATTGACGTTGGATCGCTATTTAAAGAAAAACGCTCATTTATTTTGGTACATTGTTCTACTTATAAATTATCCATCTTAAGTGAAATGCTTTGGATTCTAAAAAGAACCGAAGGTTACTATTTCTCCAACTTTCAAAACAGTTGACAATTATTAATTATTATATGGGTTAGTGACGACACTAATTCTAATTGATAATCGATTGTATAAAATTAAATTAACCCCTTAACGCTCAAGGGAAATATGTTTCCCTTTCATAAAAATCGTTATAGATTCTTCAATTACTAATAAATCGATGTTTTTTGCTGAATGTTAAAGAAAACTTATTTCCAAGGCGACAAATGTGTTTCTGAACGAATAAGTAAAAAGAACTATCAATCTTTATTGCACTAAAAAAGTTTGTGCAAAATGACGTATAGAAAATAGAACACATAATAAATGTGTTACGTTTCGTAGAATGCCATAACTATCAGATGTACAACTTTGCTTCCGCCGTTTTCCGATAGGTGACTGTACCGGCTGAGGCTGGTCAAAATACATAGATGATAATGCCTTTAAAGTGAGTGTGTACAGTGCCTAACGAATTGTCATCGCCGTTTCAGTGACAGTTGTTCTTGTTTTCGTATCATTCATTCTCGAAAATGTCTGTTTATGTGCCCAATTCTCGCCATTTGCGGGAAGTTTTACTTTTCTGTTACAATTCGAAAAAAATGCAGCTGAAGCGCATCGAATGCTCTCAAAAACTTACGGTGATGCTGCTCTGAGTAAAAGAACGTGTCGGGAGTGGTTCCAACGTTTTAATAATGGTGATTTTGATGTCGAAGACAAACATGGTGGTGGAAGAGAAAAAACCTTCAGAACTAGAAGCATTGCTTGATGAAGATTCTTGCCAAACCCAAGAAGAGCATGCCGAATCATTGAGAGTGAGTCAGCAAGTCATTTCAAAACGGCTCAAGGCCCTGGGCATGATTCAGAAAGAAGGAAACTGGATGCCGTACGAGTTGAAACCGAGGGACATCGAGCGCCATCTGAAAAGTGATGAAAAGTGGGTTCGATACGATAATCCTAAACGCAGAAAATCTTGGGGAAAGCCCGGGCATGCTACTTCGTCAAAGGCAGAACCGAATATTCACGGCGCCAAGGTTATTATTTGTATTTGGTGGGATCAGCTCGGTGTGATTTACTACGAGCTCTTAAAACCGGGTGAAACCATCATAGGAGATCGCTACCGAACGCAACTGATGCGCCTTATTCGCGCGCTTAAAATAAAGCGGCCACAATATTAGGAGCGACATGAAAAAGTCATCCTCCAACACGACAATGCTCGACCTCACGTCGCAAAAGTAGTAAAAAAGTGCCAGGAAACGCTGAAATGGGAAATCTTGCCCCACCCGCCGTATGGAAGAAAGTTGTCGCTAGCGACGTACAATACTTTGAATAATACATCTGCAAGCACTTTTACGCAATAAAGTTTTTAATTTTGAAAAAAAAAACGGGGGAAGCAAAGTTGTACACCTGATAACTATTTATTTTACTGCACCCTGCTATGTTTTTTCTGGTGATGTTCTCTTACTTCACACCCCCAATAGCTAATATATTGTCTTGTTTTGACATATTTCGTCCTGCACATCTTATGGTCGTGAAAGGGTTAATGTATATGAGGAAATCTAATTAACTCTTTACTTGATTCTATGTAGAGACACTGGAAATGGTTTGGAACTAAATGATTTGATCTTAATAGCGGATTATAACACTATCATTAATTATCCTTATAACTGTCCATTTGTATATGTATTCTCTCCGTTGTGTTCATACTTTGATGAATTCTCCGCACTTGTTCGAAGCAAAAGCCGCACTGCGAACGGAGCGATCAATGAACATAATAGATCAGAAGTTCGAAAGAGCGGTTCTAAAGCCGTTCGTTTGGTGCGAATTTCGCACTGATCTTTAGATAACATTTTGATCCATTAGAACGGCTTATTTTGTATAGTTATTTCCCCATCGTTGTCAATTTTTCGTTTTCTTTTCCTCCAATGCAAACGACCAGAAGCTGTATGACGCAATCGCTCTTGTTTGAAGGAAAACTGGCTTTGCGAAAGAACCGCAACGAGTCTGTTCGCACTGCCGATTAGTTGCAAACTGAACTAGTTCCGGTTAAAAGCTTTCTTTTTTCATTTGCTGCTTTTTTCACAAATGGATGGTCCCAACGGCCACAAAAATAGCAAAATAAAGAATTTTGATGTCGATTATTCCATTTCGGATTTGCATACTTCATTGAAAGAAAAATGATGCACGGGATTCAATTCTGGCATTTCGAACGGCTAAATTGTGGAATTTTCTACGATGATTAACACTGTTTGGAACATTTTTCTCGGACGCGATGCAGTCAAATGCTAGCTTTCTTTGCGCTCGTTTGGTGCGAATTACGCACAGCAAAATACGCACAAAGCTAATCAAGTTATTCTAGATTGGTACTGAACTGATGATTTTCACTTTCGATTTGCAAAGAAGCAATCCTAATAGTTTATTAGATAACACCTAGAACTATTAGAACGGCAGATTTTGTATAATGCTCCCCATCGTTTTCCACTTTTCATTTTCTTTTCCTTCAATGCAAACGATCAGAAGCTGGATGAAGCAATCACTCTTGTTTGAAGTGAAACTCATACTGCGAATGTCCAACAGCAGATATGCTGAAAGAAAAACTAGTTGTTGTTTTTCTGCGTTTGGGTTTGAGGAACGGAACCTCATATTCGCCATTGACTGAAGCACCAGCTGAATAATGCCGGGTCATGGGCAGGGATGCCAGGTTCACAGATTAATCTGTGTTTCACAGATTTTGAACTTTCTGCACAGATTTTGAAAATGACACAGATTTTCACAGATTTCTGAAAATAATCACAGATTTTCACAGATGTTAAAATAAATCACAGATTTTCACAGTTTTTTTTTAATCGAGCTCAGTTTAGCTCGAAAAAAGTACAGAGCGGTTGAGTAAAAAGGTACAGCGCGTGTTGGTAGTGAGACCTTTGTTTTTTTTTTTGCTCACCAAAATGATTTTCAATGCTACGATTTACGGTTTACGAGCACAGATTTTCACAGACAGGTTTTTGGCTTGATCACAGATTTTTGAAAAATTGACCTGGCATCCCTGGTCATGGGTGTAGTTCCACTCTCTTGGCGTAGATGACAGCCTGGGGTCTATTTATAGATTCGATTGATTTTAATGTCCTATGTTTAGACCTATTTTTTCACTATTTAAATAATGCTTTCGTAATAAACTGTAGCCATCTTGAGAACGCACTCAAAACAGGCAAATGTTCAACACACTGTCACCGTAATAAAATTAATTTCTGTTACTGTGCAACATTGTACATACGTGCATCCTTATTCGGTTATGATATCAGTAGCAGAGGAATTCTTTGCAGTCAGTTCAAGTTGAAACGGTGATCTAATTCTACTGCGAAGACTTGCCTTGGAATGTCTTCGCCGTGAGTAAAGTCAGTTGGAGAATTCCAGCCTTTTGAATGCGTAGGTTCGTAGAAACATTAGCCACCTGAGCGAAATCGTCAGTCAGTCAGTCTGTCAGCTTGCCCGCCAGTATTGACAGCTCTAATCAACGGAATGCAAACAGGTCTCAGGGAAAGATATGGAGTACGCATATGAAAATCGAAAACAAAAACAACAACGAACAAAAAAAACGCAGCAAGCTCACTCCGAACGGAAATTGCAAATTGCTGATTACACAATTAGCGAATGATATGGATGGTGTGCAGTTGTGAGCTGGCATTTTTTTCCCTTTCATTTGCTGATGCATTTCCTGGACTACTTCTGTGTGTGGCACTTTTTACCTTTATACTTTTGCCGTGCCCGCTCAGCTTAGCTCAGCTGACTGACCGTTCGAGGGTTTCATGCTTCCTTCCCACCGCCGGCAGGATAGTGGTATCAAATTTGTAGTTTGCGATCACAAATGCAACGCAAAAATGAGCGCCCTGGCGGCTATAAAATTACGTCCGTTTCAAACACAAGCCAGAATGCAACATAAAGGCGCATGTTGGCGCGAAAACAAAAACACTGTCCGCTTCCCGTTCAACGTTTATTGGTCCTAACAATGTAGAACTTTGCGAACTTCGAAGCGCATGTTCATTTCCACACCAGCTAGTTTCTAACGAACAACTTGCATAATGCTTTCTGATGTGTGATGTTCGTCAAACAAACGTTCAGGTTCGTTGTTTCTGTGTTCAAGTCTTTTGATGAAGTGCTTTTTTGCTTGTAAATGTATGCAGTTTTATACCGTGGTTAATTACATTCACCCCCTGGGTTTTTTCTTGCTACATTTCAACGCACTTTATAAAGTTTGAACAAGCCGTCTCCAACAGACTAGCCGTCATAAATCGAACTGAATTTTTCATCGATATTGCTAGAAAATTCATAGCGACTTTCCTCTAACAAAGATTTAGAAAAAAACTCAAAGCTATTCTACGGTGTTCGGTTCTCAGTATCAATTCCAAAATAAAAAAAACCTATCTCTCCCACTCTTACCAAAACGCCCATTAGCCACTTATTCCTGTGATAAAAAAAAACAAGTCTGCACCCTCCCCGCAACTTTTGTTTGCATTAATGTTTATTGTTGTTATTAATTCGACCGCCACAACCGCCTTTCCTATGTCCGGGAGCCACTAGTTCCCGGGACTGACGGTTTCTAATGTAAATTATGATCTTTATTACCGTTCATAATTTTCTCTTATCTAAGCAATTTCCAACGCAATTCACCTGCGCCATTTGCGTGTACGCGTGGGGGCAAACTGAACGGCAGGCTGGAATTCCGTAACCGTGAATACCGTGAACTACTACTGACTGACCTATGTTTTTTTCTGTTGCGGAAATGGGGGCTCGGTAGATGCGGTACCAACTGCTGCAGCCGTACCAAACTGCAATGATGGCGGAAATTAAATTTTAATTTTCATAATCTAATTATAGTTTGCCGAGTGGTACGATTGGGTACGGATTGGGGCTTGCAGAACTGGTGGCTTTGCCATCGACGGTTACACAATCACAATTACCGTTACGCGTGCGATTCTAGTTGGGCTCGAATGCGTTTGTTTGATTGTGCCTACATAGGAAATACCTTAGGCAATGGAAGACAAAGGACCCGCATCGAAACAGGCTGGACTATGGGATAGAGTTTTTAACTATTCGGTTTGATCGCCTCGGTGGCTCCTGGAAGAAGTTTCTGTAGTTCAGGCAGGTTAAAAAATCATCCATTAAAAAATAACATTTTGGTTTAATTTGTAGAGTTTAATGAACGATAACTTTTGTCAACTATTCATAGTCGCACAAACAAAAGTGAATATTGTCATGGAAGCTAGACAAAGTGCATCTTTACCAGTATATGGCATTTTGCCGCGCGAGTGATCGACTCTTGCCATGATCAAGCGGCCTCTGTTTCTTCAATTTTCCTTGCGTTTCACGAATTGAACTATTGTTTAAGAAATAAATTTCCACAATTTCAAAACGTTGTTCTTATGTAAACCTATCCATGACGAAATGTCAAAGATTACTGAACAAAACACCAAAAGTGATAGTTATCTCTATCGGAAGATGTGAAACACAAGAATAAACATCCAATATAAACATCGTCAAGACAGAATAATTCAACTATATGATAAGGCAAGACACGGTGTTTCAAAAGTCGTAAAAACATTTTTGAAAACTCTGAAAAAGAATGTTCTGCCCCAACTTCCATATTCACCGAATATTTCTCCATTCGATTACCATTCGTTCCGATCCAAAGAGCAATTGTTTTTTTTCAACGCCATATCCGAGCTTTACCAAAAAAATTACAGGAAGTTGTGAATAACAATTGACAATATTTTGGATATCGATGCTGCAATGATACTCGCAGAATAAGTTGTAAAACTTGGCACAAACCACAACGAAATAATTCTAAAATATGAAATGAAAGTCCTGTACTTGGCCTGACTTTTTAAAAGGATAACTTTAGCCAAATGACCTAAATGGCTAGAACCGTGGTAATCTCTTTTGGCGTCTTCTGTTCGAGTTGCAAACTCATACTCACTACGTATTTTCTATTCTGATGAAGAACTTGAAAGTAAACATGAACACACACACTTAAAGTTTACACATTTTCTCATTTTTTCTTGCGGCGCCCTGTACATCCAACATTAACTAACAAATAACACTGGGATAAGGCTGAGAATCGGAAAACTATCTTGAAAATATAGTTTGTCAACGTCTTTTCAGTCAACAGTGGTTTAAAAATAATGTTTTCAAATTAAGCACCCAACGTTTCGACGCTCTTTATTTGCGTGTTCTTTAGGGGCCAAAACAGAGTATCGTTCTTTCTCGAAAACACTTATAGAGGTATAATCTTTATGTTCTGGAGATTCAGCTTCTGGTATAAACTTTTAACGAAAAAAAAAGCTTGAGTTTGATTTTGATGTTTTTAAGTTTTAACATTCAACCAAAAGACTGTGGTCATAATCAAAGTTTTGTTTTTGAGTTTTTTTAACAATTCAAATGTGTTTTTTCTGCTAGAATTTTAAACCAGCTGCTGAATCTCCAACACTTGACTTTTCACAGCTAGAAAAGTGAGGAATGATAATCTATTTTTTTTCTGAAGACAACGCGTCATCAATAACGTTGAAACTTTGGGAGTCAGTACTAAAATCATAATTTTAATCCTAAAAAAAGCAACAATACAATTCAACATTCGAAAGAATCCAGTCGAAAACTATTTTGAAAATCTTATATCTGACTTTAACTCATCAATGGATATTTTTGCCAATTGGCATTACACACAGTTAGGACTTAGGAATACATTTATATACAGTGTTACTACCTTATAGAAACAGTAATTATAATATATTCTTGATATGCCAACAAACTATTGAAGTATGTGGTAAAAATACCTTGCATATGTGGGAGATTTTTAACCTTTATTTTATTCTAAAAAGAAACACTGTTGAATGCAAACTAATGACCAGATTAACAAAAATCGTATTCATAATTTTGACTAGACGTTGAGACATTTAGAATGACGTCATTTTAGTCGATGACCAAAACAGCTTTACAATCCAATTCAGTGCAAAATTGTTGCAATATTTGAAACCAACTGCTGGTGATGTGATTTAATAATATAAAGGTCATCCAAATGGAAGAAGACAAAATGAGCTTTTGACATCTTAGGATCAAGTGGATCTAGTTGATCCATGAGCTGAAGCAAAAGTAAAGGAAATGTGTGTTGTGTAAATAATTAAGGCATGGATTTTACCGATGGTATGACTTTTATCGAAGGCGTAAGTTTTACCGAAGGCATGGATTTTGCCGAAGACTTAGATTTTGACAAAGGCATGGATCTCGCATGAAAGCATGGATTATGCTGAAGAAATGGTTTTGCCGAAGGCATGGATTCTGTCGAAGGTTTGGATTTTTCCGAAGGCTTGGATTTTACCGAAGGCATAGATGGGTTTAGTCGAAGGCATGGATTTTGCTGGAGGCATGGATGTAGCCGAAGGAATTAATTTGGATGTAGCCGAAGGAATTAACAAACCTCATAGGTAGCAAAACAGACAAAAACAAAATCTCAAATCAGTGTCGGCGGCAAAGCAGAACTGAAAAAATAGATTTGTTATGCGGTGTGTGTGTTTTCTGTTTAATTTGTTTCCATAGATATTAATGCTGCGATGGCCAAGTACAGCGAAGCATGCTTGGTTCTTCTAGTCAACTGGACTTTCTCTTAATGTGTTTTCAAATGCAGGGTAGTTTTATTGGCAAAACAATTTCCCGCTTGGGATTTAGCTACGGATTCGAGTCCCGTCTCTGCGGTAACATTTTCGCGGTTTTCATTACATAGTTGGATTCGCATGTCAATTTTCCGATCTGTTCCCCCTAATTTCGACGAAGGCAAGGATTTTGCCGATGGCATGAATTTTTTTCGAATGCATAAATTTAACCGAAGGCATGAGTTTCGCCAGAGGCATGAGTATTACCGAAGTAATGGATTTTGATGAGGGCATGGATTTTACCAAAGATATGAACTTTGCGAAGGCAGAAATTTTTCCGAAGGCATGACTTTTGTCAAAGGCTTAGATTTGGCCAAAGACAGATTTTTTCGAAGGTATGGATTTAATCAAGGCATCGAAGGTGTAGATTTCGCTGAAGGCATGGATTTTACGAAAGGATTAGTTTTTACGAAGGCATAGATTTTGCCAAAGACATGAGTTTTGTCGGAAACTTTCACGAAAGGCATACCATACCAAAAACATATATTTGCGAAGACATGGATTTTTTCAAAGACATGGATTTGCCCGAAGGTCCGAATAAATAAATTTCACCGAAAGCATGGATTTTTTTGAAGGCACAGATTTTACCGAAGGCATAGATGTTATTTCATGTAAGGAAGGTCACGACAAGCAAGAATGTCTCGAACTGGGACATTGGATATACTTTGGGTACGCAAGGAATTTATTAGTTGAGATATGACATCACGATACTCCACGCATGTCCAAACGACATGATCAATATCGCGATAACTTTCGCCACAAGCACAATGATTAATCTTGTAAAGTCCAATTCGAAGGAGATGTGCATTAGGGTGGGACAAAAAATTGATATCAGCTCCACCGAACTTTTCGTGTTTCTTTTATGTCCCATAAGCATCATGCAAAATTTCAGCTCGATCGGAGAAACTATATTTTCGCGACTACGGTTTAAAGTTTAAATGGGATTTAGTATGAAGAAAAATCACTTTTAACAAAAAAAAAATCGGCTTGAGATCAACCTATGAACTCTAAAAATCAGTGCATGAAATTTTCGTAGTAAATTTAACGAGAAAGAAAACTTTAGAAGAATGCAAAACAGTCCGACGTTTGTAGAAAAAGTTATTAAATAAAAATCGGCACAAGGTCCGAACAATGGCTCATTTGTTAATATATCTAGCACCACTGCTGCCAGTGGTAGTAATATGATTGTGCTTTTTTTTTATTTTGCTATAACGGTTGATTTTAGTTGTTTGATGTCTTCACAAAAGTTTCTCAGCTGAGTATGAGGATTATTTTTAAGTTACAAGCCATGTTCCAAAACTCACTGTAAAGACATAAAAAAATCTAACTTTTTAATTTGAAGAAATAGGTTTTTGGTATCTTCCACAATATTTTAGATAAACTCAAATCCAATAACTTGGCCGAATATATAAACTCTCTATCTCTTATAGTTTAGAAGATATAGATGCTACTATTTTATGCAAACAAAAACACAATTTACATAACTTTTTGTGTCTTTACAGTAAGGTTTGGAGCATGGTTTGTCACTTAACAATAATCTTTATACTCTGCTGAGTAACTATCGTGTAGAAATCAAACAACTCGGATCAACCGTTATAGTACATTAAAAGGAAGTCATATCATATTACTTTCACATTGTGCATCTAACGTATGCAGGGATTTTGCCAAGAGCATAAATGTAACCGAACACATGAGATTCTCCAAAGGCATGGATTTGACGAAGGCATCAATTTGCCTGGAAGCACAAATTTTGCCGATGGCATAGATATTGCCGATGGCATAGATATTGCCGATGGCATAGAATTTGCTGATGGGATAACAATTGGCGATGGCATAGGGATTAGTACAGATGCATAGATTTTTACGAAGGTGTAGATTTTGCCGAAAGCATGAGTTTTGTCGAAATAATAAATTTTACCGAGAGCATGAATTTTCCGATGGCGTGAACTTTGCCAAAGGCATGGATTTTTCCGAAGAAAGGATGAGTTTTGTTAAAGGCATAGTTTTTACCAAAGGCATGAGTTTTTTCGAAGACATGGATTTTGGCGAAGAAATTTTTCAGAAGGCGTGGATTTTGCGGAAGATATGAGTTCTTCCGAAGGCATAAATTTTGCCAAAGGTTTCGATTTGGCCGAAGACATAGATTTTACCGAAGGCTTGAATTTCACCGAAGGCATAGATTTAACCGACGGTATAAATTTGATCAAAAGCATAGATTTTGTCAAAGGCTTGAATTTTGCCGAAGACATGGATTTGGCCGAAAGTTTGAATTGGGTCAAAGGCTTGAATTTTGCCGAAGACAGACTTTGCCGAAGAAATAGATTTCATCGACGGCATAGAATTTGTCGAAGGTATAAATTTGGTCAAAGAAACGGATTTTGCTGAAAATATGGGTTTTGCCAAAGGCATACATTTTTATCCAAAGGAATAGATTTTGCCGATATGAATATTTTCGAAGGCATGCATTTGGTCGAAGGCACGGATTTCGCCGAAAGTTTTTTTTGCCGATGACCTGGATTTTACAGAAGATGCATGGATTTTATCGAATATGAATAGATTTTTCCGAGGACCATTCTGCCAATTTGCTAAAAAAAATTTTTCTTTTCCAATTTGAAAACAAGCTCTGCCAAAGCTTATGAAATGCTAAATTTTAGCGGCATAATTCTTACAGAAAGAACGTATCTCGTTCGTTTTCAACGGCTATTTTGACATCAAAAACGTCCGAAGGGATAAACTTTTTAATGTTGCTAGACGTGCTCCAAATGCAGAAGGAACTATCGCAGAATCTTTGCAAGTGATTAAACATGCCATGGGAATGATTCAGTTGCAAGGAAATTGGGTTCCTCATTATTTGAAATTAAGAGAAGTCAAAATGAATGCTTTTGATTTGTGAACAGCGGCTTCAAAGGCAAAATCGGAAGGAAATGGCTTGAGAGAGTCAATCTTCAACACGAGAATGTTCGAACCTACTAAAATACTTGGAAACGCTGAAAAGAGTTGATTTGGCTGTACTTTCTGGATGTTGCTCCATCTGACTTTTACTTGCTCCGATCGATGGTATACGGTCATTCTAACGTGATCTTCTTCTCTTAAGGACAAGACAACGATAAGATTGATGCTTGGATCGTCTCGAAAGATGTGTCGGTTTTTCGTCATATAATCAGAATTTTGCCCAAAAGATGGACATGAAAAAAGACAAGTGGCGATCGGTATTTTGAGTTACGAAGTATCAAAAAACAAAACTTTTAAAATTTTTATGACTAAAACCTATGCGCGAGAAATTTCCGATTTTGTACGTTAGACGCATGTTTCATAATCTTTTTATATCAACTCACTGGAACCTTAGAAAAAAAAAATTGGTGAATTTTGATGCGACTAGGATTCAAAGTGGCAGAATACAATAAATTCTATTTATTTCTATTTTCTCACAGCAGTATTCAAATGTCTCTTAAATCACTTCGTTCCATTATTTATACTTAGAACGTGATATTTTATTTAAAGCTCAATTCAAAAGTTTCCATTCCTAGAGAGGCGTTTTTTTATTTTTTTGTTTGGATAGCATTGCTCGTTTGATGCAGTTATCAACTGTTGAACTAAATGTTTTTCGTCATATAATCAGAATTTTGTCAAATTTTGCATAGAGACATTCTCAGAATTGCTAAATTATTGAACAGACATGGCTTTGTGGAATTCGATAATTATCCATTTCTAATACAACCAATTGCCTGTCTAAATTACAGAAAACAAAGACGTAGTCCCACGTCAATTTTTTTTCTATAAACTCAAGGATCATATCGAAACCTCAGTTTCTGGAACACGTTTGAATTGATGAATGAACTTTACTTCGTGTGTTCTATTTGTTGAACGAACTTTTGGAATAAATAGCTAGTTTTATTTTCTTAGAATTCGAATTAGAAGAATTTGGACAAATTTCTACTATCTAACCTCGATGTCACTCATTCGGTTCTAGATAAGGTATATAATTGAGCTTTGGAGAATTCGGATTAAACGAATAAACCAAGACAGCTGTGATTTCTTTGCGAGACGATAGTAACATTTAAAATCAACGGCTTTCTCGCCCTGCATAATTTCATCTTCTAAAGCAAACTTCTTTTTTCCTTAACAGCCTTTCCTCATACTTGCGTCTACTTGCGATATTTCAAGTAACGTAAGAAATTCGGCTTAATATTCGTGTTCGCCAATACATCGGCTGTCTGGCGCAGCTTGCATCCTTTTCCGAAGCCACCAAATCAGTCACATCCAAATTACTTTATTATTGCACTCACTCATTAGTTGCCGAAACCGAGCACAGCGCGAAACACACGAAGGATGCGTTTTTATTCGCATCAAAAGATTCCTTAAACATTCGTTGATTCCGAAGCCCCCCGAAGGAAAAAAAATTAAACATTTATTACCAAAATCGGCATACCTTTGTCGATTGGGCACTAATTTCCTCCCTTCGTCCCGTTCCGCTCACTGCAGGTCTGTCAAAAATTACACACAAACCATAACATGTCGGCTGGTCTCGGTGAAACATTTTCCACCCGACCGTCGCTCTAAAGGGCACTTGCACCACATGATATCGCCACATTTTGGCTACTTTTTGCCTCAATCCAGAGAGCAACAACAATAAAAAAAATCAGACATCTTTCTCGCAGTTATTAAATTAAATTTTTATTTACTCGTTTTCCTGTTTAATTAAATTAAATACCGTGAGTGAAAAACGGGAGCCGCAGCATCTCGCCTTTCGGCAGCAGCGTTCCGCTGTCCGTGCGAAACCAAAACCAAACTACGTCGGTCCTAATTTGGACAGCGCAACAGATCGGAGCGGATCAGAGCGAACAAAAAGTGGCCCTTTGGCCGTGCGCGCAGACGTCCACCACAACCAGTACCCGGTTGGAAACCCTTTTTATTTCATCTCGAGTCGTTTTCGGTCAGTCGTCGCAGCTAATCGACACCATAAAGGAGCGCGACCCGATGTGCAACTACTCTCCGGCAGTGCGATGCATTGTTGCCGGAGATGGAAAGTAGCAGCTTCCTTCCTTCCAGTCGTATCGCATCGTCAAGATCGTTACCACCGGCACCGAACCACACCGAGCAGATGATATCTCAGCCGATTGCGATCGATCGACAAGAATGAAGCTGGTGCAAATGAAGGATACTACACACAATCAAACAGCAGGGGCAATTACCAAAAACGACTGAATAGCTGACAGCATTCCAACAACTCGGCTCGATCGCTGTCCGACCTGTTTTGTTTTTCTCTCTCCGTTGACTGCATTGGGAAAAGCATCGATCGGAAGATCCCGATCGGGACAGGTGAGGAAAGGTTGCAACCTACGGAATTCATATTAATTGGATTTTATTGAGTTGTCCTAACAAATCGAATCTAGATTGCCGGATGGCGTGGCAGAAGCTCTGACAACCGTCCGGAATAGGGATGCCAGCTGTACAGACATAGATGAAGCAACCGGGTTGCCAGACTTACAAAAAATCTACTGGGCCGAGAAAAAAATCAAAAATATTTTTCAGTGAATTTTTTTTAGAGTGCCCAATCGATTCCCTACTACTTCTTCCTGAACGCCATTGTTGTACAATTAACGGTTTCCGAATTACAACGATTTGTAAAAGGCAATTTTCGTGATATGCAAAAATACATACGCCCTTTTTAAAAATCAGTCGTGAGTCGGATTGACCTCTCAATCGGTTCAAGACTTATGGTTTGTCATACTGAAGCCATGTGCAAAGTCTCATCCAAATCGGAGAAGGTCGAGTCTGATGATCTGCTAAACATTTCTGGAATTGCTCCTTATTTAAACTCATCGCGCTGCAATTACAAACTGATGTAGGTACTTGAAGTACGATATATCGCCTTCACCCTCAACAAGCATCACGTCTACTGTTCAATTTTGATTAGCCCTTCGCGGTTGATCGGTTGTCGCATCGAAACACGAGTGACAATGCGTAAAAATTCAGCTCGTGCATCTCGAAAATCGCAACTACTCGCACGAATAGTAATCAAAATTGATGAATGTGGACAAAACTACTGTTATAAATGTGATAAAAGTATTCGGAGAACGTTTGTCGATCGCTAGAAAGACTGAATCAGAGGGGGGAGTCCCGTACCCCAACTTGTTCAGTCAAGATATCACAACCAAGCTGGGAATGCCGGTTACAACAGTGCATCGAATTGAAAAACTAGTAGAAATATCGACTAACAAGAATGTTATTTTGGAATCATTTTCGCACGATAAGCGAATTGAGTCGGTTCTTTTCCCCAAGCAGTACAAGTGCTCTGTTCTGATTCGTACGGATTTGTCATCCCGGCGTTATGGAATAATATTCAACAGACAACATCCTGCTCAATGGCATGAATCCTTTAAAGAAGTCAGAGCTGTTGTCAGCGAGAAACAGTGCAAGGTAAACAGGCAAGATGCAGTTCCCACACGCAAATACCAGCGATCACAAAACAGATAAAATGTTAGTAATTTTTCTGAATTTGATTGGTTAAAATTTGGTATAACTTTGGTATAACGATTATTATTTTAGTTAAACTGTCATTTTTTATTTAACGTACTGGCAGTATAGCAATGACACCTAGCAAAGACACTCACCACAAACGAGTAATTAAACGTTACAGTTGAGCAATGGCATACATCCTAAGCGGAAAATGAAACGTTTCAATGAGGTGTCACTCATGCAACTGAGCAATAACACAATCCCAGTAAAGTTATGCTTATGACAGACATGTGATATCGGAATCACTGTACACCGTGAAATCACATGCCTGTCACCCTAAATCATGGTGGTATCACGCGAGCATCATGATACAACGGTGATTCCCGTACTGCGGTCATTTATCGTTGTACTGTGCAAAATCACATTACTGTTTACTGCTACCAGCGCCATTGACGAGCGATGGTGAACTCACGAAACAATATTTCCTTCTTCAGAGTATCAAATAATAAACAACCTTTGTTTTATTTTGAAAAAAAAAATCTGTGTAAAATGCTAACCAGTAGCATAATACTTATACACTTTAACAACGTTGCAGCTTATTTTCAAAAAGCAGTCAAACCAAGAAATGATCATAAATTTGGTGAAGTTTTTAAATACAAATAAGGAAAACAATATATTCATATTTGTACATAAAATCAGCACTATTGAGTTATTGTTTTCTATTCAATAACATGTAAATTTATTGTTGAAAGGGATTTAGAACACATAATGATTCATATTTTGAATGCACATGTGGTAATAATAAACGATGAATATACACAACATCAATAAACCAATTGTGTAGTCACAACTTTAAACTCCTCAAAATCCTAATAAAACCATTATAAGATTATATTCTAGCCTAGTAGACCATTTTTCATTAGCGTTATGAAGTAAAACGAATCATCAAGCCTATGGCAAATTTTTTTCGGAATGATTTCAAATTCAAGAAGGTTTTAAAATCAGCTTTATGATAAACGTAATCTTTTTTATGAAAATTTCGTGATGAATAAAATGTTTCGTTGAAAGCATTTTTTTGAATATGTGTGTGCCATGCCGTTTTTATTGATTACATAATAAGAATATCTTAGATTTATTTACTATTTTGAGGCTCAATGTTAAAAGCTTATGCGCTCTTATTTTTATTGTGAATAGCATGCGGGTAAAAAGGAATTATTACTGAACAACATGATTTTTTTTGCGGATTTTGCAAAAGTCGGCAAGATTTACAAACAAAATTCGGTGATTAATCACCTTTTCGGTACAAATCAGCTTCATTGCATAAAAATAGTGCTAGTGTTCCGTAAATTAGTTCTGAAAGCCTTTCATAGTTCCTCCATTTTCTATTTTCATTTGGTATTACGGTAGAACATCAAAATTGTGGACATCAAATTTTCCCTAATGCTAATTACATTTAAATAGTGAAGGTTAAAATCAAGTGTCCCAGAACAAACGTGTCAAAAATGTACCTTAAAACCATAAAATTTGATGTGAGTGAAATCTTCATCCGAAGAACGCTCACACACAAAATTAGTTTTAATTCAGAGAGGCATTGATTATATCTGTCATAAATCAGTTACTACACGCTAAAAAATAGTTACTCAAAAATGAGTAAGATCTCACTCATCTATAGAAAAAGTGGAACAACTCTAATTTAGAGTAACTTCTTAGTTACTCAAATTTGACTTCTTTCACTGGAAACGATTTTTGTGTAAAATCTACTCATTTACTGAGTAATGCTTTATTTGCCATGTGCCAAAAATAGAGTAATTAGTTAAATTCTGAATCAAATTTTATTCCACATATACCAAATTTGCGAAAAATTGCTCCTTTTTTTAATTATATTGTATTAAAATATTAAGTAATTGACACGCAATATCGAGATCTCATATCAAGTGGCGATCGCTTAGAGTATTGTGTCAATCGTAGCTCAACACACATATCAGTACTGCTCAGGCACCAATCAGACACTTGTTCCTCACAAATGACACACTTGAGCATATTTGTTTCCATTCTGAAGCACAGTACGGATTACTTCTGGACACAATAACTGCGTCGGTGGCACAACCAAGAGGACAGTCTAAAAATTGTGGTTTTCGCAGACACAACACCGTTTATGTTAAGCGAATCACTCTTGAAATACGCGATCTCACTAACAAAAAATAGAATCTGTTGCTACAAATGGTTAATACAACTTTTAGACTGATCTTGCGAATAGTAACATAAAAATGAGTTTTTGCGTTAAACTCAAATTTAGAGTAAGAGTTACTCATTACTATTGATGGTAACTACTCAATTTTTGACGTTTCCATGTATCATTTGAAAATAAGCAACTAGTACTCAAACTCTGAGTAACTTTTTCTAAGCGTGTAGGAATACACTTCAAACAGCAAAAATTATTGGTTTCTATATTCTCGAGCATCAAAGCTGGGAAATTAAGCAAAGTTTTGAGTTGTTTCGTTTCGCTGCTTATTCTTACTGTGCGCAAAACAAATCTGTCACCTCATCGTTGTACTCGTACAGAGTTGTACAGAAATCATTGTACGAAGAGCACATGTCTGTCAGTGGTATTACCTGTATGGATGGAAGCAAAAAATGTCTCACTTGTTTTAACCAATTATTCAGTTTTTTTTAACTCAAGGCGTCTATTGCAATGAATATTTTTCCACTTTTCGGCAGGCAGCTGATTAGTTCACCGCTTGAACAACGAAATTTTGCCTAAGAAGCTGCTTATTACGAAACTGACAGATGATACAGAAATGCAACAAAAGATTATAATTATCAAGAAGGAATTCACCAGCAAAATGTTTTCATGGTGTTATGAATTTTTTCTCCACTTGCAGAATGACTCGTTGGAAGAGCTTTTTTCGATTTCGTTTTCAAGAATGTTGCTGACAAGCCAATGGTACAGATGCACTTTCAAAAAAATACAAATACTATCACTTTACTTTTGCAGCAAGCATTAAGCGTTTTTAATTACATTGACATGAACTGTCTGAAAAAAAAATTAGTCGCAGATGAAATTAAATGGTAGTATGAAACTTGATGGAAGAAGTCGAACAAAAGACCTGTGCTACTCTGTATGAATAGAACTTGGAATATTGACATGATTTGAATTTTTAAAAGGGGACTTATTTATACTCATTCTTGTTGGATCAATTTTTGAAGGTCAAGTTTTCAAATACTCACTTTAATTATTTTTCTTATAAATCTTACAAGAAGTTAATGATTCACAGTACTCGTTACACTGTAAAAGTACAGTGTGAACAGCATAATAAACAATTCCATGTATAATTCGAAGCATATTCTTGCACTTTTGACAATATCTATTTTTGTCTAGGATTGTTTTCATGCGCCGAGGGGTACACCCTTTAACTGGATTGAAAATGTTTAATCAATGTTTGAATAATTAAGATCACAAACATAGCAAATTATGTAGAGCTTTCCATCCAATTGGAAATCGAATCCCACAGTCTGGGACCTAGAAATCTTCACTGATCAGTATATTACCAATCGGAGGAAAAATTGAAACTAAAACAGAGATAGCCTACTCAGACAAAATCATGCGCATCTCCTATGCATCGTTGAGCAAGAGTAAGAACTCTTGCTAATTTAGATTTTTTAATTCTGATTCCCTTAATAATGATCAAATATTAATTAAAATGGTAATTAGTTTAGATGAATTCACCAATTAAACGTGCTGTCATTTCTTAGCAAAGACACACTCCATATCCATTCAACTAATTTTTTAGTTGAATTAAAAAAATAAAATGTTGTTTTCAACCAACATGAATAGCTCCTGCAATCTGCAGCTATGTGGCGCTACTGTCATCGAAAAAATGTTAACAAAGTAATGACTAAGGAGTGTATCGAAAATAAGCTATCCACAATTTTTTCTTTCAAATTATGATAAAAAAACGATATTTACTGAAAATTGATCCTTTATTGTACGACGTAAAACTTGAGAATAATGAAAACCGGATAAAGTTATTCCTTCACGAATTTTCTAGCTTTTGATCGAACGCTCTTTATCAAGTTCCGGATAAGTCTTGCATCGCATTTTTTGGATGCTTGAGCACAAATTTTTTTGAACTCCTGCATGTTCCCATGTCTACCAGTCTTCTTGAATACCCTCTTCACGATTGCCCAGTAACGATCGATGGGTCGAAGCTGAGGGCAATTTGGTGGATTGATATTTTTCTCAACGAAATTTGTAACCTTTTCTGCAAGTCAATTGAGAGTGGTTTTGGCATAGGGAGCCGACGCTAAATCCGACCAAAACATTGGAGGTATACTATGCTTCTGGTATAAAGGCAGAAATTTGTTCTGGAGACACTCAGATCGAAAGATTTCTGAATTTTTAGTTCCGGTAGTGTAAAAAATGGTTGACTTCAAACCACAGGAACATATTGCCTGCCATACCAGTATTTCTCCACTTGAATCGACCTGTCCGCATCGCTCACATCCTCCCCAACGACGACAGTAAAGTATTGTGGACCTGGAAGGGTTTTTGAGTCCTCCTTTACATAAGTCTCATCGTCCATCAAAACGCATGCATCCGGACACTGCAAAAGACGCGAATATAATTTCCGGGCCCTTGTTGCTGCTCGCTTCTTCTGTTCTACACTTTGTTTCGAGATATTCTGCTCTTTGTAGGTCTTCAGGTGATTTCGCCTTTTGATACGCTGGATCATTCCGACACTCGTTCCTGCTTTTTTGGCCAAATCACGTATTGACATTGATTTGTTCTTCATGATTAGAGATTACACTTTGTGGTCCAGTTGCGGGTTGGAAGAACCGGGTTTACTGCCTCTCCCTCCCTGCCTCCCTCCCTAGCTCATCCGAAGAATAGTGTTCCCCAAACTTATTAATGATGGCTTTAACACTGGCATGATGAATTCCAAACCGCTTTCCCAATTTTCGGATAGTAATACCCTTCTCACTTAGCCATCCCTACTCCGGAATGAGGACAGATTTGCGTTCGATAGCTGTTCGGTACTTCGATTCACAGGTTCGAGGCCCATCCAAAGCGACCTTGAGCCGGTTATGTCTATTAGCACTGTGCTAGGGGCCTACCAGTCGGAATTCAAATTAAAATTTATTCACTCCGACGCAATTTTCTCACCTTGTTCAGTACAAAACTATGCTTTCTGCGAACAACGCGATAGCTGATCCTACCAGTCGTAAAAGGTCATGTACACACCACTGTAAATATCATTGCTGCAAGTGAGAGGCCACTTCATCACCACATCGCAGTAAAGCTTGTTTCCGGCCTATGTTCAACAACGATCTTCAATCATAGAAGAAAAACCTCGCCGCATCGCAGTTCCACATCACCCGGACCAAAACCCCTTTACCCCACAGGCAAAGCTAATAGCAATAATACCCGATGGCAAACCGACGGATTCGCTCCATCGATGAAAATGCATTTATAATTTTTATTCAATTACGAAAACATGACAGACTAATGCTTTATTTATTTATTTAAAACGTAATTAAGTTTATGTAATAGCAAGACTTCACAGTCTTGCTTCGGCTGATCTCTCCGGTCCCTAATCCGTCCGATAACTGAGCTACTCTTCACAGAACTCTGATATCTTAATCGCAATCGCATAGCCATAGATAGTCAGAAAGAGTAACATGATCGTAGATCGTCTACACGAACCGACTCGTCGGTTCAAATTCAGCTTCTTCGAACTTGTTCGAATCTATCCATTTGTTCGAGCATCCGTTCGTCCATCCATTCGGCCGTCCGCTTGAGTCTGTCTGTCTGTCTGAGCCGTAGCGAAAAAGGCTTGCACGATCACAGCTTGTATCACTCTGTTTGCATTTGCATTTTACACTACATAATTTTTGCCTCGAAAGCCGCTTTGCCCCTACCACCAATACCAACACCACCACCACCGTCGGGTACTGCGCCGGGTGGAATTGATCGATGGCGTAGCGAAACAGAGGGAAATAATTTACATTCTTCTTCTCTTATTACATTTTCATTAATTATGTTCGCTTTAATTACCGCTTCGGTGCGCTTTGCACTTCGACTCCGACAA
The DNA here is from genome assembly GCF_030247185.1 of Malaya genurostris. Classification (NCBI taxonomy): domain Eukaryota; kingdom Metazoa; phylum Arthropoda; class Insecta; order Diptera; family Culicidae; genus Malaya; species Malaya genurostris. The sequence continues at coordinate 280,156,785 of NC_080571.1, forward strand.
GTGGCTTGCTCACAGACACTGTGCCGCACCAGCGATCTATCCATCCATCCATCCATCCAGCCAGGACTGGCATACGAATTGCCGGCAATCCGACCCATGGTGGGTTATTCCAAACAATAACCACGGATGTGTCCTCGGTCAAATCCATTCGAATAGCAAATTTATTTTTGCCCCTTGAAAGCACCATTCAACCCACTGTCCAAAGCAATCGTTCCATCGAAATCTATAACGAAGACGTTCGAATCGGTAAGATTGCGATCGATACATGTCCCCGTTCCGATTCCCGCCAAGCGTGTCCCCCAGCCGCCCCAAAGCCACCGCCCCCGTTGTTTGGCTAGTGTCAATAATTGATTCGGAATTAAGATTTCAAATTAATTAGTTACCTACCTTGTTACCAGCGTTTGTTAGTTAATCCGGATGTGATTGCAGGAGGGCATGAAATGTGAAGAAGAGGATCCGGCTGGAAATAAAGAGCGAAACAAATGCATCATTAGAGCTGGATGGCGAGCAAATGGCTGCAACGGATGACGAATGGAGGCTTTCGAATTGCACCTTTGCATTTCATAAACGCTAATTGGTTTCTGTGCAGGTTAGTAATGCGGGTTGATGAATTCGCGCACTGCTGCGCCGGTAGGTGCCGGGAAGAGAAGATAAAACCGACTGGCAAAATAATCTAGGAATGTGATGATCTAGTTTAGAAACCATAAACTAGATAGGCTCATCGGAGTTGATAAATCTGATTTATCTACAGCAAATTGCATACAAATACCGAAGTCAACGTTCATCAAGGAGCCAACTGTTGACAGTTTCGATGCAAGGTTACTACCATTTCCTACTAAATTGAACATGGTGCTATCGTTTTCAAATGAAATGAATAAGAAAAAAGGCTGGGTTATGACAGAGACATAACCGGATGGACGTGAATACGAATGAAACTGATTTTAAACAACGTTGAAAGCATTCCCGGATAGAAGTGATTTGGAAGCCAATAACAAATTATATTATTGGAATCAAACATCTCAGTGAAAGAAATCAACATAATTTTGTTTGATAAAGAGTTAAAATATTGAAATTCATAACAAAGTCTGCATGAGGAAATAACAACAAAAGGAAAAATCCTGTCAGTGTAATATCAAAACAAGAACAAACTATTGATAGAAAACAAATTTTTCAGTTGTTTGATATTCTAGCATTCAAAGTAGAATAATATCAACAGCATTTTTCTTATCTGATTCTGATGCAGTTTATTCAATAGTATTTTATTTGTAGATAGAACTGCCAAATACCAGATATCGTCAAACGGTAAAGAGTATGGTTTGGATGATACATGGAATACAAAAAAAATCTCGCCTTTTTTTCAAACCGCTGTATCTCGAGAACCGTAGCATATAGAAAAGTTTTGATTAACATCATTTTTATTGGAAAATTAGCGTTCTTTTATAAAATTTCGTCGAAAAATAAAAAAAATTGTCATCATTTTCATTATTTTGAAAATATGTAACTTTTTCAAATATTATTTCTCCATTCTAGAAATTTGACAGTTTTTTTTTTGATATATTTAAATTTTAACTGTTCTTTTCCAAATAAATAAATTTTTTAAAAAAGTAAGTGAGAGTGTTTGCTTACCGGTACCCTTTTATTTTAAGCTCATAACGTCTGATTTAGTGCGCATTATACGGACATCTATACATCAATGGAAAGCTAAAGTCCCTAGCTAACAACTGATTATCAAACTAAGTTGATTCATTTTATGGAGAAAAAAAATATTATCAATTTAGTAAAGTGATAAATTTTGGCAATTTCAAAAAAAGTGTTCGGTTACCGGCGCCCCAAATAAATTCGGAAAATATAAGTAAAGAATTATTCAAAGGAAAACCGGTTATTCTTTTCGGAGACGTTTTGGACAAAAGTCTTTATTGTCTGATGGTGACTTCGCCTTGGCTCTCTTGATCGAATATTTGGATGGTGGCGCCTTTGATATTAATTTGGCCAGTCTTCCACGTTTTTTTCTTAGCCGGAGCATCTGCTGTATGAGTAGCTAGATGTTTGGCCCAAATTTTGGCTAGCTTTGTCTCGACAGCAGCCTGCATATCACTGACAATTTTTCACGATATGTCGAAAAAAATGGGGTGCCGGTAACCGAAATCGGTAGACATTTTTAAAATGACAAAACAACTCTTTGGTTGCGAAAATTTTGATAGCATCCGGTGTTAAACTAGATGTCCGGACATTTGTCCGGATTACGCAATCTGCTTTCTGTCAAAAGTTACGCTGGGGTGCCGGCAACCGAACACCTTCCCCTACTACATTTTTATTCTATCGACTATCTTGACGTAGGACTTCGTCTTTGCTTTCTATATAAGAGTACAAATTCAAAATACAGAAAATAGATCCGCACAAACAGGTCAGGATTTGAACACTTAAAGTCCATTAATTTTCGAACAAATTCTCGATGCTATTACACCTACTGGTTAGAAATATTTCCACAGATTGATAGAAGTAGATACAACCATATGTTTTAGACAATTAGTGGTTAATTATTAACAAAAAATGTCTATATTTCGATGTTTTACAAGCCAATGTATGGGCTTCCTCTTTCAGAGACAACAATTTCGTATACTATTCTTTACGTTTCGTCTTCGACTTGTCAGTGCAGAACAGTTGAAATTGAACTGCTCAGTGCATGATTTATTAAATTTAGTTGTTTTGACGTAAAGTCGCCATAACTAAACTCAGTTTTTGCAATGATTGAGTGGAAACATTTATTGGAGAAGCCAAATGAATGAAAAACTTACAGAAAAGATGATATTTGGCAAAATATACGCACAGAAACAGGACTCGAATCTGCGTTCTTATGCTTTCCGTGCATACGCGCTACCGTTTCGCCACCCAAATCCTTGTGATAGACACAGCTCTAAAACATGGTTAGGCATGATAGAACGTACATCGAACATGGTCTACATCCTGGCCGTCTCCCGACCGGTACCATATATCCAAACATCTTCTCTGTTGATCAAACGCTAGTCTTCTCGCTCTATACCTATTTTCCGCTCAAGCACTGAGTAGGAGAGTGTATTTATAATCGCTTGTCACCTTCTCTACTGATAGCAGTCGTGAGACGGCTAGGATGTAGACCATGTTCAATGTACGCTTTATCATGTCTAGTCGTGTGTTAGAGCTGTGTCCATCACTAGGCTTAGGGTGGCGAAATGGTAACGCGTATGCACGGAATGCATAAGAACGCAGGCTCGAGTCCTGTCTCTAAGCGTATAGCAAAAAAATGGCTAAATCCCTAAATAATCAATTTCGTAAACCTAAGTTGACAAAGACGTTAATTGACATTTCGCATAGCACATACTCTTATATTTGAAAAGAGACGGTGTGGCTCGTCAATGCCAAAAGAAAGAATGAAACTTTTGCACACAATACATAGAGGTTTACAATTTTTTCTACACAAAAATCACAGAATTGCGGAAGCAAATGATATCCTAATGCTAATAACCAAATGATGTATATAATAGGACAGAAAAGTCATCACTTGTGGCTTAACACCCAATTTTAATCTTAATAATTTAATTTCATCTCATATTTCAATAAAAATCACATTTAAAATTAAGTGAAAATTTTGCGGTTTTATTATAATTTTTCATTTGAAAAGAATACTGGATGATCTTTTCCATCGTGTGCGATTATTTTGATCAGCATCTCACATCACTAGCAAACTAAACGGCCACTTTCAGGGCATCTAATGAAAAATCAGAACAAAAGAAACTTTGAATGCGAAATACGGACAAACGCTTATCCGGTCCGAACGATCCGAAACAAATGTTTGTATGCGGTTTTTGCTTCCAAAGTTTTTTTGTCGATTCAGTGGTGAGCTGGCTGCCCCCTGGAATGCAAGGAAGGTGGAGCATTACTTCAAGCACTATAAGACGAATCTTTTGATTTGGGGCATAATCAAGATGTTCAAACTTGGTCCAGCAGACTATAAAGCGGTCGGATTTCATGTCTTCAGGGTAGGAATGCACCCAACCGAACCGATAAATAAAATACGGTGACTGAGTCCCGATGCAGGAAATCATATCATGATTGATTGATGCAACCGAAATACATCGTTTTGGATGACGAGAAGTACATTATAGCGAATGCAGATCTCCAACCTGAAGTTTTTCGTTGGCAATTGTCGCCTGGATGTTTCTGAAAAAAAAAACGTCACCAAGTTCACCACGAGGTACTTAATGTGGCAAGGGATTATTAGGTGCGGCAAATTCAGCAAGTCGTACATAGCGACAAACATATAAATCAACGTCATCAACGGACAAACATATAAAGAAAAATGCCTCCACCTGACACATTTTTAGTGAGATTTGGCATCGTGCCATTCAGCGGAGCAGACGATATAGTGTGGAGAAGTCAGTGATGTTGTTTTTGTATTGAAGATTTTTTTTTAATTCATATCATTTATTTATACCAGTATTGAACCTAGTTGCGGTCGTTCGCTAGGTTGTGTCGAAAGAGGTATATCCGTCATTGCTAGAACATCACCCAATAGAGTAACTCTGGATGCTTATTTGGGGGGTGCTCCGGAAACCAGGAAAAGTTTTTAAAAAGGACAAGGATTTGAAGAAATAGTTGATGAAAGTGTGTAAGAAAGACGAAGCAATTGTTGCAAAGGATTTTATGGATAGCGTTTAATCCAAGAGATGGGCGTTCAGCCGATTGGTGCTGATCAGTAACGGAGTTGCAATGCACGGGAGGTCTCTAATGCGAATGCAAAGGCTATCATCCGTTACATCTTTGAGCTAACGCTATGAAAAATAAAACAAAATAATATGACAAAATCATATTTTTTCGATAGTTTAATAACAACGCATTCAGCATCGTAGTGCTATGCTCAATTTACCCGCGGAGTCTTGCTTGTGTGCTTAATTTAAATTTCGTCCAAATTAAATAAAAGTTCTAGATATTTAAAATTTATCGTGAGAAAAGTGATTATTTTAAATATAATGGGATTTTTGAACAGATAACTTAAAAAAAGTATCTTAGACCATCTGTATATGTTCTAAGACCAGGTAAATCCATAGAAGATGTCCCAAGATCCAAGAATTATTTGGAATACTGTCTTTAGGATATACATACATTTAACAATTCTCCATTTATTAAAGCATGTTGGATTAATTGAAGTTTCCATCACTATGAGAAACTTTTTCTTACGTTCAATCCAAAATCGATTTTATTTCAAATAAAACAAATGAAAAAGTTGCTTAAATTAAATTCGCGCAAATTAAGGTTCTAGTGTATTGAATAAAAATTCACTTTCACTCCGCTTCAGTAAGGTAACTTATTTTCAAGTTACTTCTAGAACCTACAGTTTTATACTCAGTTCGGTTTTACATCTCATCCAAGTCAGTCGATAAAACAAAACCGCTTACGTTGGGGACAGAAGAAACCAATTACAGTATTGTGTAGTGAACAATAGACCACGAAAATGAGTGAACCAAACGAACAAAAGCTACCGCCGACACGAAAGAATACAATTGTTGTTGACTTCAGGCAGTGCAAAATTCGACATTCGATACGAGAACTTGAAGGTTTGCTTAAGGAGCAAATGCAGCTTGACATCAAACGTGTACATTTACTTGAATGCAATAAGATGAATAATGTTGTTTACATCCAGTTTTATAAAGAGTTGGATGCAATTCAATTCGCAAAAGACAACAACAATGTGCAGCACGAGAACATTAGGTACAACATTCCAGTATATATGGATGATAGTGCTATAGAAGTGCGTGTGCATGATCTTCACTCAAGCGTCACTGATTCTTATATTCGCAAAACTATGTCCCAATACGGAGAGATTCTCTCTATCGAAAAAGAAAAGTGGAAGAATTTTTCCCCGGTATTCTAAATGGCGTACGTTTATTACGCATACACTTGAAGAAGCCTATACCTTCTTATGTGATTTTCGGTCAAGATACAAGAATTCCGTGCAAATCACTTGTTACCTATGACAATCAGATGGCCACATGTCAATATTGCCAAAAAGCTGTTCACTACGGTAAGCCATGTGATAAACTGGACAAGGAGACAACTACACCAAAGGGCAAAGGTGCTTCCTTCACACCAACCCAAAGCAACCCCAGTACACCTGTAACAGTCACCAACAACAGTGAAGCATCCCCTTCAACGAAACCATCCAACGTATCCCTTATAGAACGAAGTGCATTAGCTGCAGTGAACAACTTACCATCCAACCAACCAGCAACTGCAAACAATGTACAACAAGGCTCATCTCCAGCAGCTAGCAATGAAACCAACAACAATACCATCGATATGGCAATGGATGACGAGACGAACCACGAACGAAGTCCTCGCAGGAGGGAAATGGAAGCTCCTCTCCCCCTAGAAAAAGGGTGACAACGAGATCCAACTCAAAAAAAATTTATTTAAAAAATCGGCTCAATTGGCCACGTAAAGCTTGTACGCAAATAGGCCTGAATAAAGAAAAATCTTTTAAATACAGTTTTATACTTACTCTCAGTAAAAATCGTTACTGTTTTTGGTAATATGGTTTAACGTGAAACCTTGAACAGTCATGTGTTTTTTCGACAGCATTTTACCTTTTCCATTTATGATAATTGCTTTGATAATAAAGTCGACAGTGCAGCTCAGTTTAATGCTTTATGCTCTAATATCGTATAAATGCTTCCCGTTTTAGTGACTCTGTCTGTTCTTCCCTCAGCACATTCTACATAACACAGACACGTATATCGTCCAATGAACCACATCAACTAAAACCCAAAACGCCCCTGAAGATTATGTCCATCGGTTTACGCTGTTAGCATGATACTGACCGAAGGTCCCCACACAATGAATTCAATTAAAATGAGTCACGTGCACTCCGGTCTTTCAGCCTGACGGTGGACTATCAGTTCGCCTGTGGATTCGTTCGAGCTTCCATTCGCCCTGACATACCACAATGAATCGAATTAATAATTTGTGAGTATATTTTATCATTCCTGACAAATAGGAAGCTTCTTGCTCACAGGGCCTCAAGATCGTATATCTTTTCGGTCGCGATTGAAAATCCGGGGAATTTATGGTTCTTTGAATCTTCGGCCACCGTCTTCCTCCACCCCATTCGCCAACTTTTGGGCACACGCACAGTATGAGCCCGACTTTGGGCAGTAATTTTTCAGCACACATTTCCCACCGGTGCTCGAACGCAACTTTAGGCGCTTCTGAACAGAAACGGATTCGCTCGGTTGCAACAACCATCACACGGCAGGAACTGCAGTACCTTCCCGGGTCGGTCGGTTGGTCGGTCGTCGGTGATTTATAGTACCCATCATCCGCGGTGATCTTCGACCTTCGGGTAAATGCATCAGAGCGAAGCCCCGAACGGAGCAGGGTGATAGCCTGAAAACCCCCGCAAAATCCCCCAACCGTAAGTAGCGGCAGACTGGGAGAATCAATTTGCTGTTAATTTATTTGTTTTGTGCGGGCTTCTTTTCGCGAGCATGGAGGTTGTTTCTTTTTCTCTCGATATTTTTTGAAATGGTCAGCTTGAATAATGGTTCATTACGAGAGCCGTAAAATTGGCATATTTGTTGGAGTGTTTGGAGAATCCTACCCATGCAGGATGCAGTTGCTTGGCTGCTGCAGTGCAAATATCGACCAAACTGACTGACGAGATCCAACCCGACTGACGGGACGACCTGTAGTGGTGAAAAATGGAAGTGCATTTTTCAATTATTTCGCTAGGGATTTTCAGATACCGATCATAAATTTTTACCATTTCAGGTGAGAAATTTTTTTTTTTCGGGTGATTCAAACTTTAGCAGTCAAGGGTGTATTCGATAAAAATGGCACATCTACTTTTGAATGATGAGTAGACAAGAAACAAATCGCTCTAAACTCTAGAATAAATCAGACAAATGAACTTTTTCTAACCAGGATTAATCTCATCTAATCCCGCACGGTCCCTCTTAAACTTTTGCAATCCATGTTAAACATTTCCAAAATTGATAATTATGCGTAATGCTTCGCAAACTTATTCAGTCCCGCTCTATCCATAACTTTTTTAATCCCGCGCAATCCCTGAAATTTTACAAGAAGCTGTTCACCAGTTCGTGTAGCATCGTGATAGATGACGAAACTTATGTCAAAGCCGACTTCCGTCGTATCCAGGAAGTACCCACAACGGAAAAATCATGTAAAATGCATATTCGGGTGAGACAAGGTTGTATGTGAAAATAAATCAAAAGGATTATTTCCTTACTCCATTGAATTTTTCGTATTCCTCATAAAGTCCCATAAAAACTATGCAAAATTTCGGTGAAACAAAATTTTCACGTCCGATGATTAAAGTGTATATAAGACTTAACGGGTGGCAACTAAAATTTTGGAATTTTTTCGAAGCCTGTATGCTTAACAACAAACGAGCTCAGAGAGAAAGAAGAGTGTGTATGTGTTAGCTCTCTCTCTCTCCTTTTTCTGGTAGTATTTTCTGTTTTATTTACGCTTGCTCAGTTTTGCTCAAAATGCCGTCGAAACAAGAAGTATTTCGCGAGCGCGTTGTACAGTTCTGCGAACTGCACAGAAATCTTGGCAAAAAGTATACGGTACAACATTTTAAAAGCGAAAATGTTGCGGCTTCGACTCTTTACCATATCCTAAGATCCCCAATAACTACTCGCAAGAAAGTTAGTGGAAGACCAGCCAAAATTATGGACGCAAAAGGACTTCGTTCTCTTTCTCGTGCCTTCAACAACAAGAATTCACTGAGGCAACGGGATACCTCAAGAAAGTTCAACTGTTCTCACCAGTACATCTGCAAAACATTGAAAAGAGTCGGAATAAAGTGCCGAAAGCAAACACGAGCCCCGGAATATACTGAAGCACAGATTTCAACGCTGGAGTCCCAATGCCGCTGGTTGATCAAAAATTATTCCGGAAATGGTTTTGTTTTGGACGACGAAAGTTATTTCCCTCTATCAAAGACGTAGATTCCCAGAAACGATCGATACTATTCAATGGATAGTTCTATTGCACCTCCGAACTTGAAATAAAAGTTTAAACAGAAGTTCGAACAGAAGGTGATGTTGTATATTGCCATTTCCGAGAAAGGTTCAAGAACGAATATTTGAAGAAAATTTTGATCCCGTTTCTTCAAAAACATCATGCTGATGGAAAATACGTGTTTTGGCCGGATAAAACGTCATCGCATTACACCAAAAAAACACAATCGTTCCTGAATACCCATTCGATCCCATTTGTACCCAAAAACCACAACACGACAAATCAGCCTCAGTGTCGCTCAATCAAAGATTTCTTCGGGGTTCTGAGCTCCTAGGTGTACAAAAATAACTGGAGAGCCACGAATTGCAAACAGTTGATTGGTAGAATCAAGAGATGCATTCGCAAAGTTGACATGAAAGCCGAACAACGCTCCTGTTCCGACATCAAACGAAAGCTTCGCGAAACATCCGATTACGGACCGTTTTCAAATGTTCACTAATTTTTTTTCAACAGTGGACAATCTATCATTAATTTCAATAAATCAGATCTTCTTTATATATGATTGTCTTTTTTTGACAGCTTGAGAAAGAAATTCCAAAATTTTAGTTGCCACCCGTTAGAATAAGAAAACTGCCTGTTTACAAAAAATCGTCCGGAGATCACCCTATGGACTCTAAAAATCAGTACCTGTTTTATTGTCGTAGAAAATATAACGAGGAAGACGACCATATTACGACCACTAACAGCAGTGATGCTATGTTGAGGAATGAACCATTGTTCGGAACTTGTGTCGGTTTTCCGTTAAAAACTTTTTCTACAAATGTCGAATTGTTTTGCGATCTTCGAACGATTTCTTTCTCGGTAAATTTCCTACAAAAATATGCACCGATTTTTGGAGTCTGTAGGCTGATCTGCAGACGATTTTTCCGTAAAAAGTCAGTTTCCCCATACTAAACTCCATACAAACTTCAAACCTTGGGCGCGAAAATGTATTTTGGCCCACTCTAATACAAATTAAAGAAGCAGTATACTTAAATTTTCATCCAAAAGTATGTAAATGGTCAACATTCACAACTTATTCAACTGAATTCAACATCGAAATTGACACGAGATCAAAATTTCCATGTTCATGGATGTAATATTCTGGTATCACCCAAAAAACGCTTGCTGAATAATCGTCAAGCATAATTTGTAGGTAAATAGCGCTGCTAAGTCTAAGTTAGATATTCTACAGAATGCTCGAAAGTAGAAATTATCGATATGTGATTAAAAATTACTGATCAAGAAGGCAATTTGCAGATGTGGTGAAATAAGCGCTCCCTTCGTCTTCCACAACAATGTCACCACGCTCGAAAGTACCGAGCCAACGGTTTTAATTTTGTGAAAAAAAAAAATGAATCCACTCAATTCACCGGAGCTTCGCCTGATTGAAACCTTCTGGGCAATCATGAAGACGGCCCTAGTATCCCCTATTTTGTTTCGACAACTTGTCCCTAACAAGTTGCCACAAAAATATTCTGCTATTTTTTTGTTGTGAACTGGTGGTCACCATTATAAAATGTGTTATTTGGGGAAGCATCGCAAGCATCCCAAAACTATTATAATAGTCTTCTTTACGAATGAGTTCGATTTACGTCAATGTTTTGGGAATGAAATTCCAAATAACGTAACGTCTTTTTATTACAAAGTAAATTCCAAATAACGTAAGCACTTTTTTACGAACCTACTCGTGGAAAAAGCGTTTTCCATATTATGAAAATATATGCTACTCAAGTAATCTTCAAATTTCATATTCGCTTTACATATGGCAGATTTAAGGCAGATATAAGTCGCTATTGTCTTATATCTGCTTCATATGCATCTATAAAACATACTTGAGACTTTTTGGTTACTTGCAAACGCCTCGTTGTTTCCGGCCAAGCGGCGGCAGGAGGAAAATAACGAAAAGGGATGTTTCTTTCTGTTCTATACGGAAACTCGTAACACTCTTTGTCAATAAATCGTTTTTTTCTTTTTTCTGTATTTCTTCAATTAATATTTGACTACACTCTTAATCTATTTATAGCAGAAGTTAATTGATTGACTGTTTTTCTTCTGGTGAGATGCACTTTTCGTTTCTAATGAGATGCACTCTTTATTTCTAGGGAGATGCACTTTTGTTCTGCTTTTGCCGTAATCTACCTACAGCAGAAGTTAATTGATTGACTGTTTCGGTTATCGCGTATTACACTACTAACGGCTATTTGCCGTCAACTATTTGGAACCGACTAACTAACTTGTCTACGGGCCGACGCCGGAGACTAACGGACAGACTGACTAACTTACCGACTGCTTCTAACTCTTCCCAGCTATGGGTTTTTAAGCTCCTAACATTTTCTTTCGTGTGAAGCCCGAAGATTTTAGTACAAGCCGAGCTTGTGATTCTAAGTAGAAAGTTCATCCGACTTTCTCCCGAAATTCTACCAAAATTTCCGAGAGCCGCGAACCGAAACCACTGCCACAATGTCAATGACAGTGACCGGTGCCCGTGGAAAGATATTTTTGTTGTTGCTCGTCGCGTTTACGCTGACGTGAAGGCTTGCATGAAAGGTGATGAGTTTTTCCTTCACGAATGTTGTTATTCCTTCACGGCTCCCTACTTTTTCTACAATACTAGCAAGTTCGAAGGAAAATTTGCTAAGGGCGCTGCAAGTACGATAATACTTGTGACCTGAATATTTTAAACTGATTCGATAGTTATCGGACAACAATGTTCCAAGTTGACTCAGAAATCAAGATTCTCACAATATCGATATTTTCGAAAGGAATTTGATAAGTAGATTATGTTTAAGGTCGATCTGAAAACGACGATGGTGACTTCCAGTTAATCGGTATTCAAAGAAAATCATTTTAGTATGGGTATTTTCAAAACAGATTTTATGAGTACATAGCGAAAAACGCTGTTTCGGTTCGTTAAACAAAAACGGGTGGGTAATATCAGAGACATAACAGGTTGCCGTGAATATGAATAAAACTGACATGCTTTTCCACAATTCGGAAAATTTTTCTTTGGGTTGAGCGAACTCTCAACTCGAACTCATAAAGCAATGTACAAGTCATCAATTCAAAATAAATCAATAAAACAAATTTTCTAAGAATCTTCTCGGATGTTTGAATGTGGAAACTCGAAGTTTATAAGTATATTAGAAAAGGCGAATGAGTAATGTCACAAACATAGCTAGAGGACTGGAAAAGGAATAAAAATGGTAATCGTTCGTATAACTTGATTGTGTGAATTTCGCAACTTTTACTGCTTCGTTTCCAAAATTGTAACGGTGCAAGGTTATTCAACGCTGAACAAACGGAAGAAGAAAAATAGCAACATACACAATTTCGATGTCGATTATTTCTTTTCGGATTTGCATATTTCAGTGAAAGAAACTATGGGATTCTTCTCTGGCAGTATGGGATTCTTCTCTGGCATACTGAAGAGCAAAATTGTGTAATTCTCTACGATATTAAACACTGTTCGTAGTGTTTGTCCCGAACGCGAAGCAGTCAAATTATTTGTGATTATGTCATACAACTGAAAATGTTACCATAAATTGATGATCATATTTCCGATGGCATGTAGCAAAAAATATGTTTATACGTTAGATACAACAAGAGATATTCACGATCAAAAACTTATCACTCTCTCAGAGGGTTAATTTTGAAAAGGCGCCCCATAGTAAAGTATGCCGTATTCACGCCAAGAAGCATTTTATGAGAATCACAATAACTGATCGGATTCGTAAATTCATAAAGTTGTTATGAAAAGCCAATTTTTTACTACTCGTATTGTTTATGGGAACTACCATGCGAAAAATACTTAAGGTTTTAACAATCAATAGTTAGTGTCTGTTTTATTAATGAACAAACGTGTCGTAAGCACACAGCACTCAATTACTGAAAATATTCCGTATTTCTATGTGTCCGTTTTGCACGATACGCTTTGTGCGATGGTTCGGTCAATTCATGTGTTTGGAGTTTTGCGGTTCTTATTTTGGCACTGAATTTCTCCTTAATGTTCGTTCATACCAAACATTTTAGAAAACTTCAATTTGGATTTATTTGTGGTTTTCTCATACTTCTGAAAATTTTATCCTACATTGTTGAACATATTTCCGATGATATGGAGAAGAAATTATGTTGCTGCCTCAAATGCAACAAGAGTTATTCACGATTAAGTTCAACCTATTCGTCTACAAGGCAAATTTTGAAAAGGTACCCCATAAGTCGTATCCACGACAAAAAATCCTACATGATGACAGTATGCATATTATTAAAACGGATTCGACAAGTACGCAACTGATAAAGGTCTTTTAGTTCTACTTGTTGAATCCATTTCAAAAACACCATTTTAATGGTTTTAAAATCACTTTCCACTTTCAATATTTAATATTCAATCCAAGACTAATCATGGTATAATTTTCCTGGAATATCGATAAATTGGAAGTCGCCACCTTAGATTTCGAAACGACCCAAGTAACCACAACGCATTATAGACCTACATTAATTCCACCTTATATAAATTCAGTGCGACTCTATAAATGCCATAAAACATTAAGAACTTTTATAATGTAAATATGAAGTGGAAATGAGCACTTATACGACAAATAAAAGGTAATATGTGTATAAATACAGTATATTATTCTTCTTTATCGATTTAATCATTGCATCCCAAATAACAATCAAACCTTTCATATACACTGTGAATGCAAGCAAGACAGATATAAGACCACTAAGTCGCATGTCTGCCTTATATTTGTTTATGTAATGTATGTAGGACTTGTAACTTAAGATGTTAAGAAACATCAGCAATTCGTTGAAATGAAATATGTAATGCGAATTTAAAATTAAATTGAGCGGCACATATTTTTCTTTCCATTACACATGTGAAAAATTTTTTGGTATCGAACATTTAACTTTGTATATTTTTTTAGTATATACTCATTTTCTGGAATTGATCCTTGGGTCACGGTAACATGCATTTGTAGTCCAGTATCCTATGCACTCTTCTTTGTAAATAAATCTGTACATATTATGCTATGTTAGTGAATGTCGGTAATACATTTTACTTCTGTTTTACCAACAAATATTATATTTGTAAACAAAGCTAAATTTAGACTAGTTTTAAGTTGAAGATTTTAATGTGGAACACATTTTTGTTTTCTATATAGCGGTGCAAACTAGAAACTAAAGAAAAATACACGTAGAAATGTGGTCAGGTTTTGAACAATTACAGCTCAGTCAATTTTGTATCAATTATTAATATTATGTCACCATTTGATTGGAAATATTTCTACGTATTGATTTGAATGTACATAGCCATGTATTTTAAATTTTATATCATTGAAATGTTGATTAATAGCTAGCAGTGTCCTATTTTGGCTGCAAAAAATCTCCGGCATACCGGATTTCCCTGCCATAGTCGACGGTTTTGAAGGAGTAAGCGATATATCAAAGGGAAAGCAGCGCTCTGATTGGTCAATCGATGCAAAAGCAAAGCTGTTGGAAGCACGCGAATCTATAAATAGAAGCGAAATTATAGCTAACGTTTCAGTGCTACGCGTAGCTTGCTAGAGGTAGGTTGTTGTTACACAGCAAGACAAAAAGTGCCATAAACGATTTGAAGCTTTTTTTGGTATGCTCTGATCTTGTGTCATGCAAGATTGGATGAAACTCCATGTTATGTCGTTTCGCCTGAGAAATTGACTACTACTCCAGGGTAAATTTTGAGTGCATAAGACTAATTTCTAATTTATATAAGATGAACTCGATTGATAATGAGAAATATTTTATCGCTTCAGCCGAAATAGCAAAATGGTAGTAATGGTACAGAAACGCTATAAAAATAACTGCTTGCATACAAAATTTGAACACAAGCTTGGTAAAGAGAAGCTTAAATATCGATATCCGTATCGCAAGCATGTACAAACATTTAATTGCATACATTTGGGCTGTTGATGTTATTTCGTCGGCTACGAAACAAATACAAATCACGATAAATAGAGTCTATATTCTGGGTTCGCGTGTTTGGTGTTGATAAGGATCAATCTAAGCAGACTCTTGTGCATTTGCGGATTCAAAAGTGTGACGATTAATTGGAAATATCAATCATTGCAAATTCTGGTTGCCTTGTTCCACATCAACGGCTCGAACAACCCCATGGGGCTGATCCTTGTAGTTTTTTCTACTTTTTTCAACCCTAATGTATTGATTTAATGTAGCAATTCAATTTCTATGCACTGTTATCGATAATGTTTGATTGCAATAAAATATAGCATCAAATGCAAATACCATGACAAAAATATAATGTAATGATATTAATGCATATGGTTACTTGGGTAATAATCGTCCTTTTCAGCTTTATAATAGCATGTATAACTTCGCTGCATTTAATCAATTTCTTTATGCGAATTTTTAGAGTTCAATAATGTTGGGTTATAATGTGTCGTGGTTGACTGGGAATTTAGGTAATTAATGAATTTAAAATTACAATAATTAGAAAGTGCAATCATGATACATTCGCCAAGTCGATTCTGGCTTCACCACTTTTTCCGCTGGTAATTGCTGGAATTGTTCATGTAAAATCAAACTAAGACAAACGCTTTGTTAAGCAAAATCAAAACATACCTACATAATGAATTCAAATGTACTTAAAACAAATGAATCCGTACACAATGTTCGAACTAGAATACGAGATTTCCCTGGATGCTTTCGGCTGCAGAGCTACAAAGATGGAATTCCTAGAAAATCAATTATTGCTAACGATTCAAAACAATCACGGCTCGCAAGGCCCACTCCTTCGTCAGACACAATTAGTAGATATTAATTAGTCGAATATTTACATTCTAATTACCGCCCGTACGCCTGTTGCAATGTTTATACAAAAAGCGCAGAGGCGGTGGCGAGGGGAATTTCGGAATTATTCAAAATACATACACCTAGAGAGGCAGGCCTTCGGAACAAATGAGTCAAGTCAAGTCTGTTCCCCGAACAGTGAGTGCATGTGCGCACCCGCGCAATGCGTCAATGATTCAAATGCTGTGTGTCAAGAGAAACGAAGGTCGCTGATAGGCAGACAGGCAGGCAGGCAGGCAGATAACAGGCTGGCGGAAAAATGAATTATTTAACATTTGTAATGTGATTAGGCTGAATGGGTGTTCGGATGATTCGGTTTGAAACCGAGGCGCAGCAACTTGCTTCGACTCATTATCTATCGAACGATGTACCATTTCGGAATGAAGAAAAAAACAGCTAAAATAAAAGGAAATAAGCTTATCTTGTACGGGGTTCAGCCCCGGACCAAGTGTCCACCGGCAGGGCGTTGCTGCGATAGCACCAGCTAGGTTTGCACCTTGCACAAGAAACGACGGAAAAAGCTACGATCTGAATTTCTAATTAAGCCATCATTAATTACATCTCGTCAAAGGAAATAAATTGCAATTAAGTCATCTATCACTCAAAAGTGCATCCATTTATTATCTAGTCACCCCCGGTTCGGTCGATGGGTTCTGTCGAGTGGCAGATCTATAGGTAAAAACGAAACCCGGGACCTCTGGACGGCTGGACCGGAAAAGAGTGATCGGAGCTTGAGTTTGGACGGGGAATTATTTTACATAAAATTACACTCTTGAACCGCAGCCGGTGGGCCAGGGCCGCCTGAATAGCATTTAATCCAGGGCTTTGTGAAATGCAAAACTGATACTAATTTTGGAAAGGAACCACCGGAAATTCGGTTGGTACTGGTAGTTATGAAGCTCGGGACGTGATGACTTTGTCACACCTCGGAACGGCGCTGTCCGTTTGATGCCCTCTCCACAAACCACCATGAGTACGCGGAATGCAACTTTGTTGCATTCCCCGGAGCAGACAAATAAATTTTCACCTGGTTCAGTGAATTTTATTGCAGACTTAACACCGTGTAGTTACAAGTGTTGAGCAGGTCTGACATAACCGCAGTAGTTGCCGGAGACAATGAGTTATTAATCATAGCTGCGTGAGCTGACGGGAGAGCAGCAGGTCGAGAATGTGAATCCATGAACGCGTGATAGATTGGCGGCGTAGCATTTTCTATCGTCGGACAAGGTTCGTTTCTATTGAGCCGTTTATTAACTTACCATTTATAAAACATTAAAAATTATTCAATTTGTGCTACTTGCAGCAATGTCGTCAATAGAATCGAGTGTTGAATCACTGTTGAAACAAATACAGACAATAATCGATTCAAAGGAGTATTGGATAAAATGGCACATGCTTATTTAGACTTCAAAATAATTCAATATCGTCTCCCATCCCCATTATTTTGACGTGGGACTGCATCTAGGTTTTCCGTTTAGGGTTGTGAATTCCAAATTCGAAAAATTACCGTTCAGAAAGTTTTGTGCAATGTATATTTTAGAATCTAATGCAAAGAAAAGACGATAACGACCACCAGTTTCAGCGTCCAAGATATATATGACCTCCGGATAATCCTAGAAAGTGCTTACAATGTTAGTATGTTCGGAACGGATTTGACGAGTGAATGCCGAAAAACAATGTTTTAGGCAGGGTTGTTACATTTAATACTGTACTTTTTAGGTACATCTGCATCGAAAGATAAAAAATATGTATTGAAAATCTTTACATCAAAATGATAAGAAATTGAAACTCAAATAAAGAAAAAAAAGTTTTTAGAACTCAAATTTAAAGAAACTTTTTCACCGCAACATTCCCATTTGAATTGATATCCGATTTCTGTTTACGTGTTTAGCATAATGCTAGGTATGGAATTAAACGATTTACCAAAGAAAATCCCAAGAAAAAATTATCTTAATGCCTCCCCATATAAAAGCTCGCTAAGGTAGGGTCAAAATGATTAAAAAACGTATTTTTTTTTTCGGGACTATCGTTCAACAAAATAAATTTAAACATTTTGCATAATGTAAAGCATTATTCGAGCTACATTTTGTATTTTTTTCGTGTAGAAATATTGAGAAATAAGTCTATGAAGAGGTATTTTTGAAAAAGCTTCTTAAAATCATGAATTGTGGATTTCACTGTATCTCAGCGCAGACTAATCAGAAGTCAACAAATCAAAACAACTACGATTTTGCACGAAAAACTCCGTCATGTCATAGCTGTAAAACCTTCCCGAAGTAACAAACGACGAAACGGAAAACGTTGGGGTCTGGTATTTTATATGTAGAATGTGTGTGCAAAATTTGTGAAAAATTGGGACAGAAGTTTTTGAATGACGATGGATAAGGACCTTCAAAACTTGCTTTCGAGGAAAACGCGTTTAAAATTTTTTGTCTATAAAATCGAAGGAAACAATTTAATACTCTAGGGAGCCCGTAGGATCCAACATTTTCAAAAACTCATATTTTCCATTTATATTTTGTTATAATGAAATATTTCAAAAATGTTTTGTTAAGTTTGTAAGTCAATCGAAGCAAAAAACTTGGGCCCATAACTTGCAAAGTTTTGTTCTGATAGGGTTGAAAGTTTTACAGAATACTCTTGAAATGTTTACCATAAGAAAATACAAAAAAAAATGAATGATTTTCTGAGGCATTTCTGGTCCAACGAAGATTTTACAAGCGTACACCGGTGTCATTTTCACCCGACCAAAACGAGGTCTGGAACCGACCATTCACAGCAGAAGAATTAAACTTGGCACTAAACTCCACAAGGGACAGATCGACGGGCCGGATAATATCGATTATGATATGCTCCGGCATCTTCCGCCCTCAAGTCGCATTGGCCTTCTAAACTTATTCAACATAGTATGGTCCTTAGGCACGATCCCAGCCAGATGGAAGACAGCCCACACTGTCCCAATTCCAAAAGGCTGTGCCGGATCCTTTTCTGCCAATAATTTCCGACCAATAAGCCTTCTCTCCTGCATAGGGAAAATCATGGAGAGACTAGTAAACCGGCGCCTCGTCTCTCTTCTCGAAGAGCGTGGTTTACTGGATCATAGGCAATTCGGCTTCCGCCAACGAAAAGGTACTGGCGCCCATTTGGCGGCGCTGTATGATACTATCCGCGAGAAAATAGACAAAGGACTTCATGTCGATGCTCTCTGTATCGATATTGCCAAAGCATACAATACAGTCAACCGAGAAGGGATCCTCAGGCAATTAGTTGACTGGGGCATCAACGGACGAATGGGCACCTTCCTGCAAGACTTCCTCCAAGGGAGGAGCTTCCAAGTCTGCATAGGTGGATCCCTTTCCCAAACATTCGTCGAAGGTAACGGTGTTCCTCAGGGATCGGTTTTGGCCGTAACCCTATTTCTAGTGGGAATGAATTCCGTATTTCACAGGTTGCCAGCGAATATATACATCTTCGTATACGCTGACGACATAGTCATAGTTGTCGTGGACAAATCGCGCACCATTGCTGGACAGATAACCAAACAGGCGGCGAACGAGATTCGCCTATGGGCGAATCGCGTAGGCTTCAATATCGCCCCAAATAAATGTACAATTTTGCATTTCTGTCGAGAAGGCCATTTCAACACCGACTCCACAGTCTCTATCGGAACAATCAATGTTCCATTTGTGAAGAACCTGAGAATACTCGGCATATACTTCGACCGAAAACTTGACTTCAAATACCACTTCGGACAAGTCAAAAGATACTGCGAATCTCGCTTAAGGCTGATTCGAGCCATCAGCCACGGGCACCCTCGATGGAATCGATATCAAGGGATCCAATTGGCCCAATCACTGATCTGGAGTCGGATATTCTACAGGATAGAGGCAACGGCTGGAAGCAGGGAAAATCTGATTAATATTTTATCCCCTACTTACAATAGAGCCGTCCGAACTGCCTCAAACCTTCTCCCAAGCACCCCAGCTATAGCTGCTTGCGTTGAGTCGGGACTTCTCCCATTCCGCTGGTTTTCAACCTGGATCATCTTCCGCCGATCCCTGGGGTGGCTGGAGATAACTTCTGGAAAAGAAGACTGCTCACTCTCGGAGATAGCCAAACGGTTATATAAGAGTTTCACAGGGAACAATCTTCCAAAATTGGCCCGCCTACACCGGGTTTGGAGAAGGCCGTGGTACCAGCCGGACTTCCCCAAAACCGATACTTCACTGGCACAGTCTCTAGGAGCCAAACCTTCACCCGCTTTGGCTATGAGCAGCTTCCTCCAGCTAAAAGCCGACAGGTTTACAGATGGGACCTCGAATGGACGCTGGCACGGGGTTCGGAGTATGGGGCCCAAACACATCAATCTCTCGGAGCCTTTCCCCGAAATGTTCGGTCTTCTCGGCGGAGGCCGCAGCCATCTTTGCATGCATCGTAGCCATGCCCCCGGGGTGCGAGGCTGTGATCTTCTCGGACTCCCTGGCGGTTATAACCGCTTTGGAGACTGGAAGATCCAGGCACCCGTTCGTCCAGGCAATCGAAACATATTGCGGCAACAAAACCACAATATGCTGGGTTCCTGGACATAGCGGGATCCCGGGAAACGAGAGAGCTGACCAACTTGCGGCCATGGGAAGGGATGCCCTCCGATATGCACCAGAGGTTCCGGCGGCAGACTTGATCACCGAGTTTTGGGGAAGACTTACCGACCACTTCATCGGACATTGGAGATACTCGGTGGGGACACTCCCCAAAATCAAGGGAGACCTGTCCAAATGGACGGATCGACCGGACCGAATCGAACAAAGAGCGCTGTCCCGCCTACGGACATGACACACTCGACACACGCACCCGCACTACATATCCCGATCATCCCCACCCGTCTGTCACACTTGCAACGAGAGATTCACAGTTGAGAATGTCCTAATAAATTGCCCAGAATACGACAACCTCAGAAAACAATACAACATCAGCCTCTCGTTACGGGACGCCTTAGCAAACGACTCTGTCGCGGAGACTACAATGATCCTGATGTTAAAAGACGCCCGCCTACTGAAACAGATCTGAAACCTGCCTTAGATCCCCTACCAATAGAACCTAATCCCAGCAGAAATCAAATGTAAATCAAACCAAACCCATCAAACCTGAAGTCCCCCCTCACCAAGAAACACCGCTTCCCCAAAAGACCCATCCTTACAACCTAACTGACCGTTAAAACAGACGAACGCTTCGCCGCTCAATGTCGTTGATAAATAACATCCGCCCGAGTTCCCACACTTCGGATTCACCACCTTGGCCGCAGCATTAACAAGATCTTTTTTCATTAGCGCACTAAAACTCACCGAAACTCCCCCTATCTACCAATAAACACCACAGCTTAAAACCCCTCCCCATCAAACCCCTGTCACACATTAATAGAATAGCCAAACACATTCTCCTTTCTCCGAGGCATCCGTGACGAACAACGCAGCACAAGGATCATCGGAACGATCATTAAACCGGTGGGACATCTGCAGAACGACAGACACCCCCTTGTATGCTCACCACGGCCCTAGAACACTATCGACGAGAAGAAACACCACCCATCAACCAAGCAAGCGGCCATCTGCCGGGGGTTACGCCCCCGGGGATGTTTCCCGCGGCCGGAGAATGAACCCAACCACACAGGAATACAGCCGAAAACAAACAGGAATCTCGGACATCAACTAAGCTAGCAGCCATCCCCCAGGCGGCGCCCCCAGAAATGTTCTCCACAATCGTGAACAGTCAACCAGCACAGATCACACATTAAATTTGATTGAAGTGTTATAATTAATACATTGTAAACGAACCCCTCTCCCCTCCCCATATCCCTAACCCCTATCCCTATTTCGATACAACACCCGGTGAACGACCACGATAGGTTAAAGCCGGATATAAATAAATGATATACAATACAATGAATGATTTTTCAAAAGTGTTACACTCTACCAGCCCCTTCAAATGGTATCTGTGGATTGGCATACAGTTTCGAAGTCATCGTTTGTAACTTTTGTCAATAGCATCAAATCTTACAGTACACTAAAACCTCCACTCACGAGAATTTAATTTACGCTACTTTTACTACGCGTTTTATTCAAAATAACGTGATTTTCGATTTAATCAATGTATGTACCATCAAGCAGTTGTAGCAGGCTGTAGAATTTGGAATGTGTAGAATGTACAAGGATAAATATATTTTATCGTTACCGTTTGCATCCGATGTTGCGTCCGATGCGTTCTCTTACGAAGAGATAGCACAGAAGCGTAACCGAAAAAAATTAAACCACGCACCGACCTTGCAAAGTTGAACACGCACGGAGACTCTGCGTAATTGAGTTGCTCTCTTAGTTTTACTTCATCGCATTCAAAGTAGTTCATTTGGTAAAAAAAATCTCTCGATAGGGGAAAGCACTTTTTCATTTTTACGATTTATCGATTTTATTCTTTTGAGATCTCTGAATACTTTCGACAGGCTGCGTAGCCAATGGCAGTGGTACGTTCCAACTGCTCTAAGAATCCTTAAAATCTCAAGGTTATTCGAATAGTATTCTTCCCGTAACGTCAATGAAATTTTTGAATTCAAAATTTGTTACATGTTAATTACATTCGTGGCTCGATTCAACTCCATCGGAGTGTTTATCGCTTGTTTCGATTGCCACCGGGTGTTATACCCATGTATTCCCTTCCAATTAAAATCGCCGGACCGAAGGGGTCCCTTACGTGGCAGATAATTAATTAATTACCTATAATTTAAAATTTGCTACGCTTTCCCACCAGAAACACCGCGCAGAAATTAAACGCTTTGCCCGCTCCCCCCCATATGTTCACTTGTTCGTGAGAAAGACACACGGGGGTTGTTGCTGTTTTATTTTTTTTTTCCACGACACCAACCTGCAGAAATTAATAGGAACTTACACCGCAACGGAAATTGTTTCAGAAGCTTTTCTCTTCCTTCTTGTAATGTCTTCGATGCCAGCGTAAACAGCCAGCGGCCCGCCCGTTGGGGGTATGTCGCTCATCATTTCTCTAACACTACTTTTACCCGCCTAAGTGAAATGCGGATCACCGCTGACTCCTGATGGGAATCAGCACTCAGATGTCATTAATCATCTCGGTAATATTTTGATGATTGCTCCGAAACTCTAAATTGAATAAAGCTATTTTTCATAGGAGATGTTATCGGTTTTCAGTGTAACCTTGACAGCAGTTAGCTACTTGCAGGCGCCAGTTGGAGTTTCAAGTTTGAGGACCACTTAAAACTGGCCCAGAGTATTAAAAAAACTATTTTCATAAATTGAGTTCGATTCACACTAAACAGCATTGGCGTTGGTGTTGAAACTAGATTGAAGCATTCCTCGAATGAAAAACATTCTGGGAGAGATCTCGGCAAAAGGTCATCCCTAAAACGCCACTAAACCTGAACCAATCTGATAACAACTTTCATGGCAGCTTTCTAATTAAAATGAAATTAGATAAGTATTAATTTATGTAAGTTACCCCACCGCCTAGAATCCGCCGGGTCGTCTTGCGGTCAGAAAACAAAACGCCAACAAGTCAAAATCTCATCAAATCACCGCCGCATCATAATAAAACTAATTTCACACAAAATTATCGTGAGCTCTCGACCCGCGCACACCGAAAAATCTCATTTCTATACAACGACGCCTAATCCGTGCTCCGTGACCAAAAACAAAACCACAAAAAAAACACGCACACACACAAATCCCTACCGGACAATTAATCATGGCCCAACCGACTCGAGCCGGTCATTAGTGGCAGCCAGCATCCTCCTATCATCGATCGGATCTGATTTGATTTCCATCCCTCCGAACCTGGACCGACCGACCGACAGCAGCAGCAACGAGCGGAGCCCCATTCGTGAGACTCCGAAGAAGGAACCGCGGCGCCGAATTGAAGCTGCTTCGAACGGAGTGTGTTTAATTTTTCGTTTTATTTGATTTAAATTAAAAACCGATTTTATTGGGATGACTTTACACAGTGCCGATGAAAATTTGATTAGATCGCATGGGATGCTCTTCAACTAGAGTTTTTCACGCTGCCACTACTAACACCGATTCGACCAAATAACGGACACACTTTTTTCGGGAAGATTTTTACTGCTAAATTTTTCCAAGCGAAATTAAATTGATAAAGTTTACAACAAAACTTAAACAACTTTCAGACTAATCGAACTGAAGCAAATTGCAGCAACGGTTTGCCAATCAACAATTATGCGCATACCGCGAACGAAAGCAGCAAACAAGTCCACACAAAACAGGTAACTACCGTCAATTTATCGCGTAATTAAATTAGAACCATTCAACTTTTTCCTAGTCAGCACAACTAGGAAAATCCATCTTTGCTTCGCTTTCTGCCTATCGGTAGTCGGCGGAAAAGGTTTTTCGAGAAACTACGAAACCAGACTGGAAAGTTTTTATTAATGCAATTACCCTAGGCACGCAATAACTGACTGTATGTGTGTGTGCCCCGGAACAGGCAAGGCTTAGCCAAAATCATGCCTGGTTTTCTTGTTTCTAACGAATTAGAAATGCATTTCCAAACTATTCCCGGTTCCGCCCACTGCCGTTATCGCATAGTTTAATTGTAGTACGTAGCTGGTGATTTGGAAATCAGAAACTTCCTTAATCAGTGTGTAATTTGCAGGGATTGTTTCGAGTTGTCGATGGAAGGAACTAGAGAACACGTGGTCCGAATGTTCCAAGATTTAGCCTTAGAAGTTGTCGTTTGTTTTGGTTATGATTAACGCTCGTATCCGTACTGTATTTTACAGTATCGTACTGCATTTTTGATCCAAATACTGCGTACTATTTTTCACCCTTAAATGGGGTTTTTCATTTAAGAAAATCATACAGAATTTTGAATGTTGTACGCATCGAGTTCCGATTTGTCGCAATACAAAACGTCAGAAAAAACAGTGACAACACGTAACGAATATAAATACATGCAAACAATAAATGGATTCGTCACTTTCTCTTCTTTTCATCATGGGTTTTTCATTATTCATTCATGTACAACAATTTTACTAAATTTTGTTGATCTAAAACAAAAGAAAATAAATGTTTGATAATAAAGTCGTGCATTTTTTTAGTTTATATTGAACTTAAAATTGCTTTAAAAATGGGAAATAATAAAAAACTATTGAAATTATTTTAAAAAAATCATCCGGTAACTATTCGCTTCTATTTTTATTCACTATTGTTAGATGAAGTGCATGCGACGAAATGTACTGTTTTTACCTTTATTTAAAATATATAAAATAATATATATATATATATATATATATATATATATATATATATATATATATATATATATATATATATATATATATATATATATATATAAACGTAACTTCGTATTGACAAAATCGGACCACACCGAGATCGATCGCTCGCTTATAAATGTAAAAAATTAAAATTTATTATATTATCTGAAACGATCACGGAGTGGACAGGACTAATACTGCTTGAAATGCCTGGAATTGGTCACCAATTTGAACTATCTCGATCCAGTTGGAATGAATGTTAATATATAACATTCGTCCTGAACTGGTGAGTTTAATTCAAAAAAGATGACTATTGTTATCAGGAATAAGAGTAAATTGACCTCTTATGAACCGTCGAGAAACTTTCAAACCTTACCGATCCGGTTCGTTATCGGTACTAATGTTTACAAATTGCAATAACGGCGAAACTGATTGATCAGGTGTAAATGCACTCTCAAATCAGGAAAAGTTTGAATGTACCTAAATTTCTCCAACTTTGACACAGATGTCACTTTCAAACTGAAAGTATTAGATGTGTGTTTCTGGAAGAGAACGGTTCACGTGCACCATTTCATACCATCACACCTAGTATTTCTTTACGAAATACATGTAGTTTTTGTTCCCTGGATGCGTGATCAATACTAGAGAGCCCAAAACTTAATAGAGACCTAAATTGCTCAAAAGCACAGCTTACAGATTAACTAAATAACTAAAAGCTAGTGCAGTGTGCCTTAGTGCATATATCGTTGAATAATGAATAAAAAAAAGATCACAAAATTTTAAGCAATCCTTCCATTGTGTACATATTGTGACTTTCCTCGGCAATCTAGTGTTAAATGCGCATCCTTACGTTATATAATTTAACAAGCTCACTAACACCTGATTTTATTTTATTTTCTTGACGTGAAACGACACTGTTGAAATAGAAGATTATCATCGAAGATTTAAGACCAAGGAAAAAATCCCTAGACTGTCCCAAGAAAATGAAGAAAAATAGGTATTTTATGTGATTACCTAACTTTTGGTAAGTTACGATACGGTAAATAAAAAAGGTAAATGCACTACTATTTTTACTATCAATTTTATTATTATTATGATTATTCCTTTGCTTTGAGCTTTGAGCTTTGAGAAACGATTCGATACTGGAACCGGAATTCGAAAATCGGTGTAGCCGAAGTCAGATAAATTCACCTGAGTATTTGTATAGTTTACTCTATGAGAAATCGTAGTGCGAATTACATTTTTTGGTATCTTCCGAATCGAAAACTGAATACCACTAAAACTGAAATAAGTTTATTTGGTTATTGACTATCCAAATCTGTTAACCAGAGAAACCTGGTTAATTTATGTGAAATAGACATTTTTATACTAATCACCCTGTATCCTCGAAACCGGAAGTTGGATCTGACTGAAAAGCAAGATGTCTTATAGAATCTAAAGACTTTTCATTTGAATCTTAGATAATTCTTAGACTTCATTTGAATCTTAAAACGGGTCAGCCATTTACGAGAAAAATGAGTAACACCATTTTAATTTCGATTCACATATCATCCTGTAGTTCCAGAACCACGGATTTTAGCACGGTTCGTTTTTGGCAACATAATGGTTCGAATATGACATATGTAAACCAGATGATGGCAGCATTTTCAAGTTGAAAGCAATTCCATAATTATATTGTTTTAAACTTCTTACAGTAATAAATGCTCTGTGGCTCAGTCAATTAACTGACATGCATTGTAATCTAATGTTTCTAGGTTCAAGTCGCACTGTTGCTATCCATGTTTTATTTTTTGCCTCATTCGATTTCAAGACATGTACATTTCAAATCACATAGTTTTACATGCTTTTGAATATAAATTTATTTGAAACATGACGCTCCGTTTATATGCATCTTATAAGATGTAAAATCACAAGAATTTTTCGAACTGTGTAAGAGCGTCAAAATGACTCATCCAATGCAGCCTAACATATTTTCAAGAGCTGAAACAAGTAAATTAACACATCTGCTGGAAAGGTTGGATATGTTCAGTACATATTAAAAACTACGTTCTCATGAGTTATGTCACATGTGGATTTGAGTCACATATAACTTTCATTTTGTTTTACTGTGTAGATTTATGAACCAGTCGTCAATGCGTTTCGAAATAAATTCGATAGTGGAACTGAACCTTTATTTCAAACACGCTGTAAATTGTGTAACTTATGAACTGCTGTATCCAGCTAGTATCAAATAGATAGGATTTCATAAAAAAATGTATTGCGCCGGTTTAAAACAGTTCTACACGGGAGGGCGGTCAAATGCATCGCGCACTGGTCTTACAAGCCAGTTGTCGTATGTTCGAACCCCGACCTGGAAGGATTCTTAGTGTCAGTAGGATCGTAGCACCAGCCATGCAATGATTCGGTACGCTATGAATCGGCTGCAAAGTCTGTTGAAGCAGAAAGGCTAAATTCCACTACAGAAATGTTATGTCAAGACAGTTCCTAAAGTTGGCGGAGAATAAATTTGGTGGAGGATCAAATTGGAAATTTTTGAAAACAGATCGAAACATAAATCATTTGTCGATCCGATGGCTAACTACAGAGGCAAAAGAAGAAAAAATAACAGCAGCACCTTGTCTATGCAATTACGATCCTATCGGACATAAATACAAGACGAATCTGTACCGCCTTCCGATTGGTGTCCGAAACAAAAAAAAACAAAAAACACATTCGGTTAGTTAATTATGGTGGAAGAAATAATCCTACGCAGGTGCCACAAAGTAGGGTACATCAAAAGTAAACGGTTTCAAGAGCATCTGTAGTCAATTAGAAAATGTCTATAATTTTTTACTAGACACAATAAAATTTAAATTTGACAAAAAATGATTGTAAATTAGAAAAATGTCAAAACGAGGCACAACATTAGTTGTGATACTTCATAGTTGATAATTTTAAGTCAAAAACACAAATTAAAATTACCTATTCTAGAGTTGCGACTTGGCTTGGTGCAGTCTTCAATTTGTTTTCGATTTTTCGTGATAGAAAGTATAAAATAGAAGGCTTATTTTATCAATCGACATATCACAGAAGCACTAGACCGTATCAATGCCAACAAGTGGAAATAATGTTCTTTGTTAATTTCGGCCTGACATAAATAATTATTCCAAACCACTAAACTCTCTGAACTCAACGTCAGTAACTAATTCTAACTAAACAGTATTCAGCTATCCTTTTCCTGTGGGGTTTAATAATATTAAATATACAGATCAGTTACATTTTCCTGGAATCCAGAGAGCGTATATTTCACTCTTATATATTCAATTGAAGATTCATAGCTCGGATGTTTTCCTCCATTCCAACGCAGTTGGACAAAAACCATTTGGAAAATTTTTGGAAGTCTAGATATTTTGATTTTTGAAACAATGAGTCGATGACCATCCGTTAGTCAAGCTCAGTTCGAAAGATTTAATGATAAAAATAATACAATTCTAAATACTATTATTTTAATCCTAAACATTTTGACAAATAGAACTGAAAAAATAAAGCAACAGATTTGAATTCAAATAACCGTCATTGAAATCAAACCCTCGCCCAGTAAACCATTCATTGGCACTTACGTCACTATTGTGAACACCAGCGTGAAATAAAAGCTCAGTGCAACCTTTTTCTTTCTCCAAAGACGATGATGATGATTATCGAGCTTCAGCGAAACAAATTAAAGTGTTTCAATACATGTTCAGCTCGATAGCGGGCAGGTGAAGGCGTGCAGTAATTGTCCAAGTCGGAAAAGCAGAAGAAGAGGACGAGGGTCGGTGATTGTTGGTCGATCGACCGGCCGAGGTGTTGGACAAATAAAAATAAATAAGCTTATATTTTCGTTGCGCCGAATCGCTTCCTTCGGTATATCGTGCCTCCTCCCCCATACCCACCAACAACACTATGCCATAAAGCCATAAAGGGGTCCCTCCGCATACGGTCGAAACGGTGAACGCACGGGCACAAACCCACCGGCAGTGGAAACCTGAACCGATTCGCCATGCATTTTCCGAGGCGCGTGTTTTGTCCCGATAGGTTTGGTGTTTACCAGTGCCTAAAGTGTTTGGTGACTCTCGCATTATTGGGCGATAGCAGCCATCGGTGCCAGGTCAGGCCAGGCCAGTTGTCTCGAATTGAAAAACGGTACGCAGCAATTGATTCGTTACCCTCCGACACTTTTTCGGTTCGAATGAGGGTGCGATGGGTGATTGGATCACAATTATTTGGTCTCCTTTTTTCCTTCAAACCAGCGTAACTGAATGAGGAGGAACAAAAATGATAACACGCATGAAATGAGTTGTATACCTATGTTATACCTATCTGTACAATTTGAATTGCGCTGAGTTGAATGGATAAATAGTGAATTAAACATGCTTTTTGTTGTTCGGGGCTGGATAATGCTATCATGTGATGTTATATCAATTTGTTTCTGGTAGTTTTTTTTTGTTAGCTATAACAGTTTCTATGCTTTCACGCTCTTGACACAAATTCTAACCCATTCCTGAAACTCAAACTTCGAAATAAACTTCAAAATTTGAATTTAATCATCGTTCCCGGGATGGTAATAATATTGGTTTTCTCTAACCTTTGACACGAGAGAACGGAATTTGACACATACAGCATAATTACAAGTTGAACTTCTCAGTCTAAATAGAACGCTAAAAGCTAAAATCCAAAAATATTTCAATTCAAAATTTTATTCGCCTACAAATAATTGACGAAATTGGTAACAGATCGGCTGAAAAGTTCGTATCGCTTCTATGAGAGGGCGCCACTAGAATTAAATCCATACCATTTTCAGTTAGTACCAACCTTCAAAAGATACGTGTATAAATTTGACAGCTGTCTGATTATTAGTTTGTGAGATATTGAATTTTGAGTGAAGCTACTTTTGTTATAGTGAAAAAAAAATGGAAAAAAAGGAATTCCCTGTGTTGATGAAACACTACTTTTTGATGAAAAAAGTGCCGCCGATACCAAAAAATGGCTTGATGAGTGTTATCCAGACTCTGCACCGGGCGAAGCAACAATTCGTAAGTGGTTTGCAAAATTTCGTACTGGTCATATGAGCACCGAAGACGATGAACGCAGTGGACGTCCAAAAGAGGCTGTTACCGATGAAAACTTGAAAAAATCCACAAAATGATTTTCAATGACCGTAAAGTGAAGTTGATCGAGATAGCTGACACCCTAAAGATATCAAAGGAACGTGTTGGACATATTATTCACGAATATTTGGATATGAGAAAGCTTTGTGCAAAATGGGTGCCGCGTGAGCTCACAATCGATCAAAAACAACAACGAATTGATGATTCTGAGCAGTGTTTGGAGCTGTTATATCGAAATAAAACCGATTTTTTTCGTCGATATATAACAATGGACGAAACATGGCTCCATCACTTCACTCTGGAGTCCAATCGACAGTCAGCTGAGTGGACTGCACGCGATGAACCGAACCCAAAGCGTGGAAAGACTCAACAATCGGCCGGTAAGGTTATGGCGTCTGTATTTTTGGATTCGCATGGTATAATTTTCATCGACTACCTTGAAAAGGGAAAAACCATCAACAGTGACTATTATATAGCGTTATTAGAGCGTTTGAAGGACGAAATTTAAAAAAAACGGCCTCATTTGAAAAAGAAAAAAGTTTTGTTTCATCAAGAAAATGCACCGTGTCACAAGTCAATGAAAACCACGCTGAAATTGAACGAATTGGGCTTCGAATTGCTCCCTCATCCACCGTATTTTCCAGATTTGGCCCCCAGTGACTTTTTCCTGTTCTCAGACCTCAAGAGAATGCTCGCTGGTAAAAAATTTAGAAGCAATGAAGAGGTAATCGCTGAAACTGAGGCCTATTTTAAGGCAAAGGACAAATCGTACTACAAAAATGGTATCGAAAAGTTGGAAGATCGCTATAATCGCTGTATCGCCTCTGATGGCAATTATGTTGAATAATAAAAACGAATTTTTCAAAAAAAAAATGTGTGTTTCTATTAAACGATACGAACTTATCAGCTGAACTTTTATTATGTGAGGAAACACACATGTTTAGTAGTAGCATTTTTTGATATATCAGATCTCCCGACAGCCGGCTTCCTGAAATTTTACAATTTCCTTGGAATTCATATATTCGTATACCGTACTTCTTATTGGACCCGAATTGTTCGCCTAGAGATACTCAGATCCTCAGATCCTACTAACACATTTACTCTTCTGTGGTACTCGTATTCGTAGGTACAACATCCATCGAACTAACATTCCTTGCCTTCCTCAGTAGCACAGTACTCTCGAAGTCGTTATTGACCATTTAATTAAAAGATGATCGCATTTTGATCTCTTGAATCCAAGAGCCTCTGGAAAGTAAAGAGACTGCCTCTCCCCCAAAGAGAAAGGGACCTAGCAGCTCTATTTTGCTCTAAAACGGGTGCCATTCTCATTAACATTTCACAAGAAATCGATCCAAGTTTCATATTGGACAGTTTGAATAACTGGATGTTTCATATTGTACATTTTACGGAACTGGAAACGGAAGACTGTCGATATTCAGATTAAAATAATATTCAACAATTTTGTATCGGATCACAAGACTTTTCATAGCTTCCGTCTTAACCGAGTATACTTTTCTAAGCAATTATGTGACAATAAACGACCACCTTTCTGAATACAGTGGTAAAATTTTACGCAAGCGTTTCATAGTTCAACCGTAGCGAATTTAACTACTGCTACTTCGTTCCATGAGTAGAATTGTATAAACACTGCACAGTTATTTTCTTTCGGTTTAATTTTGTGCACTTTCTTTTCATTTACTTTGCTTGGTTAGCAAACATCAAAATATGTTTACTAGGGTTCGAATTTGGTGTTTATTTGGTCTATTACTCTTTATCTCCGTCGATTCAACCGTAAGCAGGTTGTTATTGTATCGAACGAGCTGTTAAAAATCAATGTTAAAAGTCAAGCAGCGGAACAACTAATAGATTACAAGATAATCGATTATTTTTAAAAACATACAGTAATCTCCAGACATTTGCTTCTGATATCTTTTGATGTCTTGAACCAAAACAAGTGATGACTTACTATAGGCGTTCACAAACTGTAGTTATTTAAGGGTTTAGATTCTCGCCTAGAATGTAAAGTTTTCCACCCTTGACTTGTGGCCTTAAATTTAAAATGCGAACTGCTACTACTCCTTATACGCAAAAGTAAAGCTATATAAGCTAAAATATAATCTGAACATTACTTTTCTACTGTAATAGCACCAGTATTTGCCTAACACAGAAACCCCATAATTGAACAAATCGATTTCACCGAAACGTCCAGATCGTCACGTGGCTCCCAACTCAGTCTAACGAGTTCTATCAATTTCATGAAGCCCTGTGTTACTTTTCAGGACATGTCCACCGTCTGCCACCCGTGAATCGTTACCCCATATCACACCAAATAAGCAAACATTGTTTGCCGCCTGCAATAACGTGTGAAAATTGATTAAACAATTTTCGTTCGTGCTTCAAACAGCTGCTGCTGCTCCTGGCGTGTTCCAACTTCGTCCCGTTCCCTGCCTCCACCCATCGGCGTTAGTGTAAGAACTTCAATTGCACAGCTCTACAGTTCCGCGCGCAATTAGCCAAGCAGCAAGCAGCTCATGACCGAGTCCCTCGATCGAACCTGTCAAGAGCCGGTTGAATAGCTGGCAAAAAAAAACGAGAAGTATCGTACCCTGACCTCTGTGCCAGGAAGCTCTATGGCACCAGGATAATGCCAGGTGGCTCTCCTCCACTGCCAGTGACTTCCACCCGGAAGCAACACCGAAATGCACGTCAGCACACTCCCCGGCTGATTGAGTCCACGCCGATCAGTTAGTTTGGTAAATTCGATTTGATTTTAAATTTAGTTTAATGCAATTATTATGGAGCGATTGGTTGGTGGGAGTGCGACTGCACGCTTTCGGTTTTTTTTTCGAATTTCGATGCGATGGACAGAAATTTAACGAATTGATGTTTGAACACCCTTCGTTCGGTGATAATGGAGAGCGCAGCGAAAAATAAACGGAGGTGCAAATTTTCCAGAAACCCATCCACCCACATCGGGCATAGATCCGACAGTGGCCGCAATTTCTTCGGTGAATCTCGAGCGTGTTGGTGTTCCCGTAATCGAGCTGATTGATTTTTGTTATGGGTTTAATTTAATTTAGTGCAGTACTGCCAGTTGGTGTGCGTTTCGTTTTGTTGTATAATTTTTGCTGTCGACGACGTGTGAGCGGCGGGGTGGGACGTGACGGAAGAGTGCCATTCACGTGGTGGTGGTTGAAAAACCGATCCAACCGGACAATGTTCTGATTTCAAAATGGGCACTTCATGATTGATAGCTCTGGCACACACGATGCAGAAACGAATGGCACAAAAGCGTACTTCCCCATATTGACAGATGCAGACAGGAGTGACGATTGTTATAATTTAACAAACTGTCGGAATCGAACCGGAGGCGAATCGAACCGTGGGGAACAAAGAATCTGCAAAAGCATAATTTGCCAATATTGGAAGAGTTAATGGCGTGTGTAATTGTGTTTCATTCTAGGAATTGAATGACACACATTAGCATTAATTTCGTTTCATTTGTTGTGTTGTTCAGTTGGGTTCGGGTTTGGTTCAAGCCGAGCCTACACGGAATCACTCGCGAACGCTATACAACTGAAATGTTAGTTTTGTTTCTGAATTCGGTTGGTTAAAATTTGGTACAACTAATCAATTGTTGTATTCACTAAGCTGTCATTTTTGTTTTCAAAACAACTAACAATCTACACGAAAAATAAAAACCACATATTCTTTGACTTCATTTCACTTAGTTTTGAGTTGTTTTGAATCTTTTCTTTCATTCGCTCTCTCCATTGTTGGCAATACACTAAGAACAAAACCACCCGACAGTGAGAGTTTCGTTCAATAAAATAAAATTGAGTAAACGACTCAACCGATTCAACCGATAAGTAAATAAAACTTACTAATAAATAGATATAAATAACTTTTCAGTATAAATTTACAATTACCTTTTGAAAACAACTTAGAATCACTTTACCAAAAATAAAGCTGCCAAACGGAACCCCGACGTTAAAAGGAGAGCATTCAAAATTAGGTAGTTTTGCGGTTCCGTGTAGTTGAAGTTTCCATGCTGGCCAATTGGAGAAGAGAAAACACACGTCAAAATTTAATAACACACTAATGTAGATGCAAATTCTACAATGTGTATGAGGAAGGAGGGGTTTTTGAAAATAAATTTTCATCTCCCATTTTTTGAAAAAACAAGAGAGTGGCAAGAATTTCAAGATCATAGTAGCTAGTATTACTGTTGTTAATTTGATTTCAACGCAATTTTCTTTAAATAATTTCAAAAAATCTGGTTTCATTTCACCGGGGAACTCAAAGAACTTAGGGAAATAATCTTTATCTGTCAATGAGCGCGAGTGTATTTAAGTCTCAGCAGAAACTACTAAACGAATCGTCACCAAGTTTGGCACATGTACCAAAGGTGGGAATCGATATTTTTTAAAAGCACAGATACTTTCTACTCTACT
Organism: Malaya genurostris; assembly: GCF_030247185.1. Lineage (NCBI taxonomy): Eukaryota > Metazoa > Arthropoda > Insecta > Diptera > Culicidae > Malaya > Malaya genurostris. The sequence goes on from NC_080571.1 coordinate 280,191,578, forward strand.
CAGAGGTGGTCATAAAGGTAATCATGGAAGAGAGCTGTAGTAAGTTTTAGTGAGGAGTTTAATAATTTAGTGAGGAGTTTAATATAAAATTTATTCGACGAGAAACGACGCTTCTAGACAAACACAGATACTACTTTTATATCAAAGGATTATTTTTAGGAGAAGGTAGTGTAGCAAGTGTTCTAAACATGTGTAAGGTAAATTTTACGAAAAACGTAACAAATTAAAACTGACCCGATTTGACGAGAATACCACGAAAATTATGATTATTGTGAGATCTGAGATGGGACACTGGTCGTGAGCAATTTGGACATGTACGAGGTATTGTTCAATCGGGTTGCCGTCTAAGTTGTGTTTCACTGGGCAGGACAATTTTGTTTGCGGCCTTACCTTCCCAAAACATTTTTGAGCAACGCCGGGTAATTCAGCTAGTATGTAGTATGTTTACAGAACTTATTGAAATTTGAAATTAAAAAGTACGCCGCTGAAACTAACCTGAAAAGAAAGAGGAAAAAGGGAAAACTGTTAGTTTAAGTAAGCAAATGAAAGTGAAGAAAAGTAAATTAATCCGATTAGTGTTTTCGTTTATTTAATTTCAATAAAAATAGTTTTAAGCTGCTGCAAATCGTAGTAAAAGCACTACTGTAATAATTTAGTTTATTTAGGATGATCCGAAATCGAACAATTCCAATTATTAAAGCCTTAGATAAGTCAACAGTAAACCAAAAAAAAATTTTTTTTAATCCAACTAGTAGTCTGATGATATTTATCATATTACTCATATTTTTTATAAATATTGCTAAGGTATTTCTAAAAAAAACCTTTCATTGAATATTGTTAGTGTGTACACTAGCATAAGTTATGAATTGAAACAGTTTCAAGCAAAGTTTAGAACTTTTTATTTATTTTGCATCGTCGCTCTTCATGGTAAGCACTTCTCACCCTGTATTTTCGGAATTGGAAGATGAATGATCACATCTACATCTAAGTTCGTGAAAACCAGTTGGGGTTTCTTTAAGAAAATTAAATGAATTCCTTTTTGAAGTTATTGACCAGCATTTCCAAATCGGAACCGGGAATAGGATACCGGTACAACCGAAGTCAGTTTGTTTAACCCGCAACTAACATAATCTACAAAATAAAACAGTTTTGAGCCAAATTTGGAAGAATTTTTCCCTTTCTAGCATCATCGCTCTGTCAATTCAATAGCAGTCTACGGGACCATAAGACCAACTATTTGAACCTAATTTTATGAGAATCGGTTGAGTTATATATGAGAAAATGAAGTGAGTTCCATTTTTAGTTTTTGATAATTGATTCCGGTACTTCCGGAATCGGGAACTGCGAACTGGTATATTCGAAATCCATTTTTTTGGCCACATTGTAAGAGTTATAGAGTTAGTTCAAAGGACTTTATTCATTTTTGCATCGTCATGTATGGAAACTCGATTTTGACGACAGGATTCGTCTAGGAAGTAATGTCACGATAGACGCGGATACTTTCGAGGTGGTGGATGAATTTGTTTACCTCGGATCCATACTAACGGCTGACAACAATGTGAGTCGTGAAATACGAAGACGCATCATCAGTGGAAGTCGTGCCTACTACGGGCTCCAAAAAAATCTGCGGTCAAAAAAGATTCACCCCCGCACGAAATGTACCATGTAGAAAACGCTCATAAGACCGGTGATCCTCTACGGACACGAAGCATGGATCATGCTCGAGGAGGACCTGCAATCACTTGGAGTTTTCTAGCGACGCGTGCTAAGGACGATCTTCGGCGGTGTGCAGGAGAATGGCGAAGAATGAACCACGAGCTCGCAGCACTCTACGGCGAACCCAGCATCCAGAAGGTGGCCAAAGCCGGAAGAATGCAGTGGGCAGGGCATGTTGCAAGAATGTCGGACAACAACCCTGATAAACTGGTGTTTGCCACAAATCCGTTCGGAACAAGAAGGCGTGGAGCGCAGCGGGTAAGATGGGTGGACCAGGTAGAACGTGATCTGGCGAGCATTGCGCGTGATCGAGGATGGAGTATTGTGGCGTACTATTGTTGATTATGTGTTATCTTAAATGTGATGTAGTGCAAATAAATGTATGTAGAAGTTCCGTTGTTAAAGAATAGGGATGACTTTTTGTGCATTTCTTATGTCGTTTTCGTTTTTAAATTGCACTACACCGGTGTAGCGAAAGGTGCACTGAATCCGTTCGTTTTTGCCAATTGCACTACACCAGTGCTACACTTTTTCTGCACCGATACCACTGGTGTAGCACTCATCAAAAGTTTGGTGTAGCTCTGTGCAATGGAATCGTTTATTGTAGTCAATGGTTACTGTTTATGTTTTCGTCAGTTTTGTTCGTTTATTCATGCCTCAGTGTAGCACTGCACCGGTGTAGTGCAAATTAAAAACGAAAACGCCATTAGCAACGCTTCTTATAGTGACCGGTTTGCTGACAGTATTGACACGTGACTTGCTGGGTTTATAGGTAACCAACGATTCACAAAACCACTTACCGTCATCATCGAAAGCCATATAAAAAGGGATCTTTTCGAACATATTTCTTTCCAGCCTCTGAGGGAAGATCATGTATGCGCGCTTCTGTTGAAGTGTCCTTTACGAACAGCGCTATGTTATACTTCACGTTATCATGTACGACATAGTGTATGTTGTTGTTGTCAGCTGCGAATTTATTACCATCGTTCTCAGAAGGCAATTGAATGTATACTGCACTGCAAGCTTTGTTGAGCTGTATCTCAACAATTTTCAGAAGATCGATATGCATTCGCTCTTCAAACAAAATTTCTATGTATGGTAATAAATTACGAATATGAAATTACAAATGCTCTTTTTTAGTCAAATTTGTTCATTTCGAATCGTCTTAATCGAACAGCATATATATTGAAACATATTCATTTACTCCAGTAAACTTCAAGTCTGATGACCTTTTGCAAAAAATCATGAACATGATCGATTTATGTTTATGTTAATACTCTCTTTGTTTTGTTTTTCAGGTGCATGAGAGAGAAAACAAAAAGATTTATCAATCGATTCAAAAATGAAGAGATATTAAAAATAAATAATTGTTCCAACTTCATTTTCATGGTTTTTAATTAAATATCAGATTAAGTTTTGAAATGTTCATCGAGATTAAACGAGCAAAAACTTGTGTAACTATCTGATGACGAGAAAATCAATAGAAATGTTAGATGAATCCAGAACATTTTAGTTGAATCAACCAAAACAAGAAGTAACAATTGCAACATTGCAATTTTGTGGTGGATGAGTTATCCGTGATAGATTGTAGATTATGGAATTGGACGTTACTAGGCTTGAGTAGGGGGAAGCATGTAAGTTTGCAAGGGACTGGATTCAAACTTCAAAGTTTCTTTGAATTTTAGCTCTTGTCGGATGAGATCCTCAAGCAGATTGGGGCTGGCAGAACAAATCATAATTCCACCCCGTATTTCCTTAACGAACCCACAACCAATAGATGAATATGGATCATCACTGGATCTCCGGTACGTACATACGTAAATGCCCATCACAAACACGTGCCGAAGTTGCTCACGGTAGGTGCACTCCTCGTAAATCTTCGCCACAATCAGAGTGACTTCCCCGTTTTTCTTGGGAGCCAGCAGTAGCTCTTATCGTTTGTGCACAGACAGACAGGCCCGATAGGCGATAGGCCAAGCCCAAACCGATCCACCTCAAGCGAAATGGATCACTTTAACGGCCCTTGAGCGGGTCTGACCCGTGCGGATTTACGACTTAACGCGAGTGCAAATTGAAAGGGTATTTACGGAATGTGCTTATCACTACTCATTAAAAATGAATTATCATAAATTTGCCATTCAATCCATCGGAGTCGGAGCAGCTGAGCCTGGCCGAAGCCTGCGCCTGAGTGCTGATCCATGCTGGCAATGGCGATGGGCGTCGAGTGACAAATAAATCAAACTTTATCGCATGGGCGAACCCACGTCTGACCACGTCGAGCCGGACCAAAACAGCCCGGTCACTGCCATCGCACTTCAAGAGATAATTTAATTATTTAATTAAAAATACCGCAAGTCAACGCAATGTACCCGGGAGACGAATGATCGAACGAATAAAATCGAGTATTAAAGGATTGCTATCTGCGTTGGGACCAGCGAGCAATAATGACGGATGACGGTAGCGATTTCGACAGAAAGAAAGAAAGAGAGATACAGAGAGTGTATGCAGTTGGGCCCAACCCTGCAATTTCGCTTGAAAAGATTTTGCACTTTCATTTCGCATGCTTGTTTACAGATGTCAAACCGTACGATAATAGACCTTTTCAAATTGGCGGCAAAATACCTGACGCAATTCCGCATGTCGAAATGACAACGATGACTATCGGAAGCAGCTCGCGAGGAATGAATGATTTGTGGTTCGTATTTCACTTATCGCATTTTCAGCTTTTATGAGGTAATTGAACTTTTACTGCAGGTTGTGAGATGCTTTGATAAATTGAACACTACCTTCCTCATAGCTGCAGATAACATTTTTGAAACATTCAAGAATATGCCAATCATTACAGTCGTTTGGCTTTCAAGTCTGATGGTGATTCATTTTAAGCGGTTCAAATCGGATTAAGAGACAAACGTATACCCACATTCGAAGACATTTGAAACTGATTTGATTGTATAGAATTCTCATTACGACCTAAGTGCAAATAACAGATGTTTATTATGAGGAAATTATCGTAAAATACAGGAATCTTCCGTAATAATTGAACAAGAAAGTAAACAAAAAGAATCTGTCATTTGCAACTTAGATCGTCATCAAAATTCTATACTAAGTCAAATTAAATCAATGGTGACAGAAACAGCGTGATGGGTCAGTCGTGTTTCTGACCTGACCATTCGAATGACCTTGAGGATAAAACCTCTATGATCGAAACAAAAAAAAATCAGTTTTAAATGCCTTCGAATAGTTGGATTAAAGAATTCTGATGAATATTGGTTCGGTTATCTTATCTAGATAACCAAATTATCAATCAAAGCGATTAAAAGTTTTATAGACGTCTTATCTGTAGACGATTAGTCTTATCAAAAAATCGTTTCATTCGTTTGGCTTGGAACGTCTATAATGATGTCATGAAACTTCTGAAAATGTATTCCTCAGAGATATGATACGAACCTGCCAGACTTCTTCAATCGAACATCAAAAAAGATAGAAATAAGTTGGCAACCGTTCGGCGGCCAGTATAAGGGACAACCCTAGCAGAAGGTAACAATTCAGTTCCCATCCCCTGGCCTACAACAGATAAATTTCAACTGAACGATTAATGTCTTGATTTTATATTCTAACGCAGAATATGAATATCGTATAATTAAGGTATCTTTGCAGGATGGGTACTTCGACCACGAACATGTCAAAATAGGTTAAACCTTATGCTATTTACTTCAGACCCAAAAGTTTAACAGATGTATCCAAACTTTTTTCTATCATTTCAAAATGTGTTCGCTTCTGAAAAATACACACTATTTCTTCTTAACAGATCGGCTGAAAAGTTCGTATCGTTTCTATGAGAGGGTGCCACTAGAATTAAATCCATACCATTTTCAGTTAGTACCAACCTTCAAAAGATACGTGTATAAATTTGACAGCCGTCTGATTATTAGTTTGTGAGATATTGCATTTTGAGTGAAGCTACTTTTGTTATTGTGAAAAACACTACTTTTTGATGAAAAAAAAGTGCCGCCGATACCAAAAAATGGCTTGATGAGTGTTATCCAGACTCTGCACCGGGCGAAGCAACAATTGGTAAGTGGTTTGCAAAATTTCGTACTGGTCATATGAGCACCGAAGACGATGAACGCAGTGGACGTCCAAAAGAGGCTGTTACCGATGAAAACGTGAAAAAAATCCACAAAATGATTTTCAATGACCGTAAAGTGAAGTTGATCGAGATAGCTGACACCCTAAAGATATCAAAGGAACGTGTTGGGCATATTATTCACGAATATTTGGATATGAGAAAGCTTTGTGCAAAATGGGTGCCGCGTGAGCTCACAATCAATCAAAAACAACAACGAATTGATGATTCTGAGCAGTGTTTGGAGCTGTTATATCGAAATAAAACCGATTTTTTTCGTCGATATATAACAATGGACGAAACATGGCTCCATCACTTCACTCCGGAGTCCAATCGACAGTCAGCTGAGTGGACTGCACGCGATGAACCGAACCCAAAGCGTGGAAAGACTCAACAATCGGCCGGTAAGGTTATGGCGTCTGTATTTTGGGATTCGCATGGTATAATTTTCATCGACTACCTTGAAAAGGGAAAAACCATCAACAGTGACTATTATATAGCGTTATTAGAGCGTTTGAAGGACGAAATTTCAAAAAAACGGCCTCATTTGAAGAAGAAAAAAGTTTTGTTTCATCAAGACAATGCACCGTGTCACAAGTCGATGAAAACCATGCTGAAATTGAACGAATTGGGCTTCGAATTGCTCCCTCATCCACCGTATTCTCCAGATTTGGCCCCCAGTGACTTTTTCCTGTTCTTAGACCTCAAGAGAATGCTCGCTGGTAAAAAATTTAGAAGCAATGAAGAGGTAATCGATGAAACTGAGGCCTATTTTGAGGCAAAGGACAAATCGTACTACAAAAATGGTATCGAAAAGTTGGAAGATCGCTATAATCGCTGTATCGCCTCTGATGGCAATTATGTTGAATAATAAAAACGAATTTTGGCAAAAAAATGTGTGTTTCTATTAAACGATACGAACTTTTCAGCCGAACTGTTACATCATTACACAACAATCTGAAGCTAGCTTTTATAAAAACACTGGTGACTTATTATAACCAAACGGTGATATGCGACAACATCGCGCTAGCTGCAAATAAGAATCTTGTATTCGTTCTTCTGAAACCACTACAAGTTTATAACAGTCTTCGTAATAAATTCAAACAAATATCAAAATTATGTACAGTTTGATTAAAACTATGTTATAATCTGCTAATCGAGATATGATACTCATTGGTAATTGATATCAATGGAATCTAATCTCTTAGGACACTTCCCAAATCTTATCTTCTTTCTAGGAACCGACTACATCTAGTGCAGTTGAGCAGTCATGGTTTTGGTTTCGGATATATAACTTACTTTTCATGAGGGCTCTCGCATCATCTCATGGATGTTTGAATTTTTTTGATAGCTATTTCATTCCACCGAAAAGATCGTGGATCGCAGAAGCATCCTGAGTAATTTTACAGCTTCCGTTCAACCTAATTACCTAATATGTCTCGATAGGAGAAACCTGAAGGCAATCGACCCGTTTTCGATTAAATCCTCACTGGTGTCGAAGTAAAGCGTCTTTCATCTACAACAGTGGTATTCTGCCAAATCCTTCCACAAAAACTTGTATTTCTTTCACTAATACCACATGCTTGAAATAACGAAAAATTATCATATTCCATTGCGGAACTTGCATAATTTGCAGTAGATTCGTGAATGTACAGGACAACAACTGGCTTGCGAGATCAGCCAGGCCCGTGCTCAATGGGCTCCCTTCCGTCACTAGAGGCATTTGAGATTTAAAATGAAGACGCGTTTCCAAATGTCTACCAAATGCATCGCGTTAGGACAGTTTTGTCGGTAACAACGTCGATAAATGAACGGTCTTTTTCAACATTGCGCCATGTCAAAACCGTACCTAAGGTCAACAATGTCTGAAGACCGATTAAACTTATAAACTGACATAATTTTTGTGACAGTTTCAAATGAAAGGTCTTATTATCCCACAGACTGCTATTCCATTTTATCCCGATCCGACTCTCGATAGCGGAATTACAGGGTAATATGCACAAAAAAAATGGAAAAAATTGTCACTCACTTTTCTCAATTTAATTCAAACAAACGGTTTTATGAACCCATATGTTGCTATTGAATTTCATCTTTATCCGACTTCCGGTTCCAGAATTATGAGGTAATAAGTGCAAATCTTTGAGGAAATGCGCACTCGATTTTCTCGGAAATTTCTCAACCGATTATCACAAACTGAGATGCAAATAAAAGATCTTAAAATTCTTCAAAATGTCCCCGAAAATTTGATCCAGATCTGACTTCCGATTCCTGTATTACGAAAGTGGAAAATTTTCAATTTCATGAGTATTTTTTCACAAACGATGGCGAAACGAGGTGCACGTTTTACCTTTTTTTATAAATATAAAAAATAGGTATAGAATTCGCTCAAACTTTCGAAAAATTCGAAAAATGTCATATACCAATCGATTCAGCTCGACGAACTGAGCAAATGTCTGTGTGTGTATGTGTGTGTCTGTATGTGTGTTGTCAACTAAGAGGTCGAGATCTCAGAGATGGCTGGACCGATTTTGATCAAACTAGTCGCAAATGAAAGGTCTCCCCGTCACCCAGAACGCTATGGAATGGTTTTGAGATCGGATGTTTACTTTTTGAGTTATACGAAGTTTTATGTTAAAATTGTTTTTTGACAGTATCTGTCACAATTGACCTTGAAAACAGAATATATTTTGAGACTTAGATTCCGCACGATAATAGCTATCCAACAAGCCATACATTGTTGGTATCCGTCCATTTTTAACGGAGATATAGCAATTTTTGTGTAAGCGACTTTTCCCCCTATTCCAGCAGTAGAAGTTCTGAGCGCTTGATGGCAAAGAAAGGCTTGGGAGCAACGTAAAACTCGATTTTTTATACTGTCACATACAATTGTTTCTAAGTACCAAAAAGACTGTGCACAGCATACTTTTTCATGACATTTTGCCTCGGACCGATTTTAGCACGGTTCGTTTTTGGCAACATAATCGTTCGAATATGTCATATTGGAAAGATGGCAGTACTTCCGAATTCAGAACAATTTCATAATTATATTGATTAAAACTGCTTACAGCAATAAATGCTGGAAGAACATAACAGCCATATACCATTCGAATCAGTTCGTCGAGATCAGCAAATGCGTATATAACAAATTATTTCACTCAATTTTTTACCTTTTTTTCGAAGATGACTCAACCGTTTTCTACAAACTCAGATTCATATAAAAATTCGTATGCTCCTAAACAAGGTTCCTGAATTATGTTTGGATTCGACTTCTGGTTCCGGAACTACAGGATGATATGTGAAACGAAATTAAAATTGTGTAACTCATTTTCCTCGTAGAAGGCTGAACCGATCTAAGATTCAAATGAAATCTAAGAATCATCTAAGATTTGCTGATTTGAATAGTCGACAACCAAATAAACTTATTGCAGTTTAGTGGTATTCAGTTTTCGATTCGGAAGGCACCCAACAATTTAACTCGTACTACGATTTCTCAAAGATGCCTAAACTGATTTTTAGACATTTTGAAACAAAGTTTACATTTACTCAGGTGAATTTGTCTAATTTCGGCTACACCGATTTTCGAATTCCGGTTCCAGTATCGAATCGTTTCTCAAAGCTCAATCGTTTTCTCAAATAAAGCCAAAAACAAAAGTTCAAATTAAAATAAACTTATAGTCCCACACAAAATTAATTATTTTATCCAATGTTGACTTCCGATTCTGGAATTACAGGAGGATGAATTTTTAAAATTCAAACCGATATAGAAGATGATAATCCCGAAAAGCTTGAAAGTTGAACTCAAAACTATTGCAATTTATTCATGATATGGCCATAAGAATCGGTTTGGGTTATGCTGGTTCCTGAATACCGGCTCTGGAAGCACCTTAAATTACCGTAAATTCTAAAGTGGAACTTACTTCGACATATCATGGAATGTTTAATCGATTGTTCCACTTTTAGATAGAGTAATGAGTGATTAAAATGTCAAATTGCAGATTAAAACGACGGTCATTGAAATAATGTTATGAAAACCGAAGAATATTCATGGAAAAAACACATGCGGGTTGATAAAAAAAAGGTATCATCTCACTGCTTGGTGGATTAAGCACGTTTTTATAAAACTTACTGGTAAATTCATCTAGTTGACAGATCTGGTTAGTTATTGGATATATAAATCTACTTTTAGACTACTAGTTCCCGGTTCAAAGCACCAATAATAGTGGAGAAAAGCTCCAAAAACGGAACTAACTTCGATTCCTCAGCAACGGTTAAACCGATTTTCACAATAATTTAAATTAAAGCTCTCATAGTCTTAAAAGATACAGTGCAATTTCATCCAGATCCGACTTTCGGTTCCGAATTTATATGGCGATGAGTGTTGAAACTTTTGAAGGAAGGAAATCGCACCATCTTTCATTCTTTTGAAGAAGGAAATCGCACCATCTTTCAAACAAAGCACACTACGTGCTTCGTTCAATTTCGTATAGCATGCAAGATTGCCACATTTAAATTTATATTTTTATGAAAATGAAAATCTGTATATGAAAATGATACGAAATTAAAGCCCAACGAAATGAAAAATTACTATATCGAATCTGGAAATTACAACTACTATTTGTTTAGAGGTAGCGTATCGTAATGTAATTGACAGTTTTTACGTTTTACTATCTTACATTATGTCCAAAGCCACCATCTTTCCATCTTATCAGAAGAAATGTTAGAAAACATAAAGAATTACGCTATGATAATTGCAAGAAAGATTGATATAGATGATGGTTTCATCATTAGCAGGTCATTTGTAGTGTTTACCATCCTTGATATTCTCTTTCACTTAATTTTAACCCACTTGTTAGTATTATCACAAAAACATAATAAAGATTCTATTTCATAAATGGATAGAAAGCTTATAAATCACTTGAAGAATAGACTAGTGAAAATTGAAAAAGGTTATACCCAAATACCCAAAGAAAGTTTCTAATTTTATTCAAGTTTGAAAATAAAATTTCTTGACATCAAAATGGAATTTTTCGTGGAATTCAATTTTTGTGTGTAAATGATTGCGATACATAAGACATTTTAAGTTCTACAAAATTGACCAATGCTTTTATCCAAGTCCAAAAAATCCACTGATACCGAAATTAGCCTAATCGGTTCAGTATGAGCGACTGTTTTTGAGGCTTGGTGGATGGTGTAAATAAAATAGGCATGGTTGGAGGAGTTTTAACTACACCCCGTGCAAGTGTAAGAAGCAACATTTCTGAAGCAATCCGATGGAACAAACCTCTGTACCTGTACACTGTGTACGGTCAACAATACTGGTTTTGTCTGGTTTGTTTTATGTTTTCATATCAAACGAAATACTAAATACACTCATCAGATCCTTTCTCTCCATTATTCAACAGGTAGACAGTGTTCGAGATCTTTTTTTACCTCTTTGTCACTGGAGTACAATCTGATTCCTTATCAACTTAGTAAACAAAACTGATAGCGCAACATATCGAATCGTTTCTCAAAGCTCAATCGTTTTCTCAAATAAAGCCAAATCGAATTTCAGAAACAAAAGTTCAAATTAAAATAAACTTATAGTCCCACACAAAATTAATTATTTTGTCCAATGTTGACTTCCGATTCTGGAATTACAGGAGGATGAATTTTTAAAATTCAAACCGATATAGAAGATGATAATCCCGAAAAGCTTGAAAGTTGAACTCAAAACTATTGCAATTTATTCATGATATGGCCATAAGAATCGGTTTGGGTTATGCTGGTTCCTGAATACCGGCTCTGGAAGCACCTTAAATTACCGTAAATTCTAAAGTGGAACTTACTTCGACATATCATGGAATGTTTAATCGATTGTTCCACTTTTAGATAGAGTAATGAGTGATTAAAATGTCAAATTGCAGATTAAAACGACGGTCATTGAAATAATGTTATGAAAACCGAAGAATATTCATGGAAAAAACACATGCGGGTTGATAAAAAAAAGGTATCATCTCACTGCTTGGTGGATTAAGCACGTTTTTATAAAACTTACTGGTAAATTCATCTAGTTGACAGATCTGGTTAGTTATTGGATATATAAATCTACTTTTAGACTACTAGTTCCCGGTTCAAAGCACCAATAATAGTGGAGAAAAGCTCCAAAAACGGAACTAACTTCGATTCCTCAGCAACGGTTAAACCGATTTTCACAATAATTTAAATTAAAGCTCTCATAGTCTTAAAAGATACAGTGCAATTTCATCCAGATCCGACTTTCGGTTCCGAATTTATATGGCGATGAGTGTTGAAACTTTTGAAGGAAGGAAATCGCACCATCTTTCATTCTTTTGAAGAAGGAAATCGCACCATCTTTCAAACAAAGCACACTACGTGCTTCGTTCAATTTCGTATAGCATGCAAGATTGCCACATTTAAATTTATATTTTTATGAAAATGAAAATCTGTATATGAAAATGATACGAAATTAAAGCCCAACGAAATGAAAAATTACTATATCGAATCTGGAAATTACAACTACTATTTGTTTAGAGGTAGCGTATCGTAATGTAATTGACAGTTTTTACGTTTTACTATCTTACATTATGTCCAAAGCCACCATCTTTCCATCTTATCAGAAGAAATGTTAGAAAACATAAAGAATTACGCTATGATAATTGCAAGAAAGATTGATATAGATGATGGTTTCATCATTAGCAGGTCATTTGTAGTGTTTACCATCCTTGATATTCTCTTTCACTTAATTTTAACCCACTTGTTAGTATTATCACAAAAACATAATAAAGATTCTATTTCATAAATGGATAGAAAGCTTATAAATCACTTGAAGAATAGACTAGTGAAAATTGAAAAAGGTTATACCCAAATACCCAAAGAAAGTTTCTAATTTTATTCAAGTTTGAAAATAAAATTTCTTGACATCAAAATGGAATTTTTCGTGGAATTCAATTTTTGTGTGTAAATGATTGCGATACATAAGACATTTTAAGTTCTACAAAATTGACCAATGCTTTTATCCAAGTCCAAAAAATCCACTGATACCGAAATTAGCCTAATCGGTTCAGTATGAGCGACTGTTTTTGAGGCTTGGTGGATGGTGTAAATAAAATAGGCATGGTTGGAGGAGTTTTAACTACACCCCGTGCAAGTGTAAGAAGCAACATTTCTGAAGCAATCCGATGGAACAAACCTCTGTACCTGTACACTGTGTACGGTCAACAATACTGGTTTTGTCTGGTTTGTTTTATGTTTTCATATCAAACGAAATACTAAATACACTCATCAGATCCTTTCTCTCCATTATTCAACAGGTAGACAGTGTTCGAGATCTTTTTTTACCTCTTTGTCACTGGAGTACAATCTGATTCCTTATCAACTTAGTAAACAAAACTGATAGCGTGTTTCGGATCAGCTAAAATCTGCAGCACGAGGATAAATGAAATCATTTCAGCCTTGATCAGCTATCAACAGAAAAAAAACAATTTGAAAAAGAATTAATGAAACATATAACAGAAATGGAAATTTACGAAAAATTTACCCCAGAGAAATTACCCCGTAACTTTTCTCATCCTGGAAAGTTGTTGTACCAATGAATCTACTCTGCATGTGGAACACTTCCCCGACTTCCCCGGATAGAAAAAGTTACGGAATGGAGTCCTGTATGTGCGGTAATTTTTCGGCGAATTTGCATTTCTGTTATACGTTTCGTCAGTTCGTTACTAATTCGTTTTCCCGTTGGGAGTTAATCAAAGTTTATGACTAGACAAACGAAATAAATCGTCAATTCCCATCATTGATTAATATTCATAATATTTTACAAATTTCATTAGATTAGTTCATTTGCTACCACATTCAAAACTTTTCGTATATATTTTCGTAGTTTATACACAAATTTTACGAACAAAACTTTTCGATTGATGCCGTATTTTTCCAACATTATGAGCGGAACTGGTTCATTTCTACTAAGAATTATGTATTAAACACTTTGTTGAATGCATGCCAAAGCCAATAATTACTGCGGACTTCAAATCTTATCCCATTTTTTTAAAAAACTTGTCCGAAAATAACAAAGTTTTGGTCAGTTTCTCTTTAAAGTGTATTGTTTACATACAGAGGAAAGAATAGAAATCTTATGTTCGAGAAAGGGTTTTTCACTTCCTTTGAAACTCTCCACGACTAAGCATCTATTGTATCGGTACTTTGACGATACGGAGTTGCTACACTGTTGCTTTTTGCTGATTGTTCAGTAAAAAGAAAGTCCATTAGACTCTAAACTGACAATATAACCTAAATTGTTGTGCAACCAATCGGTGTCATTTCAAGTGAGGTGACCAGAAAAAAGACGGGTGGGTAATGTCAGATACATAGCTGGATGGCATAAATACGAATAAATTTTTCTTGATAAAAGTCAAAGTCTTTGGAAAACTGATTAATATATTTATATATTATTCGATTTGATTTCAAGGGTCGTGCGAAGGTTCCAACAATGGAAAGCAATACACCACAGATCAAAAACTTCACGAAAACTGGGACCAAAACATACTGTGTAATCTATCGAAATTTGCTTCCATGCAGCCACTGAAGTAAACCAGGAGCCAATAGACACTGAGTGCCGCCAGACACAGCTTTTCCCGTTTGTGGGCATTATAAATTGAAATTTACGTGTTGGTACGCTTTGGCTTCATACCACTGGTCCAAAACCGTGTAGCGTGATGTAATTTGCTGTAGATTTTATGACAAAACACATTAACTTACCAAACAGTTCTTAACTCCGCTCAATCGAAACCTGTTGGACCACAATGTAATCCGATCTTTGGAGGAGATGAAAAAACAATTCGGAAATGACCATACAAGCTCTGATAGAGAGCGTCAATTGCAAATATAGAACATTTTACTCAACCTGAAATTTTATCGAAGTTAACCTTATGTGGCTGATAATGCAAATCATATTGCTTAAATAACACACTCTAAATAAATTTTACTTCAAACTTCAAACCCTTCAGCAGAATTTTTTAGAGTCTTTAACATTGTGATCATTTACCTCGGTGTTGAAAATCTAACACAGGTAGGCTGCGTGAACGTTGAATTTATTTATATATGATGCAGCTTTGGCATGAATTTTCTTTTAGTTTCCATATCTAGAAACAAGTTTCTCTTCTATTGCCAGTATGTTCGGTAAAGCACCAAGACTAGACATGACTGCTTTGTTACAAGAACTGCACAACCTTCGAATTAATCGATGGGTGTAAACACAAAAAAAAAACGATTATACCTACCAACATGGCCGAACTGCGTTGGCTGCATTATCATACCGTTTTGCACTTTCGGAATGGATCATTCCGACCGATACTGAGAAAGGGGTAACTCCTTCGAAATCTGCTGACGATTGAACAAACAAAAAGTTAACACACGAACTACCGAACAGCGAATGGGACGATCAGTTTTTGGCATTGGTTTCGACATCGCGTGCTCACCTTTGCGGACTGACGTGCGGCAGTTTTTAATTTGTTTTGAGCCTGAAGCTGGTTTTTCAAGTATTCAGTTCGAGGGGAAGGGATGGGAGGATAAAAGGTACAGGAAAAAAAGAAACTGATCACGAAAAAGCCGGCTACTGGTTTTTAGGGGTCTCAAATCCGCCAGTGACGACGGCCATCATGGAATTGTGGATAGCATTTGCCGGCCAAATGCAGTTGCGAAGTTTGCCTTTCATTGTGAGAATATCCTGCAACATATACAGGAAGGTTTGGCATGCATCATGACTTTAGTTTCATTTCTTTTTATTTACGTTAGAATTCTTAGGATCGCCATTCGACTATTCAGCATTTGTAAAGGAACCAAAATGATACCTTAACTAAACTGAATTTACAAATATCAACATCTACTTCACAGGCATACAAACAAAACCCACTATCGGTCACATTAGAGTGCCTAGAACTGGATTGACGACAGCTATTCGTTCAGATTTGCAGCTTTGTTCCAAACGAGCAAAACGACCTGTCAAATACAATATAAAGCTAACGAAACTACCAGCATTTCGGATTGAATGTTTTGAGTTGTTGCCAACATTATTGATGAGATGTCGTTACTCTGGTTTTAGGCACTCTAGGTCACATCACTTAAATGTTTCTACAGACGTAGCAAAAGTTTAGTAGTTGGCGAAGTATGCACCGTGCGTAAACGGTTAGAAAAATATATTCAAAAATGTAAAAGATACTACTCAAATTCAGAAAAAGTACACGCTCATTGAACATTACTCATAACTTAAGTTACAATTATACAAACTCTTGAATTGGAACGATATGAAAAATATTAAGTATCTGTTTGAATAATATTGGGTCATATGAATAAAATGTAGTAAAGTCTTACGCTTGTAGTAAACTTTTTTCCACAAATTAAAATGCCGTTTGGTATGAATATAAACAAATTCGAACGTGTAGTAAATGCTACATTCGAATTTGAGCATATACTGCATTCCGTATCTACACATAATCGGAAAAGCTGCCTTTACCACACACACAAAGCAATAAACTTGCTAACTGCTGCAAAAATATGTACTTTTTGCCTTTCTCATATAGAAAGGTTATGCAATCACTGTGAAAACCGAGTTTTGAACCGAGGCCCGGAGGGCCGAGTGTCATATACCATTCGACTCAGTTCGTCGAGTACGCAAAATGTATGTGTGTGTATATATATATATATATATGTGTGTGTGTATGTGCGTATGAGTGTATGTAACGTTTTTTTGCACTAACTTTTCTCAGAGACGGCTAAACCGATTTTCACAAACGTAGATTCAAATGAAAGGTCTTGTGGTCCCATACAAAATTCCTGAATATTATTTGAATCCGACTTCCGGTTCCGGAATTATGGGGTAAAATGTGCAAAAAAAGAAAATATGTGTTCTAACTTTTCTCATAGATGGCGCGACCGATTTTCCCAAACTTAGGTTGAAATGAAAGGTCCTGTGGTCCCATTTATAATTCCTGAATTTCATGCGGATCCGGTGTAAAGTGGGTTAAAAATTGTATACTATCACTGAAAATGGGGAAAAATCTTAAAAAAAATTCCAAATCGACCTCAAATCTTTTCCAATTGATAGTTTTTATCAGTAGACTGTCAAACAAACCGATTTCGGTTATTCTTTTAAGAATCGAAGAAAATTATTTTGAAGAATGCCACAGTATTAAATATGATAGTATGATTGATATGAGAAAGGCATCATTACACCACTAGGTGGATTAAAACAGGTTTTTAATTTTTTGATTTCACCAAATCGGCAAACTCACGAGTAGCAACCTGTAGTGCTACCTACCGGAAGCATGTAGTAAACACTAGAGTTTGTAGCATGTTCGAAAGTTGTTGCGTATAGAATGCCTATAACCAGAGTGACGACTTCTCATCTGTAATGTTGGCAACAGTTCAAAACATTTAAATTGGAAAATTGACAGTGTCGTTAGCTTTACATTGCAATTGGCTGGTCGTTTACTCATTTGGAACTGGAAGCTGTCATTCCAGACGAACAGCTGTCGTCACTCTGGTTATAGACACTCTAGTTGTGTAGTAAAGTCTCTTCTTTTGACAGAAACGTGATCCACATGCAGAGATGCCAGATATATTCATAAGAAATCTGTACTCCTTTAATAAAACACCTGTATATATCTGTATTCACATTAGAATTAAATTTTTTACAATATAATGATGTTGAGAAAGGGTGTTATTGCAACACTTAATAGTTTAATATTGAAAAATTCAATGAGCGTTCAATTTTTTTTTTTTTCAATCATATAATTTATTAAGGCACACTGCTTAAGCTCTAAGATGCCAAGGGCTTTTTCTAATTTTAATTAACAGATAACTTAAAACTAGGATAGTATATTAAGATAATGTAATGACTTTGGCAGATCCCGCCTTCAGCTGGCAATCGGCACCGGCCGGCGTACTGAATGTAACACGTTGGTAAGTATCTTGGTATTAGCCGCTTTTTTCTGTCCGTGTGGGTTCGCGGGGGACACCCCCAGGCTACGAATACCAGGCGGGTGGCCCATATTCATCTCATAGACTACAGCGGCCGTCCGTGGGTAATGATGATGATGTTACGGAGGAAAATGAAAAAAAAATATACAGAGAAGTAAATATTACGGAGAACAGAGTAAAAAGGGGATATGGGAACAAAATGACTAAGAACGACAAAGATCTAATTAGTTGACATCGAGATGGTGAAAAAACGTGGGAGGGGGAAGCAGAAAATTTAGTGACAGCAGAAAGATCTTGTTAGTTTCAATGAAGATGGTGGACAGACGAGGGATGGGGAGATTCGGGCGGATGTTAGTGTCGAACCTGTGGGTGGAGTTTCTTCTTCGCATCAGTCGAGGAACAGGGGTAACTAACGCAGATTACACTTGTATATTAATGTGTTTAAGGAATTTATATATGAGTAACATATATGATATATCCCGACTCGCCAACACATCTCGAACCGGAACATCAGGTGGTCTACCTCGGGCCCTGAGGGAGTCCTTTAAAACAGACCTGGCGTCACAATACCCCACACATGACCATACGACATGCTCGATGTCCTGATAACCGTTGCCACAGGTGCAGAGACCGCTCTCCATGACCCCAATACGCCGAAGATGTGCGTTGAATGTGTAGTGATTAGACATGAGCCGAGACATAACACGAATGAAATCGCGACTCACGTTCATCCTCCTGAACCAAGGTTTCGTCGATACCCTAGGGATAATGGAATGTAGCCATCGTCCCAGTTCGTCATTACTCCATGAAGTTTGCCAACTTTCAAGTGCTCTTCGACGAGAAATACTGAAAAATTCATTGAAGCAGATTGGTCTTTCATAAATATCACCTTCTAATGCGCCCACTTTAGCCAATGAGTCTGCCTTTTCATTTCCCGGAATGGAACAATGTGAAGGGACCCAGACTAACGATATTGAATAAGACCGTCCAGATAAAGTTCTCAAATGTTCCCGTATTTTCCCCAGGAAATATGGGGGATACTTTCCTGGCTTCATTGCCCGGAGAGCTTCTATTGAGCTTAGACTGTCCGTGACAATGAAGTAATGGTCTTTGGGCAACGTTTCAATGATCTCGAGGGTGTACTGAATAGCAGCTAATTCTGCGACGTAAACTGAAGCCGGATCACTGAGTTTGTACGAAGCGGTGATGTTCTGATTGAAGATGCCGAAGCCTGTGGACTCGTTGATGTTTGATCCGTCAGTGTAAAACATCTTTTCACAGTTGACTGTTCTAAATTTATTATAAACAATATTTGGGGCCACTTGAGGGCGCACGTGATCCGGAATTCCACGAATCTCTTCTCTCATGGATGTGTCGAAAAACACAGTAGAATCAGAAGTATCCAACAAATGAGCACGGTTGGAAACAAACGAAGAAGGATTAATATTCTGAGCCATGTAATCAAAATACAAGGACATAAAACGGGTCTGAGAATTGAGCTCGACAAGCCTTTCGAAGTTTTCAATCACCATCGGATTTAAGATATCGCATCGGATTAGCAATCGATATGAGAGATCCCAGAATCGATTTTTCAACGGTAAGACGCCCGCAAGCACTTCGAGACTCATCGTATGAGTCGACTGCATGCAACCTAAGGCAATACGCAAACAACGATACTGAATTCTTTCCAGTTTAATGAAATGGGTGTTCGCGGCGGATCGGAAGCAGAAGCATCCATATTCCATTACGGACAATATCGTTGTTTGGTACAGCCTGACCAGGTCTCCTGGGTGGGCACCCCACCATGATCCGGTTATTGTACGAAGAAAGTTAATTCTCTGTTGGCATTTTTGTTTCAGATACCTAACATGACATCCCCAGGTGCCTTTGGAGTCGAACCAGACCCCGAGATATTTGAATGTGAAGACCTGAGCTATGGTTTCACCCCTTAGTTGAAGCTGTAGTTGTGCTGGTTCTCGCTTCCTTGAAAATACAACCAGCTCAGTTTTCTCCGTAGAGAAGTCGATACCAAGTTGAAGAGCCCACGTGGACAAGTTGTGGAGTGTATCTTGTAATGGTCCTTGCAGATCGGCAGTTTTGGATCCTATAATGGACACAACGCTGTCGTCGGCAAGTTGTCTTAGCGTGCAAGATGTGTTGATATATTCATCGATATCTTTTACGTAAAAATTGTATAAAAGGGGGCTTAAGCATGAGCCCTGAGGAAGACCCATGTAGCTAAATCTTATTGTCGACAAATCACCATGTGTGAAATACATGTGTTTCTCGGACAATAGATTATATAAAAAGGTGTTCAAAACCGGCGAAAGACCATGCTGGTGCAGCTTCTTAGATAGGATATTTATAGAAACTGAATCAAAAGCCCCCTTGATGTCTAGAAATACTGATGCCATTTGTTCTTTACGAGCAAATGCCATTTGAATTTCTGTTGAGAGCAACGCAAGACAATCGTTCGTTCCTTTACCCCTGCGGAAACCAAATTGTGTATCTGAAAGAAAGCCATTAGTTTCGACCCAATTGTCTAGACGGAAGAGAATCATTTTTTCGAACAACTTCCGGATACAGGAAAGCATAGCAATCGGCCGATACGAATTGTGATCGGAGGCTGGTTTTCCAGGTTTTTGAATGGCGATAACTCTCACTTGTCTCCAGTCGTGTGGGACAATATTACCCTCGAGGAACTTGTTGAATAAATTCAGCAAGCGTCTTTTGGCGGTGTCAGGCAGATTCTTCAACAAGTTGAATTTGATTCTGTCTAACCCCGGGGCCTTATTGTTACATGACAAGAGCGCAAGTGAGAACTCTACCATCGAAAACGGTGTTTCGTTTGTATTTGATGTCGCGGCGCGGGAGATCTTCTGTTCCGGAACAGAGTCTGGACATACTTTTTTAGCGAAATCGAATATCCAACGGTTGGAATATTCGTCGCTTTCGTTCGTGGTGTTTTGGTTTCGCATTCGTCGGGCTGTGTTCCAAAGAGTGCTCATCGATGTTTCTTTTGTTAATCCGTCAACAAACCGTCGCCAGTAACCTAGTTTCTTTGCTTTAACTAAGTTCTTCATTTGCTTATCTAGCGCTGCGTAATTTCTATAATTATCAGGTGTTCCATATTTTCTGAACTTTTTGAATGCTAAAGATCTTTCCGCGTTCAGTGATGAGCACTCTTTGTCCCACCACGGATTGGGAGGAAGGATGTTAGTTTTCGCGCCGGGTACACGTTTCGTCTGAGCTTGAATCGCGGAGTCGAGAATCAAGCCAGCCAAAAGCGTGTACTCTTCCTCCGGAGGAAGTTCTTGTGTTGTTTCCAGTTTCTCAGACATCGCATTTGCGTAATATTTCCAATCAATATTTCGTGTGAGGTCATACGAAACATTGATTGTCTCCGATGGTCTTAATCCGTTGGCGATTGAAATTACGATAGGTAGATGATCGCTACCGTGAGGATCGGGGATTACCTTCCACTTGCAATCCAACCGTAGCGATGTCGAGCAAAGGGATAAATCCAGCGCACTTGGTCTTGCTGGTGGTGCAGGAATCCGTGTCATTTCTCCCGTATTCAATATTGTCATATTGAAGTTGTCACAAATATCATGGATCATAGCTGATCTGTTATCGTCATGAAGACAACCCCATCCCGTACCGTGTGAGTTAAAGTCTCCTAAAACCAACGTTGGTGCGGGAAGGAGTTCTATGATATCACTGAGCCGCTGATGCCCAACCGAGGCTCTAGGGGGAATGTAGATGGAAGCAATACAAAGGTCCTTACCTTTGATTGTAACATGACATGCGACAACTTCAATACCTGGTATCGAGAGGAGGTTAATTCGATAAAAGGAATAGCACTTTTTGATTCCCAAAAGTACTCCTCCATAGGGGGTTTCTCGATCCAAACGAATAATATTAAAATTGTGGAAGTTGAGAGATATTTCAGAAGTTAACCAAGTTTCGCACAATGCAAATGCATCGCAATTCGTGGTATATAATAGATGTTTGAAGGAATCAATTTTTGGGATGATACTTTTGCAATTCCATTGTAAAACAGTGATCAAATCCTTGACCTCATTGGATAAATTAGCCATCGAAGGATACAATCGCTGAAAGAAGGGGCCATTTTACAGTCAACTGTTTCAAAAACGTCTCAGCTACGGGTACAGAGGTCATCAAAATACCTTTCAAGGGGTCAGAGATATTGAAAGTTTTAAAAATCCAGTCCACTATATCAGAGAATTTAATAAATCCAGCATTTGGTTGATTCTTTGACTGGTCTTTAGGGGCAATTGAGTTTTTGTTTGTCTTAGGAAGTGTTGGAAACTCCTTATCAGATCTCAGTTTTTCTAGATCAGGAGCTATTCTTTGCTTCGGTGTTTTACTAACACTACCATTAGCTGTTACTTTTGGAGGCCCCTCAAGGGCCACCTTCGAACCCTTACTAGGTAGCTTATGAGAGGAAATATTTCTCCTTTTCCTGTTGCTACGAGGGATGGCCGAAGATGTGCCTTCGAGAGGGTCGTCTGAATCGCACTCGTCTGTTGACAAGCAAGCATAGGGATTTGCAGATGGGCTTGGTGGTGTAGCACTCTTTAGCATTTCTGCAAATGTGCGCTTGGAGCGTTCCCTCAAAGAGTGCTTTAGCTTATCTCCACGCAATTTGTAGGTGGGACATGCTGAGAGATCATGCGGACCCTCACTGCAGTAGAGACACTTTTCAATATCTCTTCCGCAAGAGCCATCCGCATGACGCTCTCCACACTTCGAACAACGGGGCCGATTCGCACAATGGGAGGCTGTGTGTCCTAATTGCTGGCAATTAGTACAGTTCATAACCCGCGGCACGAAGAGACGTACGGGTAGACGAACCCTGTCCAGAAGGACATAATTTGGCAAAGCCGAACCAGCGAAGGTCACACGATACGAGTTCGATTGAGGATAAGATTTTGACCCATCCTCGGCGATCGATACTGAATGCAAGCGTTTGCAATCCAGTATCTTCATATTCTTGAGTAAGGGGTTTTTGAAACCGCCAACCCCGTGCTCAAGAATGTCTGCGCAAGTCAAACCTGCATCTGTGACCACGCCGTCTATTTCGACTTCGCGGGCTGGTACATATACGCGATAATCCCGCGTAAAGAGCTCATTTCGAACGATCTCATTAGCCTGCTTTAAGCTGGTCAACGAGACCCTGAGTTTGTCGGAGCGCATTTTTACTATTTGTGTGATAGTCGGGTAATGTGACGTCAGGTTCTTATTTAATGTCAATAAATTCAATGTTTTATCTTTAGATTTGGTCCGGAAGTACACCACATATGGACCGGTCGATAGCGAGGGTTCATCGGAATATTCCTTAATCCGGGGGGTTTTATTACTGTCAACAACAGGCGGATTAGGATCTGTCTTCATTTCTTCGTCTGGAGGGGGAGGACTCATTGTGCTTACTGTAGCACGAGGTTATATTTAGGCAAGTGGTAAATTATAAGAGGGATGCAACAATAAACTGTAATAAGTAATAAGAATAAAGAAAATGGCAATACTTAGCTTGTTGTACAAATGCAAGGAACGGTCGCCAAGACCTGCTCTTGGTCGATTGCCACTTCAATTGATGCCAAAAAACCTCTACGAGGAAAAGCACAAAGCACCAGCTAACGGTTCGGTGCGAAGGTGCAAAAAACCTCACCGAGGAAAAGGCACAAATAAACTGTTTATAGTTTGTATGGACTAACGGTATCACTTCACTTCAATGTTCGATCACAATCGACACAGGGAACAATGGCCGCTTGTTTATAATCCGCACACTTGGCCTTGATCGGCGGAACAATAACCGGCTAACGGTACCGTTTCGATCGACCGCTCACAATAAGGCACTGTTCTATTATATAACGCGAAAAAAAAACCTCTCAGAGGAAAAAGCACTATTGTCTATCACGCAATATCGTCCGACCACTTTATCACACACACAACTGGTTTTCAATGCTTTCGCAGTAAATCCAAATCACGTCTGTTCGCTCGGAAGGTTGAAACGGCAATGAATGAGCGTTCAATATCTATATCTTCATATCATTTGTCTAAGCTTGAATTTTTAATGTCGTAATAATTCATATCATCAGATACCCACAAAATAATAAAGTTTTCCAATCAATTTGAGATTTCTTTACTATTTTTGGGAAAATCTGTAATAGATTTAGAAAGTCTATATAAAATCTATATTTGGTATCAAATCTGTATGTACATATAAAAATAAATAAATGGCATCTCTGTCCACATTTAGCATTTACTACCGAAATTCAGGCTTGCTACGTTTTATTCATACGGCTGTCATGAGTTCTCTCCCAGTCATCCATTAAAGTGAGCGTTGAGTTTCCAAGCATTTTAGAGAAAATAAACTTCAACCGAGTTCAAATTCATGCTAAGAGCGAAAACCAACATGAGTAGTTCAATTTTTATTTTTAACAGGTCATTAAACCATTAACGAACCCTGGATGGGACTAAAATTGAATGATTATCGATCACTATTGCTGTACTTGCCTATTAGGAAGTAAAATAAAACAAACTAAATGTGGAGGGAAAGGAGAAATTTGGAGTCACACTTTTTATTCCGACAGATAACTCACCTGAAAATTGTAATTTTTTGGAATCGGAAAAATTTAGGTTTGAACAGAAGGGAATAGCCACATTATTAATATAGGGATTATAAAATTCGATTCTTTAATATTGTTATTTTTCAAAAATCGTTGAGAAATTCGAGCCTTTTTGTAAATTGCCAATTTGAATAAATATTGATATAAAATGATCATTTATCGACGAATAAGACTGTTTTTTCGCAGTTTTTGCATGTACACATGTGTGAACATTGCAAGTGAGCAGCACGATCGCACTCGTTGTCATGAATCGTGTTGTTTTGATTCTGCATCTTTGCCAATTTTGTACCAATAATTTATTCATTTAGAGGTTAGCCAAATTTTGTGCTAGGGCACATAACCGTTTTTATTATTTTTACGTTTCGTCTTTGACTCATCAGTGCAGAGCAGTTCAAATTGAACTGCTTAGCGCTAAACTCTGCAGTTCAATTTGAACCATTAAGCAGACGTAAAGTTTCTGCTATTTACAGAACACTTTTTGTTTTGCAACGGAGTGCAATGTCTTTTCTGACGTGCCGAACGAAAACGTGTTTTCGACTATTTCTAGCCGATGCAGGTTTGGTCATTTAGGGGTTAGCCAAATTTTGTGCTAGGGCTTTCATTATTTTCACGTTTCGTCTTTGACTCATCAGTGCAGAGCAGTTCAAATTGAAATAGTCGAAAACATGTTTTCGTTCGGCACGTCAAAAAAGACAAAAAGTGTTCTGTAAATAGCAGAAACTTTACGTCTGTTTAGCGGTTCAAATTGAACTGCCGAGTTTAGCACTAAGCAGTTCAATTTGAACTGCTCTGCACTGATGAGTCAAAGACGAAGCGTAAAAATAATAATAATTTATTGTTATTTCGTATAAAAAAGCTATGTTAGAGCATGAAAAAAAAGTTTGCTAAACAAATGACCAAAACTCAGTGGTTCAATATTCCCCACTAGAAGTAGCACGAAATTTTTCCTCACAAACTGCTCAACTATAGAAAAAAAACATGTAAATTTACGTCTTCTGAGATCAACATATTCGAGCGTCTCATTTTCACAGTTAAACTAACACATATTTAATGCATTCTGGTTTGTTTTTTTAATGTATTGGAACATGTAAATTTACACGCTTACTTGAGAAACTGGCTCTGTGGCAACTAAATGCATTTATTCGTTTAAACGAATTGTAGAATGCAGTCATTTTACGAATTACGTTCTTATGAATTGTGTCATATGTAGGTTTGCGTCAACTGTACATTTCATAATTCACTGTTGTGTATGTTCTACAAAATGAGTCAGAGAACCAAATTCTATCTAATAAATTTTTGTAGAATGTGAAAAATAAAGACTGTGCTCGAAAAAACTGCAACATTTTCTTTTGCGAATAAATTTTTAAAATTGATGGATATTGAAAAAAATTGTTTAGAATGTTATGTTCAGATATTCAAAATATCGTTGCAATATTTCAAGTGGTTGTTAGGATTCCAATCAAGAAGTACTTCAACAACAAAAATTGTGTGCGAATGTAGAAAAACCAGACCAGTTATTCTCACACAATGACTTAAAATATCTTTAAGATCGTTGTTTGTGAATATTATATACTACTAGTTTAACTCAAAAATGTTGAAAAATCAATATAGTTTTTATAACACAAAAGTACTGTTGGAATCTTGAAAATTACTGAAAAAATGAACATAAAAAACGTATGTCAGATAAAACTTATGTGGGTAAAATTACCTACATTCCCCATTTAAATTCGAGTGCTAAACGATTTTGCTATTCTGAGTAAATTTGTACAATTTTAAGCAGCTTCTCAAAATTTGAGTAGCTACTATCGAGGATCAACACTTCTCCTTCTACTCTCAACTTGAGTAATTATTTTGTAGTAACTTCTACTTTCAATTTGACTAATAACTTCTTCAAATTATGAAGTAAAATTTGAGTAACTAATGCGTATTCATTTTCAAAGTTATTCTACACACTCATTGAATATAACTCATGGGGGAGAAATTTGATCTTGTGAAGATTTACGAGCAATTTTTAATGATATTGAGTTGCGTGTCACTCATTTTTGAGCTATGTTCAGTGAGTGTGTAGAACAACTTTGAAAAAGAGCAACTCTTCAGTTACTCAAATTTTGCTTTCTGTATTGATGAAATAATCAAATTGAAAGTAGCTTCTCTAATTTTGACACTTTCATTTCATTCGAAATTGAGTAATATATTGAGTAGTAGTTATTACTCAGACTCTGAATATATATTTTTTCAAGCGTATAAACCAAAAATAATTTTTTTTCCAAGGTAAGATCAGATTCCGTTGTTTTATGAATATTTTATAAAACAGGAATAAAAAAAAAATCAATCTTTCCACAATTTTTTCAAGACTTCTGGAATAAAATTTCCTAGTTTCGCAATTGTCGGCCGAGTTTTTTCAAGTTAGGCGGTATTTTTTATACGAATTATAAAAGATATTCGATTTTTTACGCATTTTTTTCTACGGTACTTCTTTTCTGCATAAAAAAAGATTTTAATGATTTTTCCTGTCGTCTCTGAACGATTTTCATTGACGAGATCCCGATTTAGCTGAGTTTTTAGATAATTTTTTTGTATTGGATCTCGTTGTCACCCATTTTCTAGGGTGAGAGGAGCTTCCATTTTCCTCCTGCGAGGATTGAGGGGCAGTTTGTTCGTGGTTCGTCTCGTCATCCATTGCGGTGGTATTGTTGTTGATTTCGTTGCTAGTTGCTGTAGATGCGCCTTGTTGTACATTGTTTGCAGATGCTGGTTGGTTAGATGGTAAGCTGTTAATTGCAGCTGGTGTACTTTGTTCTATAGGGGATACGTTGGATGGTTTCGTTGAAGGGGAAATCACACACAACACCGACGATGAAGCAATGGATGATGAGATAAGCAGCGGACGAAGTGACCCCCGATCCTCGTTGGATGGAAATGGAAACTCATCTCCCCCTAGAAAAAGGGTGACAACGAGATCCAATAGCAAAAAAAAATTTAAGTAACAAAAATGTAAGCCAATCGGCCACGTAAAGGTTTCACGCAAAAAGGCCAGAATAAAAATTTTGTTTTAAATAAAAGTGGATGCTTCACTGTTGTTGGTGACTGTCACAGGTGTACTGGGGTTGCTTGAGGTTGGTGTGAAGGAAGTACCGCTGTACTTTGGTGTAGTTGTCTCTTTGTTCAGTTTATCACATGGCTTACCGTAGTGAACAGCTTTTTGGCAATATTGACATGTGGCCATCTGATTGTCATAGGTAACAAGTGATTTGCACGGGATTCTTGTATCCTGACCGAATGTCACATAAGAAAGTATAGGCCTCCTCAAGCGCATGCGTAACAAACGTACGCCATTTAGAATACCGGGGAAAATTTTTTTCCACTTTTCTTTTTCGATAGAGAGAATCTCTTCGTATTGGGACATGGTTTTGCGAATATAAGGATCGATGGCGCTTGAGAGAAGATCATGCACACGCACTTCTATAGCACTATCTTCCATATATACTGGAATGTTGTACTTGATATTTTCATGCTCCACATAGTGCACATTATTATTGTCTTTAGCGAATTGAATTGCATCCAACTCTTTATAGAACTGGATATAAACAACATTATTTGTCTAATTGCATTGAAGTAAATGCACACGTTTAATGTCAAGATGCATTTGCTCCATAAGCAAACCTTCAAGTTCTCGTATCGAAGGTCACATTTTGCACTGTTTGGAGTCAACAATAATTGTATTCTTTCGTACCGGCGGTAGCTTTTGTTCGTTTGGTTCTATTGTTCACTACACAATAATGTACTTGGTTTCTTCTGTCCCGAACGTAAGCGGTTTTGGTTTATCGACTGACTTGGATGAGATCTGAAACCGAAATGATCATCAAATCCTTGCTCTTCTTTGAGTTCCTATGACTCTGTAGTTTTCATATTCTTTCTCCTCTTTTCATCTTCAGTCAGTTTGATATCGTTGAAAATCGAAAAATCAGATAAAATGTTGCGTTCTTCAGGCGAAATCATGAAAGAGATTCCAGATCTACAAACTTGATTTCTCAAACTAACTTTTTAAAACCGCATTTTTCTCAAATATTTGACAAAATTTTACAGACATTTATATTTTTTGCTTTCAATTTCATTTTTCCATTTCCACATTTCAATTCGACCTAAAAGCCAATGATAAATTATCTTTATTTCCTTTCTCTTCAAATAATTTTGGCGATATTTTACAAATATTCGTTGCATTGCATTGGATGTAAACGAGATAGGATAGGATATAAACGAAAAAAATGATGAGTTATTAACAGAAGAGATAGCAAACAAAGAGAATCAGTCAATGGCGCTTAAGCCTATTTGAAATGTTGACGTCGATTTCATCTTCGACTCATCAGTTCATATCGAACTGCTAATACCACCTCGTGACTCGACGTAAACGAAGTATGTAGACGAAAAGCTAATGCTATTTGCAAATCATTTGCGTTTTGCACCGTTGTAACATTGTCATCGCTAACGTGCCGAACGAAAACGAGTGACGGCTTTCTGGTCGTCATTATATTTTTTTTATTTAACAATATATATTTATCTCTAAGATGCCGAGGGCAAAACGTCATTAGATTGTAATCATTTGATAGTTTTAGTACCGCAACGATATCTGGTTTGTACTAAGCGGACAAGACTTTATTCAATATTTCTACATTTCATCTCTGACTTATCGGAGCACTAGCAGTTTATTTTAAACTGCTAATGCCACCTCGCGATTCAACATGAACCATAAACATATTCTTTTGCTCTTATACGGGTTTATACAGAATCAGAGGCCCTCAAACTATTTTGATTTCACAGACTTTTTCATTTCAGTTTTGAACTAATTGGTTAAAGCTCAAGTTCTATTTCAAAAATTGCCTGTACAATTTGTCTGTGCTTAAACTGTCGAGAAGTACATAAATAACAAACGGTGAAACATTGCTAAATAATCTAATTTCCGGCACGAGTCTACGGAACTTCTGTTCACTACAAACCCCTGAAACTATGGTTCAATCCAACACATAATCTGAATCCGTTGGCAATTACTCCCACCTTGGCCTAACTCAATTAGCAATAAATTTCTACCTCCGGGCTAGAGCCTGATTTTTATCAGCCAGCAAAACCCCTCCATTCACACAATTTATACACTCACTCTTTGAGCCCGGTTTTCAGCACCACTAATCTATGGAGAAATTTTTATTCGACATTGACTCGCACATTGAAACATACACACACACTCAATCGGTCGCAATTTCAAGTAGTCCAATTAGGCAAATACAATTTCATTTGGATTCAATTTCGATCTGCAACTGACCGCTCCACTCGTGCCAATCTAGCGGCAATCTACAAGACAGCGGACAAGTTGAACAAATTGTCTGCCTGTCAGCGGGCGGAGAGAATGACCGGCGGCTATCATCTAGGGCGAATCAAAGGTGGCGATGATGTGCTACCAGTACTAGTATCAAACACAAGGTCACTTTTCTTCTGATAACCCGACAAAAAAAGTTGACAGCGGAACAAGCGGTATCGTTTAATCGAATTAGTCGCCGGATGCGATCGTTTGCCTGCGTATGGCGGGAGCCGCGGGAGTTTGTGATGTACGACATGAGTATTGATGCGATTGTTTTATTGCTTTTTTTTTTGTTTAATTACTTTGAAAGCACCGAACACGTTACCATTAGTCAGCAAACGATGCTTGAAGATAGACTTGTAAAAGTTTGGTGCATTCCTGTAACAGATGAGGCTGGTTGCTTCAACATCACCAGTTCGGGGTGGGCTGTTAAATGTTTTCTAAACTCGAATCTGTTGCTAGGGCTTTCGATGGATGGGTGTAGCTAATGGCCTACTCCGTTCAACCTAATGAGTACATCGCATGTGAAAGTTTAATTAATCGGTAATTCAATTACGGCTGCTACTACTACGACGATGTGGAACGGGAAGGGAATCTTTCGCGCCAATTACCCTTTTCCACGCAGACATACCGAGCAACGTGTGAAGACATTCACAGCCTAACCCTATTCAAAAAGGTGGCCCATATCAATCAGTCAATCAGACCTTCGACGGTGTTTATATCAGTTTGTTTATCAATACGAGTATCGAATTGCTGCAAATGCATTAGATACATATTTGCACGGTACCTACTTGAGCTCAAGTACAGCCGATCTAAATTGAATCAATTGTCACTGCGGTAAAATTAAGCCTGCGAACTGTTGTGATTGTTTGACTGATAAGATACGGATGGGTTTGATAGGCATTTTCAAGTTCGCAGCGTTGCATTCGTAGTAGGTGGCTGCATAACACGATAACAGGCGACCCCACCGCTGGGAGCACTCCGTTGAATAATCATTTCAGCACGGATATGTGGAGCCTTCAGTACCAGCTGCGATTATTTGCCGATAATCCTTAACACGGCAGCAGTCTAGTCAAGCCATGTCCAATCTAATAGGGTTACCACCTAGGATGCATCTCTCGCCCGGCAGCAATTTATTTTTGAAGCACAAATATTTTGCTATTCTATGAGTTTCGTCTTCGAAGCGTCAGTGCAAAAACGTAGACAGTTCAATTTGAACCGCTGTGGTCGGCCAGTTCAGTCGCCAATTCGTTTCCTTCGGGATGTTTCGCAGTTCAAATTGAACTGTCTCAGCTTTTGCACTAAGCAGTTCAATTTGAACTGTTTTGCACTGACGAGTCGAGGACGAAACGTAAAGAATAGTGAAATCGGTTATGTGCCCAAAGCATAAAACGGCTTTTAGTCAAACCCCTGAATAACCAAAATAAATATCTTGCAATTGATTTCATTTCCCGATGCTGGAGACGTACTTGAGTACTAATAATGTCATACTATCTGAACTTTGAAAGGAGTGCACGTGTCGAACTAGCAATGAAATTACTAATAGGTTAACAATGCGTAGGAGACGCGCATGATTTTGCCTACACGGACTAATCTAGTTCTTAGCAACCATGGATAATGTACTAGTTAGTGAAGACTTTAGCTCTCGAATTTTAGAATTTGGTTTTCCATTCGATAGGAATAAAATTATGCGACTTATTAGAACATTAACCAATTTATTTCAATCCATTGGAGAAAGGCGAATCTATTTATATATATATATATATATATATATATATATATATATATATATATATATATATATATATATATATATATATATATATATATATATATATATATATATATATATATATATATATATATATATATATATATATATATATATATATATATATATATATATATATATATATATATATATATATATATATATATATATATATATATATATATATATTAGAGCAGTAAAAACAACTTTTTGTCTTTCTCTATAAAAAGGTATTAGAATTGCTGGAAAAACCGACTTTCGAACGGAGCCTCGGAGAGTCATAGTGTAATATACCATTCGATTCAGTTAGACGAGATCGGAAAATGTCTGTGTGTGTGTGTGTATGTGTGTGCACTTTTCGAAGATATTTGAACGCGCTCAATTTTCTCAGAGATGGCTGAACCGATTGTGACAAACTTGGGCTCGTTTGGAAGCTACTGTCTGGCCATTGATCAAGTGCAAAGATTAAATCGCTGTGACTTTTGGTTCCGGAGGATTGTATAAGTGGCGTAACCGACAAAAAGCGTTGTTTTTTTACACGCTCGATTTTCTCAGAGATAGTTGAACCGATTTTAACAAACTTGGACTCGTTTGAAAGCTACTGTCGAGCCATTGATCCTAAGACAAGACCTGACAACTGGCTTCTTATTCTTCTTTCCGAATCATCCTTCTCGTCATTTTCGCCCTGTAGAATAAATACCAACGATTCGGCAACAGTGTAGCTATATTTACAGATTTTTTAATAACTTTATGCTAAGAAAGAAATATTTATAAAATTTAAGTTTTTAGACTCGGTTTTTGTTTTGAAATAAACATGAAAAATGTTTTGGTGAATGCATTTTTTTATTATTTATTAATGTTTAGTGTATGTTGATGACAAAACACAAAATAATTCATGTTGAACGCGAAATCGAATCCATTGTTGACGTATTACCGGATCTTTAAGAAACCGGAAAAAGACAAGTTTGGATAGAAATGCTTAGTGTGACCACAGTGTGGAACACAACAGTTCATTCTTCCCGTAAAACTAAACACACTTTCGAGTTTACACTAATTTAACAAATCGTTTTTGGTTACAACTGAATTCACTAAAAAGAAAAACGGCTTGATGCTGATTTTAATTACACAGTGCTGCCACTATAAACATTTATTACAAATAAGATTAAAAAAAACCCTTCTTAATCAACCTAGTGGTGTGATAATGCCTTTCTCTTCTTTCATAACAGTCTCATGAAAATATGTTTCATACTTTTATTAAATAATTTCGGATACCAATTTTGACACCAATTGATTCAGATTGATTCGAGTAGTTCACAAAAGCATGCTTCAGTGTTTATGTCACACAGTCAGCATCATTTTTCCAAACTAGTGCTTGACATTTGCGTTGCTTATTTGTATGATAACAGTGATGCTAATCTAAAAAAAGCCTTCTCAGTCCACTTAGTGTAATTTTCATATATTTTGAAAAATCACCATAGGGGGAGTACATGAAATTTTCGAAATCGAAAAAAAATTTTTGATGCCAAAAGACTTAGAATTGCATGAAACGTCGAGATTTGGTGTTATCTCGAAAAAAATTTTTTTTGAAAAAATCGACTTTGGGACTTAGAAAAAATATCAAAATTTTCCCAGAAAGTTGATATTTTCAAAAAAATTTTTTTTGAGATGACACTAAATTTCAATGTTTCATGCAGTTTTAAGAGTTTTGGCATCAAAAAAAAATTTCGATTCTGGAAATTTCATGTGGGGAGTACTATGGTGCTTTTTCAAGATCGAAAATTTTCAAACCTTAACCGCCGGGCAGCACCCCTTACGCATGTCCGATTTAGCTCAAATTTTGCATGAGGACATTTTTCGAGGTGCTTAAACTTTTGAGCACTAGCGCTTCACGAAATTAGAGGTGATCCCAATATATATATGTGGATATTTATTTTTTCTAAGTCCCAAAAAGTCGATTTAAAAAAAAAATTTCCGAGATGACACTAAATCTCGACGTTTCATGCAATTCTAAGCCTTTTGGCATCAAATTTTTTTTCTGATTTCGGAAATTTCATGTACACACACACAAACAGAGAGAGAGAGAGAGAGAGAGAGAGAGAGAGAGAGAGAGAGAGATTTTCCGATCTCTCTGAATCTCTAATTCCATCTCAATGGATTTTTATAAAAACGGCCTAATGCCAACTATGAGACAACATACGATATTGTTGGGATCAGTTTGAAATCATTTCAACGTTTGAAAATTTTTCGGTCGTTTCCGTTACCTTTCGCTTTAAATTTCAAATTTTACTGTAAAGTTAATTTGGTGAACTTTAAATAAAAACAAAACTGTAATTGTTACTATTTATTCATTAGCCCTTCTTAAAACAAAGTGTAGAGCCAGAGATGCCATTTATACAGATTTATCTGTATTGTATAGATTTTTGAGTTCGCATACTGATTTAAATCAAAGTACAGACTTTATACAGATTTCCTAAATTTAATACAGATTTGTACAGGTTCATAGAAAGTGAGAAGTAAAAAAATAGACTTTTCTCTCTGATATATATTGTTATTTTATATATTTACTCGTTGAATATTCTCGTGAGCGGGGCAATGACTTACAGATTTTATTAGTGAAAACAGATAGAGCAGATATAGACTTTCTATGCAACGTAATACATATTTTCTATGAAAATATCTGGCATCTCTGTGCACAGCCGATGAAACACACACACTTCAAGCGGAATGAAACCAGTGCTGCTAGATTTGCCACAATGGTTATTTCATTGGTATTTAACACGCTCTTTCTGGTAATATTCGAAGCCAAAACAGTTTTATTGAAATATTAATATCAATAATATAATTAAACTAATGTCACGGATACCAAAAACATACTTTTTCATAATAATTTGAGGAAGATAAACAATTTATTTTTTGTAGCAATATGAGATAACTTGGCAACATTGCGAAACCAAATGAGATGAAAACAAAGCGCAATCAAGTGAACTAAGTGAAAAACTTTCATCTCATATTTTTAAAGACTTTTATTGTTTGTCGTGTAATTTTTGAAGTTTTAAATCGTTAATTAAACAAGTGGCAAGTGAACATTACTAATTATGAAGCCATCCAGCATTCAATGGTAGTGTAATTGTGCGAAATAGTGATCATGTTTTGAGACGAATCGATTAGTAGATATTCAGAAACATGACGAACTGTAAACCTTAAGACGGAAATGTGTCCTAAATTGAAAAGTGAGTTTATTTTAAATAAAAAAACGTGTTTAATCCACCTAGCAGTGAGATGATACCTATTTTTATCAATCCGCATGTGTTTTTTGCATGAATATTCTTCGGTGTTTAAGTTTTCATGACATTATTTTAATGACCCTCGTTTTAAGCGACAATTTGAGATTTTAATCACTCATTACTCTGTAATGTCGAAACTGCAAATCGGATCGAATTTGAATCTAGAAGTGTGATAATCGATTAAACATGCCATGATATGTAAGTTCCACTCTAGAGTTTACGGTAATTTAAGGTACTTCCAGAGCCGGTATTCAGGAACCAGCCTAACCCAAACCGATTCGTATGGCCATATGACGAATAAATTACAACAGTTTTGAGTTCAACTTTGAAGCTTTTCGGGATTGTCATCTTCTATATCGGTTTGAATTTTTAAAATTCATCATCATGTAATTCGAGAACCGGAAGTCATAATTGGATAAAATAATTAATTTTTGTATATAAGTTTGCTTTAATAAAAATTTTTGTTTCTGAAATTTGATTAGGCTTTTTTTGAGAAAACGATTGAGCTTTGAGAAACGATTTTATACTGGAACCGGAATTCTAAAAGCGGTATGGCCGAAGTCAGATAAATTCACCTGAGTAGCTGTACACTTTACATTTGTTTCAAAACATTTGAAAATCAGTTAAGACATCTTTGAGAGATCATAGCACGAATTAAATTTTTAGGTGCCTTCTGATCGACAACTGAATACCACTAAAACTGAAAAAAGTTATTTTTTTTATCGACTATCCAAATCTGCTAACCCGATAAACCTGATTAAATTATGTGGAATAGACATTTTTATACAATCCCCGAAACCGGAAGTTGGATCTGACTGAAAAGCAAGATGTTTTATAGAACTTTGAAACTTTTCATTTGAATCTTAGATGATTCTTAGATTTCATTTGCATCTTAGATCGGTTCAGCCATCTTCAAGAAAAATGAGTTACACAATTTTGATTTCGTTTCACATATCATCCTGTAGTTCCGAAACCAGAGGTCGGAACCAAACATAATGCAGGAACTTTGTTTGGGAGCATACGACTTTTCGTATGAATCTGAATTTGTAGAAAAGAAATTTTCCGAGAAAATTAATTGAAGTTATTTGTCACACACGCATTTGCTGATCTCGACGAACTGATTCGAATGGTATATGGATGTTATGTTGTTCCAGCATTTATTGCTGTAAGTAGTTTAAAACAAAATAATTAAAAAAAATTCTGCCATCATCTGGTTTATATATGTCATATTCGAACGATTATGTTGCCAAAAACGAGCCGTGCCAAAATCGGTCGGTGTACACAATCCTTTTGGTTCTTAGAAACAATTGTATGTAACAGTATAAAAAATCGTGTTTTCCGTTGCTCCCAAGCATTTCTTTGTCATACAGCGCTCAAAACTCCTACTGCTGGATTAGGGGGAAAAGTCGCTTACAGAAAAATTTCGATATCTCCGTTAAAAATGGACGGATTTTAACAATCTATGGCTTTTTGGATAGGTACTACCGTGCGGAATCTAAGTCTGAAAACATATTCTGTTTTCAAGGTCAATTGTGACAGATACTGTCAAAAAACTGAAAATTTTGACATAAAACTTTGTATAACTCAAAAAGTGAACATCCGATCTCAAAACCATTCAATAGCGTTTTGGGTGACGGGGAGACCTTTCATTTGCGACTAGTTTGATGAAAATCGGTCCAGCCATCTCTGAGATCTCGACCTCTTAGTTGACAACACACATACGGACACACACACATACACACACACACACAGACATTTGCTCAGTTCGTCGAGCTGAATCGATTGGTATATGTCATTCGGCCCTCCGGGCCTCGGAAAAATTTTCGAAAGTTTGAGCGAATTCTATACCTATTTTTTATATATATAAAAATAGGTAAAAACGATAACCGAAGATCTTAAAACCATTTCTTTCAATAGGAAAGTGTGACAATAGCTTTTATAATCATTTTAAAACATTTCACAGTTTGGTTCAGGTAGGTTGTATAATATTCTTCATGTTCAAAGTAATGAGGTGAAGGGATGAGATGGAAATAGGAGCTCAGATGAAATAGGGAGCCGTTACCCTACTAGTTGCACGTTATTAGCAGAAAGTATCAGTGCTGGATACGAAAAATTTTTGTTAAAATTATTTATTTCGATGAAATTATCCCTACATAGATAATTTTGATCCCTGTCAACCTTCCATATGTAGCAAGATGGACACTTTTAACGAAAAATCGTTTTCTTACCTAGCATTGATACTTCTGGCTAATATCGGGAAACCAGCAATTCCAGAGTATTCGGTGTAGTTTCCTCACAAATTGAGTGTCATTAGAATCTTCGATGATAAAGACTTTCAGTTAAGCTTAGTTTTCGATAAAAAGGCACTGGATAAAAAAAATCAGCTTGGACAGGAAATAGTTTTTGTTAGAAAAACTTTTTTTACTTAAAAGTGCCCATCTTGCAATGTATGAACGGTTGGCAGGGTATTTTGATAAATCGATTTCAAAGTTTTAAAGTCAATTTTTTCAGTGTAGAAATAAATAAGGATTCTTTCCAGTAGTTTTACTCGAAAATTGGACTGATTATGTAAAAATCACTAATAGAAAACTTGTTTGAAGGATTTATCATTTTTCAACTATACCTATTTGAAAAACGTGATTAATCCACATAGCAGTTAGATGATACCTTTTTTTTAGCAATCCGCATGTGTTTTTTGCATGGATATTCTCATGTGTTTTAGTTCTCATGGCATTATTGTAATTATCGTCGTTTTAACCGGCAAATCGAGATTTCAATCACTCATTACCCTGTAATATCGAAACTGCAAATCGTATCGAAATTCAATCTTAACGTGTGACAATTGATTGAACATTACATGAGATGTCGAAGTAAGTTCCACTTTAGAGTTTTTCGTAATTAATTATGGTACTTCCAGAGCCGGAACTAGCATAACCCAAAATGATTCGAATGGCCATAAATTAATACGCCAAACAATTTACATCCACTATATCGGAATAAATTTTGAAAACTCATCATCTGTAATTCCAGAATCGGATAAAATTCACCAATTTTGTATGGGACCTTAAGTCCTTTAATTTAAATGTTTGGTTTTGAAGTTCGATTTGGCCTTTTTGAGAAAATGATTGAGCTTTGAGAAACGATTCGATACTGGAACCGGAATTCTAAAATCGGTGTAGCCGAAATCAGTTAAATTCACCTGAGGAGTGTGTAGACATCTTTAAGAAATTGTAGTGCGAATTAAAATTTGGGGGTACATTCCGAATCCAAAAACGAATACCGCTTAAACTGAAATAAATTTATTTGGTAATCGACTATCCAAATCTGACAACCCGATAAACTTGATTAATTTATGTGTAATGGACATTTTTATACTAATCACCCTGTATCTCCTAAACCAGAAGTCGGATCTGACTAAAAAGTACGATGTTTTATAGGATTTTAAGACATCTCGTTTGAATCATAGATGATTCTTAGATTTCATTTGAATCTTAGATCGGTTCAGCCATCTACGAGAAAAATGAATTGCATAATTTTAATTTCGTTTCACTTATGGTTCCGCAATCAGAAGTCGCATCCAAACGTAATTCAGGAACCTTGTTTGGGAGTATATTACTTTTCATATGAATCTGAGTTTGTAGAAAACAGTTTAGTCATCTCCGAGAAAATTGAGAGAAATTATTTGTCACACATGCATTTGCTGATCTAGACGAACTGATTCGAATGGTATATGGAAGTTATGTTCTTCCAGCATTTATTGCTGTAAGTACTTTGAATCAATATAATTATGAAGTTGCTTTCAACTTGAAAATGCTGTCATCATCTGGTTTACATGTCATATTCGAACGATTATGTTGCCAAAAACGAACCGGGCTAAAATAGGTCCGAGGCAAATTGTCATGAAAAAGGATGCTGTACACAGTCTTTTGGGTACTTAGAAACAAATGTATGTAACAGTATAAAAAAATCGTGTTTTATGTTGCTCCCAAGCATTGCTTTGTCATACAGCGCTCAAAACTCCTACTGTTGGAATAGGGGGAAAAGTCGCTTATACAAAAATAACGATATCTCCGTTGAAAATGGACGGATTTTAGCTATCTATGGCTTGTTGGATAGCTATTACCGTGCGGAATCTAAGTCTGAAAACATATTCTGTTTTCAAGGTCAAATGTGACAGATACTGTCAAAAAACTGAAAATTTTCTTATAAAACTTCGTATAACTCAAAAAGTAAACATCCGATCTCAAAACCATTCAATAGCGTTCTGGGTGACGGGGAGACCTTCCATTTGCGACTAGTTCGATCAAAATCGGTCCAGCCATCTCTGAGATCTCGTCCTCTTAGTTGACAACACACACACACACACACACACACACACACACACACACACACACACACACACACACACACACACACACACACACACACACACACACACACACACACACACACACACACACACACACACACACACACACACACACACACACACACACACACACACACACACACACACACACACACACACACACACACACACACACACACACACACACACACACACACACACACACACACACACACACACACACACACACACACACACACACACACACACACACACACACACACACACACACACACACACACACACACACACACACACACACACACACGGACATTTACACAGTTTGTCGAGCTGAATTGATTAGTATATGATATTCGGCCCTCGGAAAATTTTTCTAAAGTCTGAGCGAATTCTATACCTATTTTTTATATTTATAAAAAAAAAGTTAAAAGTAGGTTAAAAAAGTTTTTTAAAAGACATACTTGATTAATTTTGGAGAAACAAAGTACGCAAAGTGGGTTTTTGTGACAAAGTCTACACGTCCAGAAAGTTTCATTGAAATCTGAGAGGGTGTTGCCAACTGTGAATACGATTTGACGCGAAATTCGCCTATTGAGCCCTCTACCCTACACTCGTTAGACATCTCTTCTATTAGGAAAAGGAACCCATATACATAAGTATTGATCAGGATTTTGCAGCTGACAACCAACTATCATCGGCTGTCTCGCTCGCTGGCTCGGAAACAAACAAAAAACGAATATTGTGTTAGTTTTTTCTTTCGCTCAAACTTTTGTTTTCAAATGCATTTTTCCTCGGCTCTAATCGTCTAGCTGCCGCGCGCGCTCGCCTTCTAGTCGCGTCCCGACAGCTGTCAGACTGCCGGTTTCACACTAATCCCATAACTCGTATCATTAGCGCAAATGATAAACTGGGCTGGCATTGACCGACCCGTCGGCTTCGCTATTAATCCCAATAAATTTTGCTATTGAGTCAAGATTTAGCGCATTTCACAGACGCGGGTTCGGGCGCGGTCAATAAAATCGATATTTTTACGATTATTTTGCGTTAAATGCACTATAAATTGAATCCTTACCTGGGATTCGGAGTGGAACCAGCGGCGCAAAAAATAAAAATAAACAAGAACGAAATCCATTCAGTAATGTTTGAAAAAAAAACCTCGCATCGAACTGCTCAGGCCAGATGATGAACCCACCGCCGGAGACTGATGGAACTCGCGCGCACCAGAACAAAACGAAATTGATTGGATTTGAGCAATAAGCGAAATTGCCTCAACAGAACTAAGCCGATTATTTACGCTTGAATGGAGGTTTGTTTTCATCGGCACTTATCTCCGGCATCGACTCGAACTCGGGTCCGATTCGAGCTGCTGCCGACCGTCTGTGAGTGTGCGTGTGTGTAGTGGATTCTCTCGAACGGAACCAGTCAGTAGCTCCAAATTTTACACCCCGGGAGTGAGGCACCGTTTCGCCGCCGCATGTGGCTTCCGTAAGTAACGAGTTCATCAACTGCTGCCAACGTCCGAATTCTCCAGAACCGAAGCCACACCGGCTCGAAGTTCGTTAACTATTCATTAGGTCTTGTTAACGAGATGGCAACAATACATAACTAGGCATCGCTCGCCAAAAACAAAAAAAAAACGGCATAAATAGCTGTAATGACCTGAATGCTGAGCAATAACATTTTCCCTAATGAGCTAATGAACATGGCTAATTAATAACGAGAATGAGGCTCACCGTGGAGGTTCGGCAAATTTGAATGATATTCGTTTGTTTTCACACCCTTCCGTAGCTGTTTGGGAAAATATTTTGACGTTTGATTATAAAAGTTTCCACATGAGCTGGATCCATTCTAATTTCCTAGCTGGCTGACACGTAATTTAAACAAACTCTAAATCCTTTAGGTTCCGTTTTCCGGCTCTACATTCGACATGCGGCAGGCACACGCACACCAACGCGGAGTGAAAATAAATTATCATTCAAACGGGGTCACAGAGAACTAATGGGCTCTTGACGGGCAAACGATTTAACCAAGAATCACCGAATCCACCTCGTCCCGGTGGGAGTGACGTCGAATGGAAATAAATTCAATTTCTGTCAGGTTCACCGCAAAAATGGAAATCTTTTAAATTTGCGTGGCAGTACAATCTACCGGCTGGATTGGCCTCATCCCCCCACACCAAGCGAAACCAATCCCGGGTTGCAATCTAGGCGCGACAGTGGCTCCAATAGCTCCTGCGAATTATGGAGGCGCCACGCTCGAACACCTACTCACGCAATCGCCTCCCGTCAACACGCGGCGGAAATTTCGCTAAAAAACCACCACCCTTAAAAGCCGTGGCAGTCAGGGGGTGGGGGGAGGTCTGGTGTTAATTCACCAATAGCCACCGCGCGAGTTGGCTGCAAACGCGCATTCCACAGATTCAAAAGTACAAAATACACTGCTGATAAGCGAGGCGACTCCATCCGTGAGCAGATTCGGTCCGAAGTCGGTTCGAAGAAGAAACTCCAACTCGGAGAACTACGGAAGACGGTCGCAGTAGCAGTAGCGCGCCGGTTCATGTCCTCCGCGAAGTTTACTGAAGCGGAGAGTGGTTCCATGAATTCTCCGGAGCTGTTTATTTTATTTTATTTTTTTTTTTGTTCCCTGTCTCGCTATGTTTCTCTTTCTGGTCGTCCCTGCGCTTCTGCCGGTTGTCAAACGAATTCCCGAATGCTCTTATGCTAAGCATATATGGAAGCCACTTGGCAGGCATTCCGGTGGACGGCGAAAGAGCCACGAGACAAGGAGACTGCTAATATGGTCTGGCAGATAACGTAAATTAATTTAAATGCGTTTTAAGAGGACATTATAAGCATTGATAAGCTCGGCCAAGTAGCGCACTTTTTTCGTAAGGCTCAACTGCCGGCGTCGGACAGCAGGTAATGGATCAGCGGAACTCACGACAGTTACGGTTCGCGGGATGGACGGCAAGGAGCGCCGCTTTCAAGGCGTTGAATAAATTTCAGAAATTCCTTTGGCTTGTCAGGCTACGGTTCAGTGGAAAACCGAATGTCGGATCGTGGACACCGCTTCGCTCCGCTCGAGTGTAGTTCCACGGTAATTCCGCAGATACTCTGCTAAATAGTCGATATTTTCAATGAATCAACGAAGAATATAATTTATGGGAATATAAGGATCCACATTGCGCAAACAAACAAAAAATGTCGTATGCCACTTACGGAGCGGTGCTGCTGCTGTTACAATCGTTTCTTTTTGCTGTAATTCAACTTTATTAAATTATAGGGGAACAGCGGCCATTTGTATAATTGAATCGTGAGCACGGGCAAATTAAAAACCACAACGTGGCAAAATATGTTGGCCTTTACTTGTTCCGTGCTTCAGTCTGTGATTCACATGCAGTGAATAAATGCCAAGCAATAATAGAAAAAGCACAACAAGTCAAACTATAATCCTTTATTGTCGCTGTTAGTTTACTGTGTTGACGCCATTCCTATAGTGAATATTTTAAAAAGTTCCAAGGTATTAGAATTGACAGTCCGTTATTATTGCTGGCATTGGCATCATTTGGCATTAATTTGATTCAATATAAAAGTAGTGCCAGTAAATGTAAAGAATTCTAAATGTTACGTCACAATAAACAGTACTCGATGGGGATTTCAGGAAAAAAAAACATACCAAAGCAAAAAGATTCCGATAGACACCGGGTAAGACACTCGTGATCGTATTAGTTTTGATTACCTTCCTAGTTGTGGTAACTGCACTCATTTATCTCTGCCTTTTTTATAGATATAAAAATTTGTATAGAATTCGCTCAAACTTTAGAAAAATTTTCCAAGGCCCAAAAGGCTGCGTGTCATATACCAATCGATTCAGCTCGACGAACTGAGAAAATATCCGTTTGTGTGTGTGTGTGCTGTCAACAAAGAGGTCGAAATATTGGAGATGACTGGACCGATTTTCGATTGTTAAAATCCATTCATTTTTAACATTTTTTTTATGACGTTTCGATTTAAGCACGGTTCGTTTTTTGGCAACATAATCGTTCGAACATGACATATGTATTAAAAAGATGGCAGTATTTTCAAATTCAAAACAATTTCATATTTGTATTGATTTATACTGCTTGCAACAATAATTGCTGGAAGAACACAACTTCTTACTCCCTTATACCACTCGAAGAAGCTCGTCAAGATAAGCAAATTTGTGTGTGAAAAATAATTTCATTGATTTTTCTTAACTAGCTTTACTGATTTCTACACACTTAGACTCATATAAGGTTTCTGAATTTCATTTGGATCCGACTTCTGGTGATAGGGTAACTTATTTCGGTTTTCGATCCCGGAAGGTACTCAAAAATTTTATGTGGAACTCACTACGATTTCTCTAAGATGTCTACACTGATTTTCAAAAATTTCGAATCTGTTGAAATGGTTTACAATCCATTAGGCGAACTTAACTGACCTCGACTACCCCGATTTCCGAAAGAATCGAGAATAGAGAAGCTAAAAGAAAGCCAAAACGAATGTAATAAACAAAAATCCAAATCAATCTTATGGTCGCATACAGAATTAGTGAATTTTATTCGATTCCGACATCAAATTTTGAAATCACAGGGTGATGAGTTTTTAAAATTCAACCGGTCATAGAAGATGATGACACTAAAAAATGTTTGAAGTTGGGCTCAAAACTGTTTCAATTTGTTCGTCATACTAATTCATGGGCATACGAACATTTTTGGTTTATAAATAATTATAAAATATTATAAATAATGACAAAAACTTTAAAGCGGGACTCACTTCACACGTCACACGTTTAGATTTAAAAGAAGGTTTGAAGGTTTCATACAATTTCTATTTTCGATTCGTCTGGCAGTTCCAAATTTTAACTACAATTCATTTTAAACGACGGTTATTAAAATAATTTCATGGAAACTGAACACAACGAAAAATATTCACTTGAAAACCTCATGCTGATTGTTAAAAATAGGTATCGATTTAGCTAGACGAATTGAGCAAATGTCTGTGTATGTGTGTACAGAACAAAGCGGCGTAGATCTCAGAGATGGATGGATTAGCTACAAATGTTAGCTTCGTCAACCAGAACGCTATTGTTTTTATTCTTTGATCCGTTGTTTATTTTTATGTCAAAATTTTCAGTTTTTTGTCATTATATCAGGGTGACAAGTGACCGGGAAAATCAAGAAATCCGAGAAAGAGTCGGGAATTTTAGTGATAATCCGGGAAAAATATTACTAGCCCATATATGAGTAACAATTGTTAGCATCATGTTTTTGTTTTATTCAACAAGTGAAAAGTAGTAGAGAATACCCAATTTTGCGTTTGGGCGAGATGTTCAATAAAATTAT
This sequence comes from Malaya genurostris, assembly GCF_030247185.1. Taxonomy (NCBI): domain Eukaryota; kingdom Metazoa; phylum Arthropoda; class Insecta; order Diptera; family Culicidae; genus Malaya; species Malaya genurostris. Next base: position 280,236,188 of record NC_080571.1, read on the forward strand.
TGAAACAACTTATTGTCCCGTACAGGTTCTATGTTGAACAATCCATTAGAAATTGGGCCAACACCACAAGTCTCGATTTTTAAGGGTTTAACAGCAGTTTTAAATCAATCAGAAAGCATCAAGCATCACTTTCTTAGTTCTCATCAAGAACAGCACAATGAGAGCTCATATTGAAAAATAAGGATAATTTGGATACTTCTGAAGAATTTTTATTAATTTTTACACGGAACGACCGAAATTAGCTCTGCCCCTAATTCGTATTACTGTTTTTGAATTAGTTGATTTTAACAACAAAATTTCCAAAATAACTATAAAATTAGTTAAAATTTTGAATTTACTGTGCTGAAAAAAACTCTTATTTTTAGAGAATGTGTTTAGTTGGCGAATATTCTGGACACAAACCAGCAATATTTCAATCCAACACGAAATTCTCATTGACAACTAATTTCGTTATTAAAATCAGAAACTTTGATTCTATTTATCTATCAGCGTCATTACTGAAGGACAGCAGTGTCAAAGCAAAACAATCCATTAAAAAGCTAAAAGGGACAGTCTTGTTGAAACTGCTCGCAAATTGTTTAGATGTTTTTCGCATGTGTTACGATATATCCCTCTATAAATTTCTAAACCGATATGTAAAAATGACGTAAACTGTTAGTGGAAAGTGTATTTATTCAGAATTTGTGCGCAGTTGAAGCGATTATGGGTAATAATGTTTTTACGCGAAACAGTGAAGTGAGTTTCGAATGTTGCACTCTAATTGTGATGAAGTTTTTTTTGTATCTTCAAACCTTCCGAGCTGCGCCGTCCGGTGTACTATTTGTATTCGGTTTTTGTTTTCCGAGTGCTCAAAGTTTTCAGTGAGAATGAAGAAACAGTGATTTAGAAGAAAAAAAATTCAAAAAGATGTTTACGTTTCGTTTATGTCTTTTTCTCCAACACAACATCGTATTTATACCTGCCAATATAGAATAGACAACCGCGTTTGAATTTTTTTCGGCAGTAGTGTGCCATCTAGTGGCTAGTAGTCATTAAGGTGTTACCGTTTCGGTGACAGGGCGCCATATAGCTGCAGATTGCAGAAGCCAATTCAACCATTCATATTGGTTGAAAACAACATTATATTTCTTTAATTCAACTAAAAAATTAGTTGACAGAATATGAAGTGTGCCTTAGCTAAGAAATGACAGTATGTTTAATTTGTGAATTCAACTAAAAAAAATAGTCATTTCAACAAATATTTTATTATTATTAAGGGAATGAGAATAAAAAATCTAAATCAGCAAAAGTAAGATTTTTTTAGTTGTCTCAAAAAATAACTAACTAAAATCAGCAAATCAACTAAATTTTTCGCGAAAATGCTGATTTCGGTCGTTCCGTGTAGAATAAGTATTCAACACTCTTGCAAAATTGGTAGTAAAGTCGCATGGTTACATCGGGAAAATTTTTAGTTATATTTTTAAAATTCTTCGAAGCCTTTATGTTTTTTTTAACTTTGCTGATATTTCATCATGATTTAATTCAGTAGTGTATGTGGAATGCTCTTAATTGTGCGTGATTTCAATAGGACTCACAAAATTTGAAAAGTTGTCGACTTTGATCTTATCCACCGTTTGCAGGGAGTATTTGATTTCCTCCTTTCAGAGCTTAATCTGGTTTATGAGGACCAGTATAGAATCTTAGAAAGCTTTAGTATATGGTTTGATTTGTTCAGTGTATCTATGTTTAATTCCTTTTTAAAGCTCCTCAACTGTTCCATAGTAGCATCACAAGAACGTTGAGTTTGATGTAGATGAAAGAGAATTGAGTTCAGTTTGAGCTTTTGGAACTGATAGATTCCTAACTTCAATAATGTAATGATTTAAATTATGTATGGCCGATATTCCCAGAACAATTTCATGGTTTACATTGGTTTCGATATGAGATCCGTATGCTAGCCGATTAGTTCTAAAGTGATAGAATATATAACTAAATGAACTAATCATTGCTTGATTTGAAACCCTGAATGTTATTGGTAGATGATTTGAATCAAAGTCGGTTCACAATCTGACTTGATTTGCTAGAATCAGATCAATTGTTCAAGGATTTCTTATAGAAGATGAAATAGTTGGGCTATTGAAAATAAGAAACTTTGCATTAGAATCCTATAAGGGAAAAATAGACCGATATCTTATTCATCAACGCATTGAAATCGTAAACACGTACCTATTGTTTATTGACATTAGAAAAAAATGTTGTTTTAGACGAGCTAGGCGTGACAGCTGAACGGTTTTGCTGAAAATGGAATATATCGTTCATTGAACAGACGTGTTTGCAAGCAATCAACATCACTATTTAAACTGCGTATGTCCAAATTACAATTTGTTATACCATGCCCGAAACCCTGGAAATGACGATATTGTGTTAGGTTCACTGTGCCATCATGCCGTTTATAATTTTTTCGGCAAACTGAGATTTTAACTTTCACTTCCGGAAGGAACGAAGAAAGTTCTGTACCAAATGCTCCGAAATTGCAGGTATAGATTTTTAGAGTCTATTTTAGAAATTGTTGTGTCTTGTTGATTTTTTTTCAACCATATGTATACAAAAAAAAATAAAACAGTCAGGTTATGTGTAATCAAAACACCTAGATGACTACAAAAAAGTTTTTTTGATTTTTTTATATGCACTAGTAATAACGACAATTTTTTATTTATACATCGAGATACCCGAAAAATACTTCAATCGTGAACTAGTAGGCCTAGTTCTGTTCTTTTTTTGGACAAGGGATAACTGTTTAAAGCTTGAATAAAATAAATATTTAAAAAAATAAACAGAGGCGATTTGAGCTTTTTATCTCGCAAACCGGGAAAAAATCGGGAAATTAAAATCGGCAATTCACTTACCACCCTGATACCAGTCACAATTGCCCTTGTGAACAAAATATGTTTTGGGACTTAGATTTCACACGGCAAAAGCTATGCAACAAGCCATATGTTATTAAAATCCGTTCATTTTTTAACGGAGATATCGATGTTTTTGTGCAAGCGACTTTTCCTCCTATTCTACAGTAGGTTTTTTTACTTGGGAGCAGGGTAAAACACAGTTTTTTTAAAACTGTTGTATGCATTCGTTTCTAAGTACCAAATAGACTGTGGACAGCATCCTTTTTTCATGACAGTTTATATCGTTTCGATTTTAGTACGGCTCGTTTTTGACAACATAATCGTTCGAATATGGTATATAGTTTAAAAAGATGGAGAAATCAAATACAATTTCATATTGATATGGATTTAAGCTGCTTACAGTAATAATTATTGGAAGAACATAACAATTATATACAAATCGAACCAGTTTGCGGAGATCAGCAAATGTGTGTGACAAATAATTTCACTCATTTTTAACCCATTACAATAAACTTAGATTCATATGAAAATTCCTATGCTCCTATATTAGGCTCCCGAATTTAATTTGGATCCGACTTCTGGTCTCAGAACAACAGGATGACATGTGTAATGAACGTAAATTAATGTTACTCATTTTTCTCGTAGACAGCTGAACCGGTATCCTCCATCTAAGATGCAAATGGAAAGGTCTGAAGATCTCATAGAATCTTCCAAATTGTCATTGAAATTCGACTTCCAGTTCTGGAAATACAGTTTAAAGATTTTTTTTCCATAAGTGATGGGTAATCCCTTACAATTGTATAATAAATTCCTCGAATTTTCAGGTGTTGATAGTTGATGAACAAATGTACTTATTTCAGTTATACCAGTATTCGTATTTCGATCCCGCAAGAGAACAAAAACTTTCAATTGGAACGAACTCTGATTTCACGAAGATGGCTGTACCTAATTTGGAAAAATTTTCGATTCAAAGGATATGATCACAATTGTTTTCTCAAAAAGGGTAAAACCGAATTACATAAACAAGGAATGAAATAAAAAAGATTTATAGTCCCGTACAAATTTGCTGAATTTTATCCGATTCTGGAGCTACAGGGCGATGAATTTTAAAAATTCAAACCGTCAAAGCAAATGACGATACCAAAAACAGTTAAAAAAATGTGCAAAGTTGGGCTCAAAACCCAAGCAAAGTCAACATACCACATTCCGATGCAGAACTTGACCTTCTGTTTCAACAGACTTCGCAGCTGACCCAGAAATGTGCAGCACTATTGCATGACCTGTGCTACGATCCTACAAACACTAAGTCAGAACCCAAACATACGACATCTGGATTAGCAGACCGGTGTCCTATACTATGAACCATCGACCCGGGATAAGTTAAATTGGGCTCAAAACTCTTCCAATTTGTTCGTCATGTTTGTTCATGATCTACGAGCCGATTTGAGTTATACTTAATTCCGGAAGTATCGGAACTTACTTTGACACCTTAGGGAAATCGATTCTCACCCGTGTTGGCGGTTCAATGCATAGGGCACTGGTCTTATAAGTCAATAGTCGTTTGTTCGAACCCTGATCTGGAAAAACTCTCAGTATCAGTAGGATCATAGCACTAGCCATGCAACGGTTCTTTAACGCTTAGAAACGGCTGCAAAGTCTGTTCAAATAGAAAATCAAATTCCAAAGGAATATAATATCAATGCTATGCTTTTATTCGATTTTCAAACACTTAGATTCAAAAGGATGGTTTTATGGCTTCATACAAAAATCCTCAATTCCTTTTCGATCCGGCTTGCATCTTCGAAATCACAGGGTAGTAAGTTTTTGAAATCTCAAACCATCGCTAAAAACGATGTTGCAAATAACTTGAAAATTTTTCTAAACTGGACCCGAAACTGTTTCAATATTAGATTATATTAGATGTTGGTTAAACGAGCCGATTCCATTATACTCGCCTCTAGTTGTCGTTTCTGGAAGTACCGAAGACAGTAGTCGAAATCTTCAAAATGAAGCTCACTGTTATGGTAATATGCAAAAAAAAACCTTCAAAACTGGTTCCCTAACTTTTTTAATTTATAGTTTCTTGATTAATCCCTGCGGTATATGAAAGATAATGATTAATATGAGAAAGATATCATTACACTACTAGGAGAATTAAAACAGTTTTTTATATTAATGAGAATAGCGAATAGAGTTCTCTCAAAGTTCGTAAAAAAATTCAAGACCCGAAGGGCCGAGTATCGTATGCCAATCGATTCAGCTCAACGAATTGAGTAAACGTCTGAAAAAATCTGCGGTTTCATTGCATACGATGAAAATGCATGATGACCTCGATCATGGAGTGCTGGATGAACCTAATTAACTTCACTAACTTCAACAAACTAAGCGGTCCTTGCAAATCAAATTCTCGTAGAGTTTTTTTTTCGGATTTATATTCTGGAATAGACACTTATAAGTTTATTTGACATATAAAAACTGCTCCCTAAATGTTCAAAACAAATTTGTTTTGATAAATAAAGCAGTAATTTTTACAAAAGTTGTACCGAGGCTCAAGTGTCATTTATCATTCGATTCAGCTCGAAGAAATGACTGCAATAAATCTTGTGATTGACACACAGACGTTAATAAAGTACCAAATTTCAAAAAACAATGTGTGAAACAGTGACAGCCATTTTAGTGAAGTTAGTTTTGTAATGTTCAAACAATGGATTCAAAACAATGTCATGTGTTAAATTATCATTGCTTCTTGATGATAAACAACAACACGTAAATGGTCGGTAATGACTTCAAAAATGTAATCCCGACTCTGCTGCATCGAAAAGAACCATTTGTTATTGGATTGCGGAATTTATACGAGGTCGTACAGACACCAATGATGGTGAACGTTCTATTGGTTACTCCAAAAAACATCAGAAAAGTTCACAAATTGGTCATATCCAATCGTAAATTTAAACTGCGTGAGACAGCTGAGGCCGTTAAGATATCAGAAGGTAATGTGCTTTCGATTAGGCATGATCATTTGCACATGAGAGAACTCTTTTCCAAGTGGATGTCGCGTTTACTCACAGTCGATCAAAAACAACAATGTAATGATGGTTCGGAGCAGTGTTTGGCCATGCTTACAAGTAATAATTCAGATTTTTTTGCGTCGATATGTGACAATGGATGAAACATGGGTCCATCACTTCAATACAAATTCAAAACAATCATTATCTGACTGGACTACAGCCGGTTAATCACGTTAGAACCGACCAAAGGCACACTAGTCAGCTGGCAATATTGGGATGCACATTAGGGTGGAACAAAATTTAGATTAAGATTCAGGCCCCCAGTGGGTATTTGCTGATCTCAAAAAATGCACGCCGGTAAGAAATATAACTCAAATGAATAAGTAATTGCTGAATGTGAAGCCTATTTTGAGGTATGAGACAAAGCCTTATACATTGGCATTGTATTGAATCCATAGAAAGATTCTGGGCGATTATTAGGGGAAAGCACCGAATAACAGAGAAGGTCTTCAAAAGCGACAACGATTTGAAGAAAAAGTGGATGAAAGTATGTACGAGATATGGCATAAGTCTTGCACAAGATTTTATGAGTAGTGTTAAGTACAAGGTAAGTAGTAACAGTTCGGCTGAAAAGTTCGTATCATTTAATAGAAACACACATTTTTTTGCCAAAATTCGTTTTTATTATTCAACATAATAGCCATCAGAGGCGATACAGCGATTATAGCGATCTTCCAACTTTTCGATACCATTTTTGTAGTACGATTTGTCCTTTGCCTCAAAATAGGCCTCAGTTTCAGCGATTACCTCTTCATTGCTTCTAAATTTTTTACCAGCGAACATTCTCTTGAGATCTGAGAACAGGAAAAAGCCACTGGGGGGCAAATCTGGAGAATACGGTGGATGAGGGAGCAATTCGAAACCCAATTCGTTCAATTTCAGCATGGTTTTCATCGACTTGTAAGTAGTGTTTCATCAACACACGAAATTCCTTTTTTTTCATTTTTTTTTCACAATAACAAAAGTAGCTTCACTCAAAATCCAATATCTCACAAACTAATAATCAGACAGCTGTCAAATTTTTACACGTATCTTTTGAAGGTTGGTAGTAACTGAAAATGGTATGGATTTAATTCTAGTGGCGCCCTCTCATAGAAACGATACGAACTTTTCAGCCGATCTGTTAAGTACAAGGTGCAAACATAGTTTAAATGTGGCCATTTATTCACTGAGATTTACAAAACTATCCGACTCAAAATGTATTCCTGGAAATCATTTTGGTCTGTTGCAATTAATTCGAGTAAAGTCTTTTTTTCAATTTCGGAAGATGCCTAACCAGAACGATACACGGAACACAGCGACCCAAACCGAAACTTGAAAGTTGTACCGACGCCGGCGCACCAAATCAAGAAGCGTTGCTAACAATGACGAGACTGTTCTCAAGACGGACATCAAAAAGATACCAAAACAGATCAACGTCGCCAAATCCAGGTTGTTCGTTTCTGATTCCACCCAGAAGAATAATCTATTCGAGTTCAACTACAAAAAAATGCCATATCTGGCAGGCAGTTTGTGGATAGGAAAAAATGAGCTAACACTTCAACATACTTGGAACACGATCCTGTAGAAAAACACAGAGATAAAAAAAAGGAAGCCTCAATGAAGTAATTAATGATAAAGTTAATTCAAACTTGAATTATCCTCCCTGCAGTGTTTCAAAGTGCAAAAAACACATCTCAAAATGCAAAATTAAATTATTTAACCATCTTCAATAAACGAAATTGCTCTTGTCAGCCCGTAATATACCCCTAAATTTATATGTACTACAAGATACTGCCGGTCGATCGCCGAACCGACAGCTGCCACTTTGTGAATCGACACCACGTTACAGGATACTTGTTTCATGTAAATACAGGATGTTATCGAATAGGAACCCTACAATTTTCTCTATCCGCAGGTCGCTTGGGAAACACAAGCACAGTTCAATGCGGACGTGAAATGAATTCATATGACTGGAAAAAAAACCGTCGGATATGTTGCACAACTCACCTTGAAATGCTCGCGTACGAACGTCAGCAAATCCTGAATAACTGTTTGGTTGATCACTTGACGCAAAACTAATTGCCAACTATAATCCTCGTCCTTTTGCCGCGTAGGCTTTGCGGTGGACAGTCAATCTCATGCACTTACACACGCACATACACACATATTACAAACCCGATTGCACTTAGTTACAGACAGTGACTAGTGGCACTGACTTTGACCGAACCGGACCGAATTCCTAGGCCGAACTCGATGGTCTCGATAATGTTAGTGTGGTGCCTGATGAATCGTTATCATCGTCGTCTCAAGTATGTACGGTTGAAGTTCTTCACTTTCCTTATTTGCGCGCAATTAGTCACAAAACAGGCACGATGTTTTTTTTCTCGTTTCTCACCGAACAATTGACGATAATTGGCTCAGATCTGCTCAGAGCCGCGGGAGTTTCAGATCTTCGACGGTTCACGAACGCTCGCTAATTAGTGTCTGCAATGGAGCTGAACCGTTTCAAAAGGTTTCGTCGGAATGCCGATCGGAACGGTTGTTGTTCATCAGCCAAGATCACGCTAATAGAATTATCAATTTGTTGCTGGAAAAACTCGGATCTTCTAGCGTCCGAATAGCCCTGAACACTCGAAGGGTCACGGTTAATCCACAGTTGGTTTCATGCGAAAACCAGTTTCACTTTCGTGCTTCGAAGCTAATTTTTTTTCCAATGACCTGTTCATTCTAGTCGAGTATTTTTTCGAAGTGTCATCAATATCCAATTAATTTCACCAAAGGCTGCAATTATCCATGGATACTCGGGGCATTTCGTACTGCTTGTCACTGCACCGTACAATACGCGAAGGTAAATGCGAACCGTGTCTAATTGAGAATGGATTCAAGTTATTTTCAAGACATCAACAGAATGACGACCACCAAACATAACAACAACAGGGAATTGAAGGTACCAAACAACAATACATCAAAACTACACAGGAGAGTATTTGCATTGTCCTCACGTTCCCCGTTACACCGAACTGCACATGCGCGTAGCCAAGCATGCGAGTCTCACTCCTGCAATGTCCGTTCCATTCAACCGGATTCGAACATAGATCACAGCGCGCGGTAGAATATATCGTTTTTATCGTTTCTAGTAGCTTTCGCGCGTGACGAACAATACGAACAAAGCGGCAGCACAACAACAACAACAGCAACAACTACGAAAAAGTCGCACATTCAACCGAGCGCGCACGGACTCCCACTTAACGATGAACTACGCCAAACGAACGTTGAACAAGAACTGAACGAGCGCTATCGCGACGTGTAAACAACCGCCAGGTAAACCAGCAGGTAGGCAGGCTGCCCGGCAACCTCGCTGTATACAGTCGTAAATTAAACCAACACCAGCTAGCGCTTCACAGTGCATCCGAATGGTGTGATGGTGGTGATCCTCCACCAACGACCGGCCTGACTGACTCGATTTGTCTCTTTCTAGCCAACGGCGAAACCAGAGAGGGAGCTCGGTATCGCGGGAAGGTACCGAACAGCTCGCTTTCCGCGCTCAACACACACACTCACACACACATATATATATATATACTAACCAGTTTGCTGTCAAACCGGTCCGTCAGCAGGTACGAATGTAGTGTGCAGACGAAAATCATTTCCGAAGCAAGTGGAATCACCATCAACGAACCACGTTGGCTCCGCCTAGTTTTCTCATTCGACCGTACCGAGGACCAATCAGTAAACGATAACTCAAACCTATAATCATAAATTTCAACGGGTACAACCTCTTCCTCTGGTTGCACTGGTTGGCGGCACCTGTCCACGGGATTGAGCGTATCTTGCTTGCTTGCTACGGTGAAGTGTTCGTATGTTAATCGAGGGGAAGCTTGGAACTAAGTGGCGTTCATTTATGATAGTACGAAATCAGTAACACCAACCGATGTGTACATGGGCCACAGTGGGAATGAGATCTTGTTGGAGGTAATTAGAAATAATTGACGTGGGACAGTGTGTACACGCGGCGGAAACCAGGACACAATTAGAGAACGCAAATTTCCTCTACCGGACACACGCTTCGCACGGTAGGTAGGTAGGAATGGCCACTGAACTGAACTTTCACTTGGAGTTCTGAAATTTTTAGTTTGCAGTTAATAAATACATGGAAACATACAAAAAATTATTGTGGTTTCGAAACATTTTTCACTCGAATACAATCGACTTATACTTCGGAAGCGTTAAACTCATATTCATCAATTGTCAAAGTAATCTGAAATGAAGGGTCGGAAATACTATTTAATCAGCATTTAACCTTCCTTCCTTCCAGTTTGGATATTCACCCCTATTCTGTACGTCGATCGATTCGAAATATTCCGATCGAATGTGCAATTTCCATTCTGAACTCGAATATCATTCGTTCGAGTTGTTCAATTTTCAAACATTACTCGATCGACTTGCGTACGTATTACTTCTGTTCGGCTTAAAATCGTTTTAATTTGTTTATACAAGTGTGACGGTTTCGTTTACTAAAAAATGAATAATATAAATAATATAGAACGTGTAAGTAACGTTGACAGCTTTGATGGTTAGTGTTCGAAATGCTCCCGAACGAGATTCGATCGAATGATACAAGTCGAATGGAATAATGAATGCGCAATTCGAACTCGAACGAAAGTGTAGATTCGTTCGTATCTTAAAGCCGTCGGATTGCAGAATCTATGAGAGCAGCCGAACTACCACTGGAACGAGCTCTCAATATACGGTATAAAAAAATAGTTAACATAGTTACATTCAACTCATGTGCTCTTGATTATTATTCATTCTCTCAACTGCTTCTCATTCGCCGTGGCATTTAGCAACGAGTGCTTCGATTTGAATCTAAGTTTTGGCCAAACGGATTGCCAACCGAATGCCGTTTCACATTTAATCAATTTTTACTCGTTTTACGTTCATTCAATGAATGTTTGTAACTTGAGCGTCGGTTTAGGCGCATTCGGAACTTAGTCGCATGTTCACCGAGAAGCTAGCAACTTCAGCGGAAGCCGTTTCACCAAATGGGTAATTTTGTCGAATTTAAACGCTGCAAGATACGTTAATAATGTATTACTACTGTCCCAAATGGGGTGGGAGAACCAAACAGTAAGACTCCAGAATTTATCCGAAACAGGACCACGCCGAAGTATATCCGAGAACTTAGTAAAACTTAAATTTAAGGAATTGGAGCAAACGGTATTTCTCTATATCAAACAACACTCGATTTATATCGTTCACAGTCAGCTGTCAGAAAGAGGACGGTCTTCTATGCACGCTGATCATTAATTCGGAATTCTGTAAAACATACTTAATTCAGATTAACTACTTTTTAGGCTAAAAGCTACCCTATTGTACTAAATTCTGTATACAACAGTCGGAAAAAATATTTTAGGTTGAATTTAAATGCCGTCCACAAAATAAAGTTTTGCAGTTTGAAAAATCTTTAATTTTTGCATCCACCGACCACAGACCCGTACCCAGAATTTCGTTTCGGGAGGGGCCAGGTGACTTCACTAGTTCCTGAATCATCAGAAACAAAAACATCGGAATGGAACTCTCACTGATTTCTCAGATATTGCTTGGCCTGTTTCACGAACTAATATTCAAATGAAAGGTGTTATTATTCCGTATGACATATTTTCCAGTGTGAACGAATTTCATTGATTACTTTTTATGATAATCATTTTATAAACATCGTGAATTTTAGACTGTGACATAATTCAGAACTTTTTGCTTTTTCATTTCGAAAGGCTATCATTGTGAAACCCGACTTTTTAACCGCGTTCGCTGAACTGTACGAATGTCTGTGTGTGTCTGTACGTGTGTGTATGTATGTGTGTATGTATGTGTGTATGTAGCAAAAAGTGTCACTCGGTTTTCTCTGACCGCTTAACCAATTTTCTTCAAATAACATTCAAATTAAAGGCCTTGTAGTCCCATAGGTTGCTATTGAATTTATTCTGGATTTGACTTCTGGTTCGGGAGATAAGGGAGTAAAATGTGCAAACAGATCTAAAGACGGGCCACCGATTTATTCAGAGACCGCTCATCCAATTATCACAAGCATAAGTTCAAATAAAAGGTCTTCTAATCCCATAATACTATTGCGAGTTCCATCCGGATACGACTTCCGGTTCCGAAATTACGGGTTTATAAGTATAAAATTTTATTTTTCAGGAGCGTGTTTTTATACATGGCTTTTTAGTCAGGTGTGGTTAGTTGATGACCAAGTACGTTGATTTTGAGTACATAGGATCATCGTTCCTGGTTCCTGAAATATCGGGAGACTGCTCGTGTACTTCAAACTGAAAATCACTCCAACTTCTCCGAAAAGACCTTACCGATCTTTGCAAACTCAACTTTAATTGAAAAGTATTATGTTTTCATAAGTGGATGTAGAATTTTATCCAGATCTGGCTTCCGGTTCTGGAACTACAGGATAGTGTGGCTTAATTAAATTTGGCTCAAAATTGTTTCAATTTACAGGCTAAGGGCAAACGAACCGATTTCAGCTATACCTGTTCCCGGCTCTCCGTTCCGGATGTGCCGGAAATAATGATCGAAAACTCAAAAACGGAACTCTCTTCATTCTCTCAGAGGAGCTGAGTCGATTTTCACAAACTTATGCTCAAATAAAATGGTGTACGTCTATAAAAACGGCGGGTGGATAATGTCAGAGACATAACTGGATGTCGTGAATACGAAAACAGCTGACATGTTCCTTAACACTTCCGAATATCAATTAGTTGATCAATTGTATGATTTGTGCAAGCATTCCCCTTTTCCACATTTTTCGCAAAAACAAAGAAGGCTTCACTTGATCTCGATTACTGCGAATTTCACACAGCGAAAAGTGCAAAAATCGAATAGAACAGTTCTAGATTCGCACTAAACTGAGGATATTTCCCTTCGATTTGGGAGCAAGAATTTCTAATAGCTCTTTAGAAAACTTTTAGAGCCATTAGAACGGTTGATTTTGTGTAATGCTCTTCACCGTTGCTTTTTCACCAATGCAAATGACTGGCAGCTGTGACGTAATCTGTGACGTAACTAGCTTTGCAAACGGCACAAAATACATCTGCTCGCACTGGCGATAGAATCCAAACTGATCCAATTTTTGTTAGGAGTTTTCTTTTACGTGATTTCGTTTGTAGCTTTTTCACTAATGGGCGGTCCTAACGGCTATAAAAATAGCCGCATACAGAATTTTAATGTCGTTTATTTCATTTCGGATTTGCATAATTTATTGAAAGAAACTATTAATATGCTGTAGGGATTCGTTTTTAGCATTCAGGACCAAATTGAGGAGCTCAATACGATATTCAACACATTTCGGAACATTTTTCGCGAACGATTTGTTGTACTGCAGCAGATATTTTGTTCTCTTCCTCAGCACGCGTTTTGATTGGCTGGTGTTGACATGGGTCAAATGAGATAGGTTTTTCAATTGTGTACTATTGAAATACTTCAATGCTTTTGCTATACACGTTTAAGTTGAAAAATTTCGATTCTATTGGTAGTTGGATTATATAAATCCTTTCACAGACCACTGAGCTATGAGCTTTAAAAATACGAGAAAGGCAAACGCGCCTTATGAATTATCCTCTTTGATACTCGTTTATACCGAACATTTCAGAAAAGTTTAATTTTGAACTATTTGAGATTATGTCACACAACTGAAAATTTTATCATAAATTTGTGATCATATTTCCGATGGCATGTAGCAAAAATTATGTTGATTCGTTAGATACAACAAGAGATATTCACGATCAAAAACTTATCACTCTCTCAGAGGGTAAATTTTGAATAGGCATCCCATAGTAAAGTAAGTCGTATTCACGACGATAGACTACTTTTGCCTTTTGTTCGGATCTGATTACCGGCTTCGGAGCAAATAGGCGAGATGTGTTCAAAATTTTTAACCGGTATTTAGAGCGATAATGCAAAAAAAGAAGAAATCCTATTAACTTGGGTCAAAACTATTAAAACTGAAAAGGTTATGCTAAGGTATGCTAAAACAAACTTTTTTGTTCTTATTCAAAAAGAAAGGTCTTTTGAAGATTCACTTAGTAATACTTATAGAAACATGAGTTATATGAGAAAAGTAAATATTATTATTCACTAGGTGGATCAAAACAGGAGATGGACAAAACAGTTCTATTAAAAGAACTAGGGTAAGGGCTCCCTATCTCATCTCATTTGTAAGGACGTTACCTTAAAAACCTGATTCAGCCACCAAAATCACTACGATTTTTTCATATTTCTGCTTAATTCACCTTGTCCCACATTCGGAATTGATTTACATTCCTTGGAAATTAAAATAATAATTAAAAAATCAGCTAAAAACACTTCTGATATGTTCACTACTGTGCTCCTAATTTCATCTCAAAGGTTTTATATTCATCCTATCGTTGGTCCTTTATTCATCCCATAAATTAGCAATGGCGACAGCAATCAAAACCAAAATATTTCACTATTACACTCTCAGGTTCAAAATGTCAGAATTTTCGTTAAAAAGGGCCTAATGCCAACTATGACACAACACAAGATATTTTAAAAACAGTTAGGAATCATTTCGATGTTTAAAATTTTTTGAATCGTTTTTATTATCTTTCGTTTCAAATTTGAAATGTTACTCTGCAGTTAATTTGGAGAACTTAAAAAAAACAAAAAAAGAATTGTTACTATTTAGGCATTAGCCTTTCTTAAATCAAAATGTAGAATTTTTTGATTTTTGCGTTCGCTTTCGTTGAATCAGATTACAGATTTTCTAAATTTAATACAGATTTGTAAAGGTTCATAAAAAGTGAGCAGTGAAACGTTAGACTTTTCTCTCTGAGTATTTATTAGTATTTGATTGCAGTACTTCTTTAAAAGTTTATTAATCAACGGACAAATCACATGTTAAAATGGAAATCTTTTGTGCAAATGTTTGATGATGAACACTGATAAACATTTATATTAAAATTTAAAACCAATTTGAATTTGATTCATTTTATTAGTGACAATAGATAGAGCAGATACATATTTTCTATGAAAATATCTTCTATGAAACACACACACTTAACAGTGTTATGGTGACGTATAGCGGAAAGAAACCAGTGCTACTAGATTTGCCACAATGGTTATTTGATGAGTATTTAACACGCTCTATTTGGTATTATTAGAATCCGAAACAGTTTTATTTATATATAAATATCAATGATATAATTAAACTAATGTCACGGATACCAAAAACATACTTTTTGATGATAATTTGAAGAAGAAAAACAATTTTTGTTTTGTATCATTATGAGAAAACTTGGCAACCTTTCGATACGAAATGAAATGAAAACAAAGCGCAATCAAGTGAATTAAGTGCAAATTTTCATCTCATATTTTTCATTGCTTTTATTGCTTATCAGGTAATTTTAGAAGTCTTTAATCGTGGAATAAACAAGTGGAAAGTGAACATTATAACCTATAAAGTCAACCAACATTGAATAGTTGTGTAATTATGTGAAATAGTGATCATGTTTTGAGACGAATCGATTAGTAAATATACAGAAACATGATGAATTGTAAAACTTCAGACGAAAGTGGTTCCTAAATCAAAAAGTGAGTTTATTTTAAATGAGAAAAGCGATCGTTCAAGGTTTTCTAACTATTTTTTTCAATTGGAAAGTGTGACAAAACCTAGAATAAATGTTTTAAAACGTTCCACAGTTTTTTCAGGTACGTTTAAAGATATGATTAATATTCAAAGTTATGAGGTGAAGGAATGAGATGGAAATTGGAGCTGAGATGAAATAGGGAGCCCTTACCCTAGTTCTCGAGAGACGTTCGTTCGTTCTTTTCATAGTTAATTTGCCTGTTGAACGACTTATTAGAACTGAGGTTTTGTAGATTTCCTTTCATTCATTTCTTCAAAAGAACTAGTTCTTTTGAACCGTTCGCAAACGAATTGCCCATTTCTAGTATAAACCAATCCATGCTAAAAACTAATTGCATTACATTCATTTGCGATCAATGATGAAGTCAGAACTCCAACACTTCACCTTTAGATGAAATATTTAAAACGAATAATTATACTACTTACCTTACCTAACAGCTATAGTCCTGGAGCGCCCTTGGCTGTATCAAGCATACGTCTCCACATAACTCGGTCCATGGTTGCTCGCGAACAATTATGCCATACATAAATAACAGGACAAATTAAATAGCTAAAAATCTCTATCTCATAATGGAATTGTTTTTTTTCTCAGTTCACCGCCATCGTAAACGACGTCCATTGCGAGGGAGTGTTCATCAAATTTTCAAGAACTACAAAATTATCCCGATTTTTCCCGGAGTATAATTCTATGTGTAAGTCAACGAACGATAGTTGGATCAAAGAAAAATTCAAGCTTACGAAGTCCTATACAAATCAATGAAAAATGTAATTGCATACTTTCATTAGCCCCTTGGTTAAAGTAAAAAAAATGCATCGTTAAACATGGTAAAGCGTCGCATAAACATGTTTACTAGGTTTGTGCAGAAGATTTTTTGATTCGATTACTTCTGACGCGAATTGAAACGTCTCACACTCATTAAATACTCGGTTAGTATATAATAAGTTACTTCGGTATTATAATTCAAACAACCGCGGAATCTAATGCGAAGTTGCTCGATATCATGGAATTTGAACTCGATTTGTTATTAATCCGAAATCAAATATCATCTTACTTACAACACATACAGCGACTAGACGTCTACTGTTTCGGTTCAACTAATCATCGAATTACAACTGACGGTGAACTGAGTTCACCGAGGGCACCAATCTGAAGGGTACATGAAAAATCATTGAGTAATAATAAATCCAATTGACAGGAGCAAATTTATAAATTATTGCATGATTCGACGAAAAGACTCATTCCGTGCAATAGCTTTCAGCTATTCAGCTCTCAATGAAACAACTCTAACCGTTCGCGATGAATGATGAATTGATACTTCATAACATCATTTCTGGAGTTTCTGGATGACATCCACTTGTTTCAACTTGGATCGCAAAAATACTCGCATAACTGGCAGTTGTTAGCAACCACTCTAGCTTACGTTCAGTTAAGATATGAAACAAGGGCCGCCGAGAGTCGGTGTTGAACAGTCGTTCGCACCGCACGCGTATAGCTCTTGGCTCCTGGAATTTTTTTTCTGGCTACCTAGAGTTTCATTGATTCAAGGCTTCAGTCTTTTTCAAGACTACCTGAATCACTAACTAAGTGACTAAGTGATACAAAGAGTGATATTAGAGTGACTAAGTGATACAAAGAGTGATATTAGAGTGACTAAGAAATTAATCAGCCTTTTTTAAGGCTAGCTAGGAGTCTAATCGAAGACTAATTTAGCCTAGTTAATTTAATTTAAAATTTCATTAATTTCAAAAATGCCTGCGTCCAACCGGAAAGGCAACAAGCCTAAGGCTAAAAATAATTCAATACGGAATAAATCACAATCCGTTATTCAACATTTTTCTAATAACATTCACGATCTTATAGAATCTGAATGTAAAAATAAAAGACAACGGACGGATTTCCCTTCCGTTGATCCTATGCCGTCTAACAATATTTACGAGATTCTTCCTGAATCCGATTGTAGCGACATAGAAGAAAATTCTTCAAAAATTCCCAAAATGGACGCTTGTCGTTCTGGGAAGAAACATCAATCTATGCCACCAGTGACGGTAATGATTTCCAACTTCAAAGCATTCCGTACTGAGCTTTCTACTTTTCTCCCGGAATTAAAAGTCTCATTTCAAATCGGACGAAGAGGAGAATGTCGAGTCTTGGTGGATGGATTGGAAGATTACGAACGTCTTATTCGATATTTGTCCGAAAAACTTCATAAATTTTATTCATATGATATAAAATCAGACAGACCCTTCAAGGCTGTCTTGAAAGGATTATCAAATGATCAAAGTATAGATGAAATTAAAAATGAACTAAAAGAATTGCTTGGTTTTGCCCCTTCCCAAGTAATACTTATGAAAAAAAGAGCGAATGGTACTTCTAAACCACGCTCTGGAATTTCCCATGAACTTTACCTAATACACTTCAATCGAAGTGATGTAAACAATTTGAAAACTTTAGAAAAAGTACGTTTCATTTCCCACATTAAAATTCATTGGGAATATTATTAACGGCATAATCGTATTGCAAACTTAACGCAATGTCGTCGTTGCCAAGGCTTCGGTCATGGAACCAAAAATTGTCTTATGGATATACGGTGTTTGAATTGTGGTAAATCGCATTCGAAAGACGTTTGTCCAATGAACGAAACCACTGATAAATTTTCATGTTCAAATTGCAATGGAAATCATAAATCCAATTATTTGAAATGTCCTGTCAGGGAAAAAATTTTAAACGCTCGTTCGCTTCGACAACAAGTCAAATCAACGACCTTAAATTTACAGAACATACCTGAAAATCAAAAAACCGTTACAAATGCCACGCCTAATTCTTCTAAGGCACTGATTTCTTCGAAACAAAAAACAGGTACGTCTGCCAATTCGTCTTCTAACGAAAACAATTTATTGACAGGTAGATCGACCTCGTCATCATCTTCTTCTAATGTCAGTTATGCTGGTATATTAGGTAGAAATCTATCACCTATTTCTTCTAATGTAAATAATCAAAACACAGGACCGCCTTGCAGTTCTTCTTCTAACGAAAAGAATTTATTAATAGGTAGACCGGCCAAATCATCTTCTTCTAATGGCAGTCTACCTACAAATATTCCTTCAATGCCATTCGCTTCTTTAAATGAAGTCGATTTAGGCGATATAACTGAAAATAAAATGATCTACCTACAATATCAACTTTTTCAAATGTTCATCCAAATGAATTCGACTTCATCACTTTTTGAAGCATTTCAAATCGGATGGAAATTTGCAAATAATATTATAATGAATTTAAAATTTAACAGTGATGTTAAATAATTATTTGAATATTTTAAATTGGAATGCTCGATCTTTGAAATCGAGTGAAGATGAATTTTATAATTTTCTCAAAGTTCACAAAATTCATATTGCCATTGTGACAGAAACTTTTCTTAAACCAAATGTAAAATTGAAAAGTAATCCACATTATGTGGTTCATCGATTTGACAGGTTTACTGGAATGGGTGGTGGAGTTGCCATTTTTGTCCAACGGCAAATTAAACATCGAATTTTACCTTCTTTCAATACTAAAGTTATTGAAAGCTTGGGAATCGAAGTTGAAACCATTCATGGAATTTATTTCATCGCTGGAGCATATTTGCCATTCCAATGCACCGGCGAACAATTAAATTTCTTTAAAGGCGATTTGCAAAAACTCACAAGATATCGACCGAAATTTTTCGTAATAGGGGACTTAAATGCTAAGCATGTCCAGTGGAATTGTAGGCAAAATAACAGTAATGGTAAAATACTTCATAATCAACTCTCAGCTGGTTACTTCACAGTTCTTCATCCCAGTAATCCTACTTGTTTCTCTTCCGTGAAAAACCCGTCTACAATTGATCTGGTTCTAACAGATCAAAGTCACATTTGTAGTGAACCGATTACTCATGCTGACTTCGACTCAGATCATCTTCCAGTAACATTCAGACTTTCCAACGAAGCTATAATTAATCCAATTAGTTCTATTTTCAACTATCATAGAGCCAATTGGTTGGATTACAGATCTCACATTGAAAATCATGTGGATCATGAAACTATTTTAGAAAATTCTGCGGACATCGACACAGCAATTGATAATTTGAATCATTATATTATAGAAGCTAGAAATCTTTCAGTTCCCAAAGCTCAAACTAAATTAAATTCTCCTATCATCGATGACAATCTTCAACTGCTCATTCGGTTGAAGAATGTTCGTCGACGACAATATCAACGTTCTCGTGATCCTGCTATGAAAAACATAGTTAAGAATTTACAAAAAGAAATTAAACATAGATTTACTCTTTTGCGAAATGAAAATTTCGCTAAAGAAGTTGAACAAATTAAACCATATTCTAAACCTTTCTGGAAACTTTCTAAGGTTCTTAAGAAACCTCAGAAACCAATTCCTGCTCTCAAGGAAGGAAATCAAATACTTCTTACAAATGGTGAAAAAGCTCAAAAACTTACTCAGCAGTTCGAGAGTGTCCACAATTTTAATTTAAACGTTGTGAGTCCTATTGAAAATGAAGTCTCACTGAAATATGATCATATTTCAACCCAAGTGTTATCACACGATGACATTATTGAGACGAATTTTGATGAAATTAAATCAATTATTAGGAAACTCAAAAACATGAAGGCTCCTGGTAAGGATGGAATTTTTAATATTCTTATTAAAAATCTTCCCGATGTTGCCTTGAGACTCCTGGTTAAAATTTTCAACAAGTGTTTTTCATTAGCTTACTTCCCAAAAAGATGGAAAAACGCTAAAGTAATTCCTATCCTAAAACCTGATAAAAACCCAGCAGAAACATCAAGTTATCGCCCAATTAGCTTACTTTCTTCTATCAGTAAACTTTTTGAAAAAATTATTTTGTTGAGAATGATGACTCATATAAATGAGAATTCAATTTTTTTACCAGAGCAGTTTGGATTTCGTCATGAACATTCAACTACTCATCAACTTGTCAGAGTAACGAACATGATGAAATCAAATAAATCTTCTGGGTTATCCACTGGAGTTGCTCTTCTAGACATAGAAAAAGCATTCGACAGTGTTTGGCATAAAGGTTTAATAGCAAAAATGTCTGATTTCCAGTTTCCTATTTATTTGATCAAAATGATTCAAGATTATTTAACTGATCGTACTCTTCAGGTTAGCTATCAGAATTGTAAATCTGAATTGCTACCCGTACGAGCCGGTGTTCCGCAGGGTTCGAGTGTAGCTCCAATCTTGTATAATATTTTCACTTCTGATCTTCCAAATCTACCCGTTGGTTGTCAGAAATCGTTATTCTGTGACGACACAAGTCTGTTAGCCACAGGTAGAAATCTAAGAGTGATCTGCAGTCGCCTACAAAGAAGTTTAAATATTTTCAGTGATTATCTGTCAAAATGGAAAATTAAACCAAATGCAGCAAAAACGCAATTAATTATCTTTCCTCACAAGCCAAGAGCTTCTTTTCTTAAACCAAACAATAATCACATTCTCAAATTGAATGGCTTGGAATTGACATGGTCTGATCAAGCTAAATACTTAGGTTTAACGTATGACAAAAACTCACTTTCAAGGATCACATTGCAGGAATCCAGGCAAAGTGTAATAAATATATTAAATGTTTATATCCTCTTATAAACAGAAATTCAAAGCTCTGTCTAAAAAACAAATTGTTAATTTATAAACAAATTTTCAGACCAGGCATGCTTTATGCAGTACCGATCTGGTCAAGTTGTTGTTTCACCAGGAAGAAAACGCTTATTTTGAAGCGTCCTCCCTGATTTAGTACAAATGAGTTACACAGACTCACAAATATAGAACCATTAGATATAATGTCACATAATATTATAAGCAAATTCCGACAAAAATCGATGCAATCTTCAATTGAATCGATTCGCTCTCTGTATTAGTTAGTAAGTTAGTATATAAGTTCCTTTTCCCCATTACACAATACAAGTAGGTTTAGAATTTTCCCTACACAAAAATCTCAGAATTGCAGAAGCAAATGATGTCTTCATGGTAATAACCAAATCATATATATATATATATATATATATATATATATATATATATATATATATATATATATATATATATATATATATATATATATATATATATATATATATATATATATATATATATATATATATATATATATATATATATATATATATATATATATATATATATATATATATATATATATATATAACAGGGCTGAAAAGTCACCACTTGTGGCTGAACACCCAATTTAAATCTTAATAATTTAATTTTAACTCATCTATATATATAAAAATGCAGAGATCATTCTTTGTAATCGCATCACGTAAGAGCGGATGGACGGATTGAGATGCTTTTTTTTTGTTTGATCAGTTTTTACCCCCACCGGGTTCGTACATCAAAAAAATTAGGAAAACTTACCGGAAAAGTGGGAAAAACCAATAAAGTTATTTTGTATGGACAATGGAATTTTCCACTGAAAAAGTCGCCAATGATTGCTAGATCTACAATTGGTGTTTGGCGCGCAACGAGTTGCATAAGTGTTTGGTCGTCGAAAGAAAGGAATACTAGATCGTTAAAAGAATCTTTTGGCGCGCAACGAGTTGTGTGCGTGTGAAAACTTGATTCATGTGGTTCTTCATTTCGAGCCACGTGCTTAATTTGGTATCTAAATTATTGCTTGCCAAATGACTTAATGACGGAATGCATATGACTGTTCTAGAAGACCGCTGTTGGCAGGAGAAAATGGTCTGATGTCATTTACCAGTTCATTGGTCATCGCGGGCGCGAGTTTAATAAATCAGAAAATTTTTTAATGAATCAATAAAAAGATTGTGCTGTAGAAGCGCTAAGGTCACACTAAGAAATTTTCCTTGCGTTTTTCTTTCTAATAATTTAGATTAGACTAAACGCACAATTCGTGTTCAAATTGGTATAATATCAAATTAAAATTTTAGCGTAGTCTCTCTAAGCAACCGAAAATTCCGAAGTACCTGAAAAGTATCCTTCCTCGCTGCATAAAATCTATACAAAGAACTGCTTTAAAGTTTTTTCTGTTGCGTCGGGTGAACATTCAAGTATTCCTTAAAAACGGACTATTCAGAATGCTTTGTATGCTTCTTAAAGGGGGGTAGGATTTGAATGATGCAAAAAATAATTATATTTGAGAATTTTTTTTCAGAATTATCGGGCATCAAAATAAATTCAAATATTTTGCTTGATAAAAAATATCATTCGAACAACATTTTGTAATTTTTTCGTGTAAAATTATTGAGAAATAAGCGAAAAGTACGATTTTCTAACGAAAAAAATCCACCATTTTGCAGCTGTAAAACCTCCCAAAAATAACAAAAAACGAAAAGGAAAACGTTGGGGTCTGGTTTTTCATATGTAGAAAATGTGTGCAAAATTTGGAAAAAAATGGTGCAGTAGTTTTTGAATGACCATGGACACGAATTTTCAAAACCTGCTTTCGAGAAAAACGCATTTAAAGTTTTATGTCTATAAAATCGAAGGAAACAATTTATTACTCTAGGGATCCCGTAGGGTCAAACATTTTCCAAAAATCATAATTTTTCTTTTATAATTTGTTATAATGAAACATATCAAGAATAGTTTTTATTTGTGGCTTTCTCAGTCTAATGCATGAGGCAGACGATGTATTCGTTAAATTGCCCGACGTTTCGGCACGATCATATGTTCGATCTCAAAAAGGTAAAAATTATTGACAGAACGTTCCGATCCACCGCTCTACCAATATTAGAAATGTGCCATATCACCAACACAGCGAACACCGTAAATCATCGTACAGATGTGGATGGTCTCAACACCACATACGCTGGTATACTACACACCATCAAAACCAGCAGAAATCGACGAAATAGAACCAAAACAAAAACGAACAATAGTACTTCAGTACTCTCACCGTATATTGCGCCCACAGCAGCTAGAAATCAACCATCTTTAAACAACCCGTTAGCGACAATTGCGTACAGTTCGAGTGTGAGACCGTAGTGCTAAGAAATCAAAGTGATCATTTTACAATCCATCCACTAATTACCGTTCAGCACAATATATGTTGACCAAACATCCTATCGTTGGCAATAAACGACACCGACAACGACGAAAAGACTAAATTTCCCTTGAAAAAGGCCACCAAAAACGGCCGAAACGTCGGGCATTTTAACGAATACATTGTCTGCCTCATGCATTAGACTGAGAAAGCCACAAATAAAAACTATTAACTCCACTTCCAGTCGATATATACAACATATCAAGAATGTTTTGTAAAGTTTTTAGGTCAATCGAAGCAGAAATAATGGACCTGTGCGCCGAACTCTCACTTCTTCGCAATATGAAATAAGCATAAATTTTTGGTGATATTTCGTTTTGAGCTAAAGCGAATGTGTGTCGAATTCCGTTGATTGTAGGTCCGGTAATCAGAAAAATAAGGAAGAGAAACATTAACCGTTTAGTCGTTTGACAATTCTGCTGTCCGAAAACATAAATTCGAACAAATAATTTGTGGGCGAGACGAAGTTCGACGGGTCAGCTAGTATTCCAATAAATAGTTATTTGAAAAAAAAGGGCCGCCGAGAGGGAAGGAGGAAAGGAAGGAATCCTTTCGAGCCCGGACTCTTCCAGGGGAATCGTAAATTCGAAAATTCCAAACTGTTTATTCATGCTTCATAACAAAACAAAATTTCAAAAATCGAAACAAATTTGTCGATACGATGATATTCCCGTGATCACAATATTTTTAAATTATCATGTTTAGGGGCCCGTAATACTACAATACCTCTTCTCTCGGTAGCCCTGGATAAAACTATATGTTTTGAATAATTAGTGGTCAAAACTTCAACAACGTAAAGTTAATGTATCATAACGTAATTTTTTTTCCGTTCCAAAAACTCTCTGACTTCTACTAATTGGATAACGATTTGTTTTCTAAAGGTAAGACCTTCTTTCGATTTCTAAAACAAATTTCGAACAGTGGAATTTTTCTTCAGACTTGCAGTCTTGCCAGACCCTGTCAGTTTATAGAGAAATCAGTTGCTCGTTTGAAAGCTACTGTCGGGCCTTTTATCAAGTTCAAAGATCAAATGGCTGTAACTTATGGTTCCGGAGATATGATTGTATAAGTGACGTAACCGACAAAACACGTTGTATTTTTACGTGCTCAATTTTCTCAGAGATGGCTGAATCTTCTGTCAATCATTTTTAAATCTTCTTGCTATTTTCTCACACAGACTTTGTCATGACTTATTATGTTTTAACTCTTATTTCAAACTAAATAATGGTAATTTCAACCATTGAGATGTTCGGTTTTAATGAAAAAAATTTGTTATTGGTTTGCAGATCACTTCTACCCTGGTCCTAGTTAAGCACGATCTGCATAAACTTCACCTAGTTATGCACGGTACACTTAACGCGCGCGTCTTAAACTTAGCGTTTAACCCGAAGAAAAATAGATCAAACGTTCACCGAATATTCGACGGAGTTTAGTCTAGCCCGATTTTTAGTACGGAGAATATAACAATATTGTAAATAAGAAAAATATATCTCTTCTCCTATTCGGTTTGCTGCAGACCAATTTTAAACTTTTCAGTTTGAATCACACGATTGACTTGTAAATTTTCACAGCATCTATCTAAATCTGATAACACCGACAAAAGATATGCAGATGGCGCTTCGATCGGTTGACGTCGTATAATTTTGAGCGGTGAATTTGCAGTTTTCATCGCTGGAACATTTTTTTAATTTCACGAATCAGCAATATTCAATAAATAACACTTTTCACTAATTCACACTTAGGCACCACATCGCAATTCTAGTGCTGCCAACTCTCTCTCCAATTTTAACTACTCAATACAATACATAATAGTCTCCATTCTATTGGTTCAAACCAATTAAACTTTAAGTGCGGATCAGGTAGAATTAGTGTTTCATTAGGTTACCAATTAGTTCACACTTAAAGTTATAATAACATGTCATTTGATTAACAGAATTATTTTTGATCCCACAAACCTGTTTCTAGAATAATTGACAAGATCATAGAATGTTTCCTTGAGAAATCCACTAGCGTTTTAAAATCGTTTGGTGGTGTCAATACCAAATTGTCAGCATGATATATTGAAACTTAAAGTTCAGAGAAAAAACGTGCTTAATCCACCTAGCATTGAGATGATACCTTTTTTTTATCAATCCGCATGTGTTTTTGCATGAATATTTTCCGGTGTTTCAGTTTTCATGACATTATTCTAATGTCCGTCGTTTAAGTGGCAATTTGAGATTTTAATCACTCATTACTCTGTAATGTTGAAACTGCAAATCGGATCGAATTTGAATCTAAAAGTGTAACAATCAATTAAACATTCCACGATACATCGCAGTAATTTCCACTTTAGAGTTTAGGGTAATTTAAGGTACTTCCAGAGCCGGTATTCAGGAACAAACATAATCCAAACCGATTCGTATGACCATATGACGAATAAATTGCAATATTTTTGAGTCCAACTTTAAAACTTTTCGGGATTGTCATCTTCTATATCGCTCTGAATTTTAAAAATTCATGATCCTACAATTCCAGAATCGGAAGTCAGAATTGGATAAAATTGGATTTGTTTTAATTTGAACTTTTGTTTCTGAAATTCGATTTGGCTTTTTTTGAAAAAACGATTGAGCTTTGAGAAACAATTCGATACTGGAACCGGAATTCGAAATTCGGTGTAGCCGAAGTCAGACAAATTTACCTGAGAAGCTGTATAGTTTCCATTTGTTCCAAAATGTTTGAAAATCAATATCGACTTCTTTGAGGAATCGTAATGCGAATTAAATTTTTGGGTGCCTTCCGAAACGAAAACTGAATACAACCAAAAATGAAATAAGTTTATTTGGTTATCGACTATCCAAATCTGCTAACCCGATAAACCTGATTGATTTATGTGAAATAGACATTTTTATACTAATCACCCTGTTTATCCGAAACCGGAAGTTGGATCTGACTGAAAAACAATATGTTTTATAGAATCTTAAAACTTTTCATTTGAATCTTAAATGATTCTTAAATTTTATTTGAATCTTAGATCGGTTCAGCCATCTACGAAAAAAATGAGTTACACAGTTTTAATTTCGTTTCACATATCATCCTGTAGTTCCGGAACCAGAGGTCGTAACCAAACATAATTCAGGAACCTTGTTTGGGAGCATACGACTTTTCATATGAATCTAAGTTTGTAGAAAATGGTTGAGTCATCTCCGAAAAAGAAAATATATGTAACAGTATACAAAATCGTGTTCCACGTTGCTCCCAAACATTACTTCGTCATTCAGCGCTCGAAACTCTTACTACTGGAATAAGGCGAAAAGTCGTTTACACAATAATATTGAAATCTCCGTTAAAAATGGACGGATTTTGACAATCTATGGCTTGTTGGATAGCTATTACAGTGCGAAATCAAAGTCTGAAAATATATTCTGTTTTCAAGGTCAATTGTGACAGATACTGTAAAAAAACTGAAAATTTCGACATAAAACTTCGTATAACTCAAAAAGTAAACATCCGGTCTCAAAACCATTCAATCGCGTTCTGGGTGACGGGGAGACCTTTCATGTGCAACTAGTTTGATCTAAATCGGTCCAGCCATCTCTGAGATCTCTACCTCTTAGTTGACAACACACATACAGACACACACACACACACACACACACACACACACACACACACACACACACACACACACACACACACACACACACACACAACAATAGAATCCTGGTGTACGATACGAACGAAGGACAGAGGTCAGTGCGAGTGACGGCGGGCGTCCCTCAGGGATCCATTCTCGGTCCGACTCTCTGGAACGCTATGTACAATGTGGTCTTGACACAGCAACTTCCCAGGAAAGTGAAAATCGTGGGCTTCGCGGACGACATATCGTTAACGGTGATGGGCGAGTCTCTCGAAGAAGTAGAGGCCTCGGTGACAGAGACGATAAGCACGATTGAGGGCTGGATGAACGGAGTCAAGCTACAAATAGCTCACCACAAAACGGAAGTGTTGTTGGTGAGCAACTGCAAGTCGATCCAGCGTATCGAGATAGATGTAGGGGGACATGCGATTTCAACTAAGCGAGCTCTGAAAATTCTCGGAGTGATGATCGACAACCGGTTGAACTTTAACTGCCATGTCGACTATGCCTGCGAGAAGTCCGCGAAGGCGATAAATGCAATAACGAGGATCATGCCAAATGTCGGTGGCCCGAAAAGCAGCACAAAACGTCTGTTAGCTAGTGTATCTTCGTCAATACTACGGTATGGTGCTCCTGCCTGGGGAACAGCATTGAAAACGAAGAGGAACCATGAAAAGCTCAACAGAGCATTCCGGCTTATGGGCATACGAGTCACGAGCGCCTACAGGACAATATCGTCGGAAGCAGCAAGCGTTATCGCCGGAATGATCCCAATCTGCATTACCCTGGCGGAGGATATCGAGTGTTATCAGCGTAGAACCACCAGAAACGTGCGAACGATGGTTCGAATCGATTCGATGGCGAAGTGGCAGCAGGAGTGAAACAGTACGGAGAAAGGTAGATGGACTCACAGGTTCATTCCACATCTGTCGCCGTGGATGAATAGACAACACGGAGAGGTAAACTTCTACCTAACGCAGTTTCTATCTGGCCATGGTTGTTTCCGGAAGTATCTGCATCGGTGTGGTCACGCCGCGTCTTCATTTTGTCCGGAGTGTGAGTATGTTGAAGAAACACCTGAACATGTGATATTCGATTGTCCCCGGTTTGCGGAAGTACGTAGGGAAATGCCTGCCCTAAGGGTGGATAATATATCTGAGGAAATGTGTCGTGAAGAAGGCACGTGGAATGCAGTAAACAAAGTGGTAACACAGATACTCTCGGAGTTGCAGAGAATATGGAGAAGGGATCAGCGAGTAAGCGTCGGATCGAGAGAACCTCTTTCGTCGGTGTAGTCTTGATCCGTCGTCGGGGACAAGATGAGTAGACCACGTCATAGCATCGTAAGGATACGAGTATCGAAAACGTCGGTTTCGAGAGAACTCCCAGCGTCGGGGAACTCTCTGTCGCGGTAGGCTAGATCCTTCGGCGGGGACTAGTCGAGTAGCCACCACAACACCGACTTGTGTCGTCGGGGCGCCAGCGAACCGGAAGCCATGCTCCAAACCGGAATCGCGGAGCCGACCTCGGCACTCCTTTGGGTGTCCCGCGTGGCGTAGAAGGGGAAACTCTCCGTCAGTGTAGGCTAGATCCATCGTCGGGGATCAGGCGAGTAGTGTGGCGCGACGTAGCGGCATTGGGTCGTCGAGGCGCCAAAGGTGGATCGAGATGGATAAAGAGAGAAACGCAGGAGCTTATTTTCTCCCAAACGAAGAAGTGCATGAGCACAGCCTCCCCCGAAATATTGAGCTTAGCTTAGGTCCGGGGGGATCAAGGCAAGATGTCCAAGGTGTTTTAGTGGGTAAGGTTCAGCCAGTCCCACTCCCTGGTTCACAATAGCGGTAGCTTGACAACTACTGAGCGCGTGAGCTGGGAAAGTACATAAGGTATTTCACCTTGTAAAAAAAAACACACACACACACACACACACACACACACACTTTTCCATGTGTTGAAATGATATTTATCTTCCCCGGCAAAAAAACCGACAAGGTTAAAACCGGGGTTAATTCAACATTAATAGAATTGAATTGACATTTAACTCCATACCATGGATTCCACGTAAGTGCTCTTACTTTCGAATCTATCTTCTCTGTTATGACTCGCCAGAAGAAAAAAAATCTAAAATGTTTAATAACATGGGTGATACTATCGAAGACACTATATTCTATTAACAAACCAATCACATTTAAGGCTATTCAGAAATTATTTCAATCATAAAAATTATCTCTCCTAGTGTAGTAAAACGACTGGGGATTGGAAAGCTTTTCAGCTCGGTTACTACACTGAAGACCGAACCACGATGGTCCGCTATATGAAAAGTTAATACTTGGAAAAACAGAACCACAACATCCCAACCCCCTTTGGTCCATACATGAATACGGAGGAAACATTTCAACTCGTCGATTATTCGAGCGGCCGTAGTCGCTTGCAGCACACCGGAGAAGGATTGGCAATTAATTGCAATTCATTTGGCCGCTTTGTTGTGAAATTGCTTCTGCCGGTTGCTTCGGATTCTTCGGCGGCTACGGATTTGATGATTTTTTGCATCTCGTTTCGTTTCTTGTTAATAAAAGAAACATGTACTTCGCCCTTAATGAGAAAGAAATTCCAATAATAGACTCAAATAGCTCCCGTATTCAAACAAAGTAGATTGTATCAATCAAGAGCAGTTGAAAGAATGTTGACTTTTACTCGGCTCAGGGATAGGGAATCAAAGAAAAATTCTGCACCCGATGATCAATCGATCGATTTTCAATCCCTATCGATCGGTTTCGCTTCGTCGATCCATTTAGCTCCGCCGCAATCTCCTGGATATCGGGTTACAATCCGACGAGTCATCTTGATAATGATGTTATACCTTTCTCCCGGTTCTTCCCAGTACCCGTGTTTGACGGCCGGAAAGATCCCGTATCATTCCGCTCTTCTTCGGATGGTGTCGAACAAAAATTTTAATGATTATTAGTTTAGTACGAAAAAAAGGGCACCCGGCTGCCATGGCTTCTGCTGCCTAATGTAATATAGATTTGTTTTCCTTTTGTGTTGTGCGGAACGAGCAGGTTTTCAACAACAACAAGTCGGTGCTGAAGGTGAATGCGTATCTTTCAGCATTCGAGTACAAAGCATTCGATTCGTTTCGCATGTTTTACCTCGCCCAAGTCAAGTCAAGTCGCCGGACCTGGTTTGGTGTCGGACTGGCGCCGTTCGCTCCCGCATCCCTTGATTGAACATAAACGACTGCGACGATACCGACGACGAACCGATCCGATCTCGGGAATCCGAGGTTAGCCAGTCCGAAGAGAGGGCAATGAATAAAGGCTGAGCCGTTTTTAATCGAATTGAATTGAGATGAAAATGCAGATTTGGAACCTGCTCGGGACGCTGTGTAATGCGATGATAATTGGAAAGTAAAATATAGCTGAAAGCATTTCACGGTATCTGTTTTATGGTGGAAAAAATCTGCTCTTGGCAGCTTTGCTAACTGTTTCCTACAATCTCTGTGAACACTTTCGAGTTTCAACTCGCTGGCTAAAGAATCCTGGCTTCGGTAAAAAAGTCCCCAGCCTGACAAAGAAAAAACACGGGTTTTCACTAATCTCGAATTTTAATCAAGGGCAGAAATAATAGTTTTAATGGCGCTCCAACATTTCTACACAACTTTTATACCACGATTTGTCCTTAGTATCAAACAAAACTTTCAGTCCCAACGATGAATTCGCCATTCAAATTTCTTCTTAGCAACCTTATTTTTTAAAATCTGAGAACAGAACATAGTCAACGGGGGTTAAATCTGGCGAATATAGTGAATGCGGTTGCACTTCGAATTTCAATTGATGAAATTTAGAAAAGTTACGAACTTAATGAAAACGAAACAATTTTTTTCTCATTCAAATGTCCATGTACAATTGAGAATACACTTCGTTCTGATATTAGCATTAGCTTTAGAGACTGCCCGTGTGTTGTTACTCCGTTATTGATCAGAACCAATTAAGCATGCATAATGCATGCAACTTGCTTGAGAATAACACGTAGTTTCACATTGTGTAAACTGCATTGATCCCTGTATGCTCATCAATACCTACGCCGGCCACGTCCGAATGCAGATCTATTTAGGAAGGAAGGATTGTTAGTTTAACACATGCTGCTACTAGAAACCGAGGGATCCTCTACATTTCAACATGCATCACAGAAAGGGGTTATTTGCTGGTAAATTTTCAAATAATATTATCCTGTGTTTATTGCTCTGGGTTTAACCTGAAGAAACATAGATCCATTGATCAAACGTTCCCCGAACTATCGACGATATTAAGTCTAGCCCGATTTTTAGTAAGAAAAATGTGAAATATCTCTACGGTATTCAACTTCTCCTATTCGCATTAACATAAACAGCGCGAGATGCTACACCGGTTTTCATGAACTTAGATTCAATTAAAAGATCTTGTTGTCACACATGAAGCTAATTAATTTTATTCAAATCCGACTTCTGGTACCGAAATCATGGGGGTATGTGTGTATGGTGATATGTGCAAAGCATGCAAATAAGTTCACCAACTTTTTTTAGAGATGGCTTAACCAATTTTTACACTCAGATTCAAAAGAAAGATATAATTGTCCCACACAAAGTTCCTGAATTATTTTTTATTTTTGGATCCGACTTTCGGTTCCGAAATTTCAGGGTGATTAGCGTAAAAATTTCAATTTCAAAAAACTTCCTCACTTTTCTCAGAGATGGCGTAACCAATTTTAACAAATTTAAGTTAAAAAAAAGTCTTATGGTCTCATACAGAACACCCGAAATTCATCCGAAACCGACTTCCGGTTCCGGAATTACACGATAAAGAGTGCTGTTCTACAGAGCGGTGATGCAAAACACGAAAATGTATTTCAAAACAGGGCTTAAATCTATTATAATCGATGTGCCTTGTCAGTTGATGGCCAAGCAAATCGACTTCGGCTATGTCAGTTCCCGGCTTCCAGTTCCGGAGGTACCGAGAATATTGTTCACAAACTATAAAATCGTACTTTACTTTTCTCAGCGATGGTTTGACCTTTTTTTGCAATATTAGTTTCAAATGAATGATCTTATGATTCCATACGGAATTCCTGAATTTCCTCTCGATCCGTTTTCCAGTTCCGAAAATACGGAGTTATGAGTGTTATAAAGCGCACCATTACGTATATGCGCAGTTATGGAAGAAGAGAACACAACACCGCCACTACGAACGAAGCACATATCGTGCTTCGTTCGGTTTCATACACGCGGTAAAGAAAACGAAAACCGACACCGGCTGATTTTCGAATGTGTCACAATAGATTAAAGTTTATTTGAAAAGACATGCGTCGGACTTCAATGTTTCGTGATGTGTAAGAATTTTTTGCAGCCGGTATAATTATTACTAACATACTTTTCATTTAGTTTTGAGTTGTTTTGAATGTTTTATTTCCTTTAGTCTCTCAATTGTTGTCGAAACACAATGAGCGAAACCATCCCACAGCGAGCGGTTCGTTCAATAATCCTAAACTAAGTAGAATACATTCAACCCGAAATTAAGTCTTGAACGACTCAACTGTTGAGTAAATATAACTTACTAGTGAGTAGATACGAATCATTTTTATGTGTGTTTTAGTAAGTACCTTATGGAAAGTACTTAGAATCACTTTATCCGAAATTAAGTCATTGAACTAGGTTAGTGAGGCCGTCTGTCAATCAGACCGGAGACTAATTGACTGACGTAATAGAGCAGTGGAGCAATTCTAGAACCGAAAACTAGAAAAGGTGGAAAGGAATTAAGCTTAACAAACATCTTTAGTATGACATATTGTTTGTTTTGCACAGATGGAGAAACAAATTCAACTTTAATTTTTTTTTAACGTTGTAACCGTTTTTTTCATAAATACTTTTATTCTTTATGACAGTTTACATAAGTTTTTCCTCGCCGTAGTACCACTTTTACATAGACTTCTTATCCTAATATAAATCTAATATAGTCACAACGATTTGAATTGAATAAAACATATTCCTTTTATTTTTTAAATATCATGCTAGGTATTTCGTCATTTATTATTAAATCTACTCAAGAATATTTTTGGAACCAAACGATCAACTGCTTTAGATTATAAAATAAGTTGTTATTTTTATAGATTTTGTTGATAATTTCATAAACTATTTCAAGTTTGTTTGTATCATTACATCATTTCTATTCAAGTTTAGCTATTGGTTGAACCAATGGAGGCAGTTGGAGTCAGAACTAAGTCTTGAAAGGGCCAATTATTAAATTGAAACTCCAATTGTCTTAATGAAATGATAAAGAAGTTTCATTTAAGAATTCAAGAATGTCGCGGAGACATTGGATAATCTACCTTGAGTGCGCAAGGAATTTATTAGTTAAGATCTGATATCGCGATACTCCACGCATGTCCAAACGACAAGTTCAATATCCCGATAACCTTCGCCACAAGCACAATGATTGATCTCGAAAAGTCCAATTCGAAGGAAATGTGCATTTAACGTGATTTGTAACTATTAGAGCTATCGTTCAAAATAAGGTGGGTGGGTTATGTCTTATAACCGAATGACGTTGATACGAATAAAATGAATGGTTCAGTTTCTTTGATATTAAATGATCTGAATTCTGGACCTGGATCTCTTTAACTAAATTTTAGAGCCGAAAGCTACAACTGATTTTGGGATCTGAATTCTCAATTTTGATGCTAAATTCTGGAACAGAATTCTGAGCCTGAAAATGGGAACTGAATTCTGATGCTGAATTCTAGAACTGAATTCTGGATTGTAGAACTGATCACTGAACCTGTGTTATGGAACTGAATTTTGGAACTGAATTCAAGACCAGGATTCTGGCTCGGCATTGAATTCTGAACCTGGATTCCACAGCTGAGTGTAAACTACAGAATTCCGATTCAGGATTCAGTTTTCAAATTCGGATCCAGAATTTAGCGGCGAAATTCGGTTTTAGAATCCAGATCTGAAATTTAGTTAAAAAATCTATAGAATCTAGTTTTGGAATTTAGTTAATCTTTTATAATTGTAGAACTGAATTTTTGAACCAAATTCTTGTATTGCACTGAACTGAATTCTAAACATAGACTTTGGAATGCAATTTTGTTCTGAAGTCTGGAAATACAATGGAATTTTGGATCTTAAATATGTTCCACGATTTCGGTCTGAAGTTCCAGAACTTCATCAGGCTTCCCTTTTAATTAATATGAAAAATTATGCATGTCGTATATTCCCAAAATTTGGCCACAATGTCTTTGATGCGCAACAAATATTGATTAAAAGATTTTTTTAGAAAAACATCGATGCAGTTTTAACAATCGATACAACGAATTGGAATGACATCTGTATTTCACCAACAGAAACACAAAACATATAATTTCTTAATTCGGAAGAAATTGGAAATCGATTAGAAATATACATGGTCACAGTTTTTAAGTAAAGTAAAACTGTAAAGTTTACTAGTAAAGTTTTTAAGTAAGAGAAACACACACACAAAAATCGATATTATTCATCAATGTAAATTCCTTCAACAATACAACAATACAATCATTCCAATGCCTTTCCACTTCCTCGATGCCATGCTCGTAGAACCAGTATAGGCTTCACATTCAGCAATTACTTATTCATTTGGGTTGAATGTCTTACCGGCAACATTTGGTTGAGATCAGCGAATAGCCAGTAATCACTGGGGGCCAGATCTGGACTAAACGGTGGATGAAGGAGTAATTCGAAATGTAATTCGTTCAATTTTACCAACATTGCCATCGACTTGTGAATCATTACATTGTCTTGGTGAAACAGTGATTTTTCTTCGACATATGCGGTCGTTTTTCCTTGATTATTTTTTCCTTTCTCGAGATAATCGATGGAGACTATACCATGTGCAACCTTCACAACTGACTGTTGTGCCTTGAGACGCTCCGGACAGTTTCAGTCTATTCAGATGATGCTCGTTGTGATTCTGGAGTGAAGTAATGGATCCATGTTACATCTATTGTTACATATCAACACAAAAAATTTAATTTGTTACTTGTAAACATGGCCAAACAATGCTTTCAATCATCAATACGTTGTTGTTTTTGATCCACTGTGAGTAAACGCGGCACCCACCCTGAAAACTGAGGAGAGTTGGCATCACTGTGAGTGCGATGAGGTGTCCTGGTGCTGCTCTCAAAAAAGTATAATTTTAATGTGTTTTTTGATACGTATAGTTAGGAATTTGGTTGAAATAGTTATTTTGAGTGATAGTGCAGGTGTGCCAAGTGTGTGTTTAATGTGAATTTGCCGTCCCAAAATGCAATGATGTTAACCTGTTAATCGATCGAAGCGCCGTCTGCATGTCATTGTCGGTTTTGTCGGATTTCTATGGAATGTGTGAAAGCTTACAAGTCGATCGTGTCATTCAGACTGAAGGTCTAGAGTTGGTCTGTAGCGAACCCATTCGCGAGTGTTTTTATTTTATTCTTTCAGTGGTCGTGTTTCATCTCGCGTTGCTGACAGCAGAGCGAGCAGGAGAAAAGGGATACTGGTGAGATCGGTTCTTGGAGATATTTTATATTTTTCTTGTTCATTATATTTCTCCTGAATATCGCAAATCAGGTTTTGTTGAGATCATATTGTTTACCAAAACATATCCGGATCTCTTTCCCTCCCAACTAACAAATCTTCTACCCCGTGATGCTCGTGAAGATACAGTGGTACCCGCGGTCTCTAGAAACAACGAGTATCGGACTAACATTCCTTCCTTTCCCTCAGTAGCACAGCCTTTGGTTGTAGCCAGCGTCGTTATTGATCATTTAATAAAAAGTTAGGAGTGAGTGGGTATGTACAGTGAAAATGATTTGCTTCTCCCAAGCTTCATTTTCTTGGTTTATTGTACATTTCCACTCATTCGGTCAATCACGAAGTGCAACTACGGGCGATTTACTTCAGCTCAGCTCAGCTCAGCTCACTGTGAGCAAACGCGGCACCCACCCTGAAAAAGGCTTTCTCATGGTCAAATGCTCGTGCATAATTATGAGCACACTAGCTTCTTATATCATTACAGCCTATCTCTCAGCTGTCTGACACAATTTCAGTTTACGATTAGATTTGGCAAATTTTTAAACCATTTTCATGTTTTCAGCAGTAACCACCTCAATTAGACGTCCAGAACGTTCACCATCATCGGTGTCTGTAAACCACGTTTAAATTCAGCAAACCAATAACAAATGCTTCTTTTCGAAGAAGCAGAGTCAAGATAACACTTTTGAATCCATTGCTGAGCTTGCACAGTATATTTTTCATCAAGAAGCAATGATAAATTAACACACATGTAAATATGTTTTTTATATGATTCCAATGTTTTGAAAACGTAAAAAGTAGCTTCTCTTAAATGGTTGTCACTTTTTTCTGACTAATTAAAGTGTCTTAAAATTACACCCACAGTCTTTCAAAAGTTGGTACTTCATAAACGTCACATGGATTTGAAAATAGTAGCACCAATTGTGTGATTTTTCTTGCATTTGTTGCTTTCGACCAGGGCTACAGGTATCCATATAACACACTAGTCTATTGAGAACTGGTTACAAAATGATCACACTAAGTATCAAGATTTAGCTTTATCTCATTTATCAGATAAGGGAATGAGATTGTCTATAGCGTGATTGTTAAGATGAGTATCGAAGAACATGTAATCAGTTTTTTTTTAATGTGACAAGTGAAAGGTGCAATTTTGACAAACGGAATTTCTAAAGCTTGGAAGATAGACGTTATAGATTGAAACCATAAAAGATCATTTTTAGAATTTATGACCCTTTGCGGGATGATCAATCTGGTATAGATTGCACAGATAAAAATATTTTATATATGTGCATGAAAATATTTTACATTTATTTTCATGCACATATTTGGAGCAGGCAATTGAACCGAAAGTTACATTACACAACTAAGCGGTTTGTAAATATACAGTCTTGTTCGATGAAAAACTAAATGAATCTCGATGAATCAAATCAGATTTTCGTTTCAACTGATGGCTATTTCATAGTACTATCGATTTGAATGTCGTGTAAGTTTCATTTTTTCTTTCTGTGTGGGAATGATTCACAACAAAATTTGCCTGCAGTAAAAATGAACTTTGAACCGACCCTATTAGCAAGAACGTTTATTCCCCAAGAGAATGAACGTTTCCACATTCAAAGCTTATATTTTAAGCCTTGTCAAGCAAATAAATAAATTTAATAAAAGCTATGAAATATGATCTATGATTAAATTTATTCCGCTGGATAGCACTTAAGATCGAGAAAAAAGTTACTTCAAACTACTCTTCGAAAATATATATAAATCGTAACTAATCATGAAATCAGCTTTCTTCGCGTTCGGTTTCATTCCCGATCGCGTTGATGGATTGACAACCGTCCACTAAACAATCATGGATCGGTAACACGATTTCCACCAACAAAATGCATATTTCACGCTAGGTTAACGTCGATTTCCACCATTTCTGCATGGATTTGATCGATTATTGCGGGCACCGGGGCTAAACACCTGCCGCTTGGTTGGGGTGCACAGAGAAAATTGAATTACATCAAATCGAACGTGAAATGAAACGTTCGACTGAAGAAAATAACTATTTATCATTTTCATCATCCATTTAGCAGCCAAATGCGGTTAACGAAATACCACTTTTTTCCATTCTATATTTATTACCAATCCTCTCCTTACCCCCTGCCATCATCACTGCTAAAAATGGGGCATGTTTTCACGGCTCGTGAAATCCACTCAAATGAAATATATTGTTTTCATTTATTTTGCCAAATTTTGACACGCTCCCGTATGGGCATATCGGGCGCATCGTAAACTATCCCATTATCAAACTTCACACAGGTACAAAATTCGTTTTCCGCTACATTTCAGCAGCCTTTCATGGCTTCGCTCTACTCGCCACTGCACATGAACGCAAATGTGATAAATCAATAGGAAAATTGAAACTGAAAGGCATTGGTTGTACTGCACTATTAGCGAGCTTTACCGACCAGTGAATCCTTCGGTCGAATTTATTATTTTGTATTTATAGGTTGATCAAACATTTTTCCGCACGTTAGGGTGCACAGTTAGGTTGTCCAACCCCCAATTGGAAATCGGGTGTATTAAATGGTTGGGTTGCAGAAATTCAATGTTCATCTGGTCAGTATAGCCATAACGGTAAAACAAATAAGTTAAAATGAGACCTGAGCTCAATTAAATGCACGACACATTTTGTGCACGAATTGGATCTACTTCTATTAGGAAATACATTTTATTTGTACAAACACCACTAAAACAGTTTGGAAATGGACGACAATCAGTCTGTAAACTTCTGAATATTAACGGCTAACCTGATTTTATCGTTTTGGGGATAAGATACTGATCACGCAAGGCAGCTCAAAACTGAATTAATTGTAAACTAGTATAATGGCTAAAACGTTTGGCTCAATTCGAATGTGTATGGTAGAAAGAAAAAAAATTATCGAACAACTAAGTTAATTACATAGCCATGAGATGATACCATTCTAACAACTGAATATTTTTACCTTTTACTGTATCAATGTTCAATAAGATCAATCGTTTCTGAAGATTATAATAACAAATCTCATAAAGTTTTTTTTTTCTAAGTTCATACATGTACTTAAATAAAAATCTTACATCTAACATCCTAAATCGTGCCTATTTCGTAATACTCCAATTGAGCTAAAATTTCAAACGATGGCTCACAAATTTCATATATAGAGAGAAATTTCTCTTGAATAAAATCTCTGCTCTATTGAATTCATACAATGAATGCTTTTTTCATAAAACAAACTCTATTGAATATTTTGAATAGTACGATATTTTGTTCCCCTAATAAACGTAGCCTAGAAACATTGCATAAAAGATTCACTGTTTAAAATCCATTCACACAAAGTTCGAGTTATTTTCGATTATCACCACATTTTCAGGAAGTGAAAAGTAAATAATAATGTTAATTTTGGCACCATTTATTTAATTTGTTTTACCTTTACACGCAAATGTTTGAACCTTGGCCTTAACCGCAGTCATAAAGCTCTGCACGACCGCAGAATCTAAAGTTTTTGCATAGTATCCCATGCTTTCTTCATTTCTTCTACTTTCTCCACTACTCCAGGTTGTTTTAGAAGGCTCCCCTTCAGTATTTTTCTATTATACAAATATCCGGAGTGTTCGGTGGTTCAGATCTTTCGGCATGAAACCGAAATCATTCGTTTTATACCACTTTAGTACGTCCTTCATGTAGTAGCATAATACTAAATCCTACCAGAATACCGGCGGATCATCGTGAGCTCTCAGTAGTGGGAGATTCCGCTTGTGGAGATACTTCTAAACACACCTACCCAGTCATGGCACTTGCGATATTGAAAAGTGTTCTCCGCTTTCCGCAAGTACAAATTGCTTACGAAATCAAGAACTATGATTCGTAATTAACAATGAACCGTATACGTAATTAGCAATGATGATATGTTCGGCATTAGCGGTCCATAAAAAAACGCCATTTTTATACTACCCGCCGTTTTGTGTACTTGTTATGTTTTGTTTTTACTTGTCAAGGGTAATATCTTTTCGTTCTTCCTCTAAAACTTGTATGCCCACAAACGGTTGTATATATAGGACGTTTTATTATGTAAACAATCGTTCGTGGGCATACGATTTTCAGACTAGGCAAAAACACCCCTTGAAAAAGACCATAACTTCTTGGCGAACTTAGGCATCTTCTGTGCCCATCTGGTTTAAGTTCTCCCTCACATATGTGGTTAACTGCTGGTCGTAAAAATTTCAGGCTATCACTCAACATTTCAAGCAGTTAGAAACAATTTCCTACAAAATGATATAAAACAGCCGTCACACTAGAAGATATACTCAAAAAAAAGTTTTTTCCGCGTGGATTCCATTTGATTGTAGTTAATTGCACATCAATTTATGTCTATAAAGAAGAACGTTTGTATGTTTGTAACGACACAACTCCGGAACTACTGAACGTATTTCTATCAAACTTGGTACAGGTACTTCTTGCTCTTCAGAGATAATAAGATAATAGGACATAAGGGTATTTTTAGGGGAAGAGTGTGTAGCAAGCATCTTTAATAGGGGGAAAGGTCATGACAAAAATCATCTATTTTCCAAGAATCGATAGTTTTATGAAGACAACACATACTTTTTACAAAACTCAGATATGCTCTTACGTACACCGAACATATATACCAGGAGATGTATAGGGGATGGGTGTTCGTGAAAAGATGTCGAACAAAGTTTAAAGATCTTCAATCTCAATATTTAAAAACAAAATTCATCCATATGGCAGTTTTTCAAACTGAAAATAATTTGCAAGGCAGTACTACTTAACTATACCCGATATTGTTAAAATTTCTCGTTGGGAGTTTTTTTTTGGTTTTGAAGTATAGGAAAATGTTTAACACTTGAGTCAATTTGAGACTACCGATTTTATGCACTAATATTGTACATATTTTATTGTAAAACTCTTTGAAAGTGACAGATAAAAATATTTTGTAAACTAACATCTTTTGCATGCACATATTTGGAGCAGGAAATTGAGTTAACTTTATACTTCTTCGATGTTTTTCATTTTCCAATTTACTTTGAATGCCAAACTAAGCGTCCATTTCAATATACAGTAATATTCATTAAAAATGTCCTAGTACATGTCGTGTAAATATAATTATTTTTTCTGTGTTTGCAAGCGAATTATCTCGAACCCAATTGCCTGGATCACTCAAATTGCCTCTAAAGTTGATCTTTTGAAAATGACAATTGAATTTCTTACACAATGAAAACTTCATATGAATGTCTGTAGTAATTGGCCAAGTGGTTAGTTAGTTCACAGAGAATAGAAAAAGAAAACTTACTGCTGTGATGTCACTGGACCTTCTGACAAAATGCCACATAAATGGGAATAGGCTTCTCCAAACAGTGTCACCGAGAAGGAGAGAGGAATTTCCCCGGGCCGAAATTTATTGAAGGGGACAGGAAATTCGAAGATTCTAAACTCTGTTTTATTCTTCATAACAAATGTTAAAAAATGGAAACGCATTTTGAATTATTTTGTTAATCTATTTGAAGATGTATTCATAATCTTTTATCTTCGAAGATGTACCTATTCCCAGAATTTGTTAACAAACTCTCACAAAATAATTCATAGCAAGCAGCTATCTTCACGAGGCTGGATATTCAATAATCAGCCGGATAAAAAATAGTTCTTGTAATCAATATTCAGCATGGAATATTTTTTCATTGAATTATCATTGCGTAATGCTATGGCTTGTTGAAAGCTGTGAAAAACACATCTCTCCATTACAGCAAAACTTTATTTCAAATAACATTCGACAGTTTAGAGCCAATCATCAATCTGTCAGCGAAAATTGAATATTCAATCTTCAGCTCTATTTAGTCCAGTCCCATCGTGGTTAAAGCCGCTAATAAACGACAACAACAACAACAACAATCTATTTAGTCCAGTGAAGATATTTGCTTGCTATAAGTTTTCTCTTACCGAGATAAGGAGAAACTTCACAAGTCTCACGGGAGAAGGATATTTGTTAGTATAAATTTCAGTAATGGTATTATTCGCGAGAGACCTGGTATGTACCGGTTTCAAGATGCTCGGATGCACCACTAAACTCAATGTCCATTACTGTCCGAGAAGTCTTTATTTACAATTCTTATTTGTCGAGATTTTCACTCTGCTCATACGAAAAA
The DNA here is from genome assembly GCF_030247185.1 of Malaya genurostris. Taxonomy (NCBI): domain Eukaryota; kingdom Metazoa; phylum Arthropoda; class Insecta; order Diptera; family Culicidae; genus Malaya; species Malaya genurostris. The sequence continues at coordinate 280,278,251 of NC_080571.1, forward strand.
GCAACGCAACGGCTTGAGAAATGATGCCGAATATGTGACATCAACGCTGAACGCTGCTTTTGGGAACTACTCCAATCACTCATACTATAATCAATTGGTATCAAAAATGAGCCCAAATTAGTGTCAATAAAAAGGTAAAAAATATTTTCATGAGTCTGTTTTGAAAAAAGAGAAAGGCAATATCACACCACTAGGTGGATTAAAAAAGGTTTTTTTCTGAATGCAATTGCTTGCTACAAAATAAACGAGTGAATAGAATCTAGACAAAATAATTGATTCATTGTAGTGACATATTTTATGAATTTTATCAAATCATTCCAAATGACCAAACAAATGTCAACAGATTTCACGCGAATCACTTTATTATTTACCACATAAAATTGTTGATTGGTTAAATTGGTTGATATGGGCAGCCGGCTACCGAGAAACAAATGATCAATTTATCAAACAAACATGGATTTTACTACCATTAATTCAATATGCCGATCTATGCTATCTCTGTTAATCAAGTTGTAGTATTAACGGATCTTCGTAATAGTTGATTTTTATCATTCAATTTATAATCATGAAAGACAATCAATAACATAATAAAAAAAAATACCAAATTAAACTTTTCTCAGAAGCAAGTAGCCGTCCTGTATTTTTCTACTAATTGTGTAATTTATCAAGTTAGTTTATATTACTATTCTAGTAACTGTTGTGTTATGGAAAAGGCGCAATTTTTCTGTGCTGTGCCACATATCTTTAAGTTCTTCCGTTGTCACAAATATTTATTCACAACGATTATGCCACTGATACAAAAACCCATGCGTCGTTCCCATCACACAGGCAGTAATAAAATCAGCGAAAAAACTATTGTGAAACTTGTGAAAACTACTACGTACTGTAAACAAGAAATTAAATGACGTTTACAAGAACATAACAAACTTAATTTCTAATGAAAAAGTTTCACATTTGGTTTTTCAGTACAACTGCTCTTAACACAAGCATGGATCTTGTAAAAATATCTGCACATGAAAAATGATAATGCTACATATTGTAGAATTGATCTTGTGTGTTTTTGTAAATGAAAAATCGACAACGAACTGCATTTTTTTTTTGTGAAACGTGTTTTCGTAGACTCAAAATTTTCAAACGCCTTTGAATTAACGTGTATTGATGATTGCACACCATTTTCTGTGAAAGTAACAGTCTATTATTTTTATTTAGAATCATCGGAATGGTGTTTACAATACGCATATTCAAAAAATTCTTAAAATTTTCAGACGATTTTTACCAAACTAATGTTCTATTGAACCTGAACAATCTCGAAACGAATTGTTCTTCAATATTTTCAAATATGGCATCGATGGTAACAGTGAGTTGAATAGAAAATAGTTCACGCAACGTAATCACTTATATTATCTAAATAACAGGAAACAATACCATGTTAATATTTCGGGAAGAAATGCTCTACGTTTTGTTTTTTTTTTTTATCAGCTTAAATCTTCTAGTTGAAGTGAACAACAATACAGTATAATCATTCATCTTATCGAGCCTGACTTTTCTGATACGCACTGTTGGTATTATTTTAGTAAGCCCATATTCTGGAGTTGCAAAAACGAGTTACTCAAGCGGTAATATATAACTATGAGAGTAACTATGATGAACTTAACTTTTCGTTCAATATCTTTAAAAAAGTGATGTCCGGTCTGCTTATTTTTTTTCGCGAGAAGAAAACCGAATACAAATTTTCTGATTGAGTTTTGTTTTCTTTGAAAATGTTATGCTGTATTTCTGCAATTTTATGCTAATAATCTCATGTCTAAAGCTTGCTTCAGATAGAATTGGAACAAAGACAATTGCATGTATTTCAGTTATTTATTATTGAATTCAAGATCTTTTTTTATAAAAATGTAGCATTTTCTTCATACTTTAAAAAAAATGCGGATACAATTATTCGTCATAGTTTCGAAGGAATTCTCGAATCTTTCCTGTAACTCGGTTCATTAGGCGGCGCACACCTTTTTTTTTTTTTTTTTTTTAAATAACTATTTATTGGAATATGAGTTAAAATTAAATTATTAAGATTTAAATTGGGTGTTCAGCCACAAGTGGTGACTTTTCAGCCCTGTTATATATATATATGATTTGGTTATTACCATGAAGACATCATTTGCTTCCGCAATTCTGAGATTTTTGTGTAGGGAAAATTCTAAACCTACTTGTATTGTGTAATGGGGATAAGGAACTTATATACTAACTTACTAACTAATACAGAGAGCGAATCGATTCAATTGAAGATTGCATCGATTTTTGTCGGAATTTGCTTATAATATTATGTGACATTACATCTAATGGTTCTATATTTGTGAGTCTGTGTAACTCATTTGTACTAAACCAGGGAGGACGCTTCAGAATCATTTTCAGAATTTTATTCTGAATCCTTTGAAGCGTTTTCTTCCTGGTGGAACAACAGCTTGACCAAATTGGTACCGCATAAAGCATGGCTGGTCTGAAAATTTGTTTATAAATTAACAATTTGTTTTTTAGACAGAGCTTAGAATTTCTGTTTATAAGAGGATATAAACATTTAATATATTTATTACACTTTGCCTGGATTCTTTCAATGTGATCCTTGAAAGTGAGTTTTTTGTCATACGTTAAACCTAAGTATTTAGCTTGATCAGACCATGTCAATTCCAAGCCATTCAATTTGAGAATGTGATTATTGTTTGGTTTAAGAAAAGAAGCTCTTGGCTTGTGAGGAAAGATAATTAATTGCGTTTTTGCTGCATTTGGTTTAATTTTCCATTTTGACAGATAATCACTGAAAATATTTAAACTTCTTTGTAGGCGACTGCAGATCACTCTTAGATTTCTACCTGTGGCTAACAGACTTGTGTCGTCACAGAATAGCGATTTCTGACAACCAACGGGTAGATTTGGAAGATCAGAAGTGAAAATATTATACAAGATTGGAGCTACACTCGAACCCTGCGGAACACCGGCTCGTACGGGTAGCAATTCAGATTTGCAATTCTGATAGCTAACCTGAAGAGTACGATCAGTTAAATAATTTTGAATCATTTTGATCAAATAAATAGGAAACTGGAAATCAGACATTTTTGCTATTAAACCTTTGTGCCAAACACTGTCGAATGCTTTTTCTATGTCTAGAAAAGCAACTCCAGTGGATAACCCAGAAGATTTATTTGATTTTATCATGTTCGTTACTCTGACAAGTTGATGAGTAGTTGAATGTTCATGACGAAATCCAAACTGCTCTGGTAAAAAAATTGAATTCTCATTTATATGAGTCATCATTCTTAACAAGATAATTTTTTCAAAAAGTTTACTGATAGAAGAAAGTAAGCTAATTGGGCGATAACTTGATGTTTCTGCTGGGTTTTTATCAGGTTTTAGGATAGGAATTACTTTAGCGTTTTTCCATCTTTTTGGGAAGTAAGCTAATGAAAAACACTTGTTGAAAATTTTAACCAGGAGTCTCAAGGCAACATCGGGAAGATTTTTAATAAGAATATTAAAAATTCCATCATTACCAGGAGCCTTCATGTTTTTGAGTTTCCTAATAATTGATTTAATTTCATCAAAATTCGTCTCAATAATGTCATCGTGTGATAACACTTGGGTTGAAATATGATCATACTTCAGTGAGACTTCATTTTCAATAGGACTCACAACGTTTAAATTAAAATTGTGGACACTCTCGAACTGCTGAGCTAGCTTTTGAGCTTTTTCACCATTTGTAAGAAGTATTTGATTTCCTTCCTTGAGAGCAGGAATTGGTTTCTGAGGTTTCTTAAGAACCTTAGAAAGTTTCCAGAAAGGTTTAGAATATGGTTTAATTTGTTCAACTTCTTTAGCGAAATTTTCATTTCGCAAAAGAGTAAATCTATGTTTAATTTCTTTTTGTAAATCCTTAACTATGTTTTTCATAGCAGGATCACGAGAACGTTGATATTGTCGTCGACGAACATTCTTCAACCGAATGAGCAGTTGAAGATTGTCATCGATGATAGGAGAATTTAATTTAGTTTGAGCTTTGGGAACTGAAAGATTTCTAGCTTCGATAATATAATGATTCAAATTATCAATTGCTGTGTCGATGTCCGCAGAATTTTCTAAAATAGTTTCATGATCCACATGATTTTCAATGTGAGATCTGTAATCCAACCAATTAGCTCTATGATAGTTGAAAATAGAACTAATTGGATTAATTATAGCTTCGTTGGAAAGTCTGAATGTTACAGGAAGATGATCTGAGTCAAAATCAGCATGAGTAATCGGTTCACTACAAATGTGACTTTGATCTGTTAGAACCAGATCAATTGTAGACGGGTTTTTCACGGAAGAGAAACAAGTAGGATTACTGGGATGAAGAACTGTAAAGTAACCAGCTGAGAGTTGATTATGAAGTATTTTACCATTACTGTTATTTTGCCTACAATTCCACTGGACATGCTTAGCATTTAAGTCCCCTATTACGAAAAATTTCGATCGATATCTTGTAAGTTTTTGCAAGTCGCCTTTAAAGAAATTTAATTGTTCGCCGGTGCATTGGAATGGCAAATATGCTCCAGCGATGAAATAAATTCCATGAATGGTTTCAACTTCGATTCCCAAGCTTTCAATAACTTTAGTATTGAAAGAAGGTAAAATTCGATGTTTAATTTGCCGTTGGACAAAAATGGCAACTCCACCACCAATTCCAGTAAACCTGTCAAATCGATGAACCACATAATGTGGATTACTTTTCAGTTTTACATTTGGTTTAAGAAAAGTTTCTGTCACAATGGCAATATGAATTTTGTGAACTTTGAGAAAATTATAAAATTCATCTTCACTCGATTTCAAAGATCGAGCATTCCAATTTAAAATATTCAAATAATTATTTAACATCACTGTTAAATTTTAAATTCATTATAATATTATTTGCAAATTTCCATCCGATTTGAAATGCTTCAAAAAGTGATGAAGTCGAATTCATTTGGATGATCATTTGAAAAAGTTGATCATTTTATTTTCAGTTATATCGCCTAAATCGACTTCATTTAAAGAAGCGAATGGCATTGAAGGAATATTTGTAGGTAGACTGCCATTAGAAGAAGATGATTTGGCCGGTCTACCTATTAATAAATTGTTTTCGTTAGAAGAAGAACTGCAAGGCGGTCCTGTGTTTTGATTATTTACATTAGAAGAAATAGGAGATAGATTTCTACCTAATATACCAGCATAACTGACATTAGAAGAAGATGATGACGAGGTCGATCTACCTGTCAATAAATTGTTTTCGTTAGAAGACGAATTGGCAGGTGCCTTAGAAGAATTTTCAGGTATGTTCTGTAAATTTAAGGTCGTTGATTTGACTTGTTGTCTAAGCGAACGAGCGTTTAAAATTTTTTCCCTGACAGGACATTTCAAATAATTGGATTTATGATTTCCATTGCAATTTGAACATGAAAATTTATCAGTGGTTTCATTCATTGGACAAACGTCTTTCGAATGCGATTTACCACAATTCAAACACCGTATATCCATATGACAATTTTTGGTTCCATGGCCGAAGCCTTGGCAACGACGACATTGCGTTAAGTTTGCAATACGATTATGCCGTTTATAATGTTCCCAATGAATTTTAATGTGGGAAATGTAACGTACTTTTTCTAAAGTTTTCAAATTGTTTACATCACTTCGATTGAAGTGTATTAGGTAAAGTTCATGGGAAATTCCAGAGCGTGGTTTAGAAGTACCATTCGCTCTTTTTTTCATAAGTATTACTTGGGAAGGGGCAAAACCAAGCAATTCTTTTATTTCATTTTTAATTTCATCAATACTTTGATCATTTGATAATCCTTTCAAGACAGCCTTGAAGGGTCTGTCTGATTTTATATCATATGAATAAAATTTATGAAGTTTTTCGGACAAATATCGAATAAGACGTTCGTAATCTTCCAATCCATCCACCAAGACTCGACATTCTCCTCTTCGTCCGATTTGAAATGAGACTTTTACTTCCGGGAGAAAAGTAGAAAGCTCAGTACGGAATGCTTTGAAGTCGGAAATCATCACCGTCACTGGTGGCATAGATTGATGTTTCTTCCCAGAACGACAAGCGTCCATTTTGGGAATTTTTGAAGAATTTTCTTCTATGTCGCTACAATCGGATTCAGGAAGAATCTCGTAAATATTGTTAGACGGCATAGGATCAACGGAAGGGAAATCCGTCCGTTGTCTTTTATTTTTACATTCAGATTCTATAAGATCGTGAATGTTATTAGAAAAATGTTGAATAACGGATTGTGATTTATTCCGTATTGAATTATTTTTAGCCTTAGGCTTGTTGCCTTTCCGGTTGGACGCAGGCATTTTTGAAATTAATGAAATTTTAAATTAAATTAACTAGGCTAAATTAGTCTTCGATTAGACTCCTAGCTAGCCTTAAAAAAGGCTGATTAATTTCTTAGTCACTCTAATATCACTCTTTGTATCACTTAGTCACTCTAATATCACTCTTTGTATCACTTAGTCACTTAGTTAGTGATTCAGGTAGCCTTGAAAAAGACTGAAGCCTTGAATCAATGAAACTCTAGGTAGCCAGAAAAAAAATTCCAGGAGCCAAGAGCTATACGCGTGCGGTGCGAACGACTGTTCAACACCGACTGGGGCGGCGCACACCTTCTTCGTCATTTCGTTTTAGTTATCTTATTCCACCAGGTCATCATCTGATGGATGTCTTTGACAACCTTTTTCCTTTGCCTTGAGTCTCCTCTTCATGATTTCCCAGTATTTCTCAATAGGGCGAAACTGCAGGCAGTTGGGTGGGTTAAGGTTTTTCGGACCCTTTCTCTGCATACCATTCTTTTTTTTTTTTTTTTTTTTATTCAAGAATATAATGTTTAAGGCACACTGCTTAAGCTCTAAGATGCCAAGGGCTTTTACTAATTTAAAATTTACGACTAACTTAAAACTAGGGTTGTATCATTAAGTAATGTCATATTTGGGTCGCAGTGGTTGACTTTGGCAGATCCAGCCTTCATGTGGTGATCGGCCGGTGAATTGAATATTTCATGAGAGTCTTCCATATGGCGTTGGTGAATATTCATGTTGGCCGCATTCTTCGGTCCGTGTGGGTCCGCGGGAAACACCCCCAGGTTACGAATACCCGGCGGGTGGCCCGCATGCTGTTGATAAGTTTCCGTGGGCGATGATGGTGTTGTTACAGAAGAAAATGAAAAAAAAAATATAGCGAAGTAAATATTGCGGAAAACGGAGTAAAAAGGGGATATGGGAATGAAATGACTAAAACGACAGAGATCTAATTAGTTGACATCGAGATGGTGAAGAGACGGGGAGGGGGGAAGCGAAGGTTAGTGACAGCAAAAAGATCTTGTTAGTTCCGATGAAGATGGTGGACAGATGAGGAATCGGGATAATCGGCGGAAGTTAGTGTCGAACCTGCAGTTGAGAAATAATTCTTAGCCACAGTTGAAACAACGTCGATAAATAGGAGGAACTTTCTAAGCCAGATGTAACTGATTACACTTGTATATTAATGTGTTTGAGAAACTGGTATATGAGAAGCATATATGAACTATCCCGACTCGCCAACACATCCCGAACCGGAACCTCAGGCGGTCTACCTCGGGCCCTGAGGGATTCCAGTAGCTTCGACCTGGCGTCGCGATACTCTACGCACGACCACACGACATGCTCGATGTCCTGATAACCGTCGCCACAGGTGCAGAGCCCGTTCTCCACGATCCCGATACGCCAGAGATGTGCGTTGAATGTATAGTGATTTGACATGAGTCGTGACATAACGCGAATGAAATCACGACTCACGTTCATCCCCTTGAACCAAGGTTTCGTCGATACCTTAGGGATAATGGAGTGTAGCCATCGTCCCAGTTCGTCATTGCTCCATGAAGTTTGCCAACTTTCGAGAGTTTTCTGACGAGAGATACTGAAAAATTCATTGAAGCAGATTGGTCTTTCATAAATATCACCTTCTAATGCGCCCACTTTAGCCAATGAGTCTGCCTTTTCATTGCCCGGAATGGAACAATGCGAAGGGACCCAGACTAACGATATTAAATAAGACCGTTCAGATAAAGTACTCAAATATTCCCGTATTTTCCCCAGGAAATATGGGGGATACTTTCCTGGCTTCATTGCCCGGAGAGCTTCTATTGAGCTTAGACTGTCCGTGACAATGAAGTAATGGTCTTTGGGCAACGTTTCAATGATCTCGAGGGTGTACTGAATAGCAGCTAATTCTGCGACGTAAACTGAAGCCGGATCACTGAGTTTGTAAGAAGCGGTGATGTTTTGATTGAAGATGCCGAAGCCTGTGGACTCGTTGATGTTTGATCCGTCAGTGTAAAACACCTTTTCACAGTTGACTGTTCTAAATTTATTATAAAAAATATTTGGGGCCACTTGAGGGCGCACGTGAGCCGGAATTCCACGAATTTCTTCTCTCATGGATGTGTCGAAAAACACAGTAGAATCAGAAGTATCCAAGAAATGAGCACGGTTGGAAACAAACAAAGAAGGATTAATATTCTGAGCCATGTAATCAAAATACAAGGACATAAAACGGGTTTGAGAATTAAGCTCAACTAACCTTTCGAAATTTTCAATCACCAGAGGATTCAAAATGTCGCATCGAATGAGCAAACGATATGAGAGATCCCAGAACCGGTTTTTCAATGGGAGAACACCCGCCAGCACTTCGAGGCTCATCGTATGAGTCGATTGCATGCAACCCAAGGCAATACGCAAACAACGATACTGAATTCTTTCCAGCATGATGAAATGAGTGTTCGCCGCGGATCGGAAGCAAAAGCATCCGTACTCCATCACGGACAATATCGTTGTTTGGTACAGCCTGATCAGGTCTCCTGGATGGGCACCCCACCACGACCCGGTTATTGTACGAAGAAAGTTGATTCTTTGTTGGCATTTTCTTTTCAGATACCTAACATGACATCCCCAGGTGCCTTTGGAGTCGAACCAGACCCCGAGATATTTAAATGTGAAGACCTGAGCTATGGTTTCACCCCCTAGTTGAAGCTGTAATTGTGCTGGTTCTCGCTTTCTCGAAAATACAACCAGCTCAGTTTTCTCCGTAGAGAATTCGATACCCATTTGAAGAGCCCATGTGGATAAGTTGACATAAGTATCTTGTAACGGCCCTTGCAGATCGCCAGCTTTGGGTCCTATAATAGACACAACGCTGTCGTCGGCAAGTTGTCTTAGCGTGCAAGATGTGTTGATACATTTATCGATGTCGTTTACGTAAAAATTGTATAGAAGGGGGCTTAAGCATGAGCCCTGAGGAAGACCCATGTAACTGAATCGTATTGTCGACAAATCACCATGCGCGAAATACATGTGTTTCTCAGACAATAGATTATGTAAAAAGTTGTTCAAAACTGGCGAAAGACCATGCTGATGCAGCTTCTCAGATAGGATATTTATAGAAACTGAGTCAAAAGCCCCCTTAATGTCTAGGAAAACTGACGCCATTTGTTCTTTACGAGCAAATGCCATTTGAATTTCTGTTGAGAGCAACGCAAGACAATCGTTCGTTCCTTTACCCCTGCGGAAACCAAATTGTGTATCTGAAAGTAAGCCATTAGTTTCGACCCAATTGTCTAGACGGAAGAGAATCATTTTTTCGAACAATTTCCGGATACAGGAAAGCATAGCAATCGGCCGATACGAATTGTGATCGGAGGCTGATTTTCCTGGTTTTTGAATGGCGATCACTTTCACTTGTCTCCAGTCATGTGGAACAATGTTGTCCTCAAGGAACTTATTGAATAAACTCAACAAGCGCCTTTTGGCGGGGTCTGGCAGATTTTTCAACAAGTTGAATTTTATTCTGTCTAATCCCGGGGCTTTATTGTTACATGACAAGAGTGCAAGTGAGAGCTCTACCATCGAAAACGGTGTTTCGTTTGTATTTGGTGTCGCGGCGCGGGTGATCTTCTGTTCCGGAACAGAGTCTGGGCATACTTTTTTAGCGAAATCGAATATCCAGCGGTTGGAATATTCCTCGCTTTCATTCGTGGTGTTATGATTGCGCATTCGTCGGGCTGTGTTCCAAAGAGTACTCATAGATGTTTCTTTCGTTAAGCCGTCTATAAACCGACGCCAGTAACCGCGTTTCTTAGCTCTAATCAAGTTTTTAATTTTAACGTCTAACGCCGCGTAATTCCGGTAATTATCAGGTGTTCCATTTTTTCTGAATATTTTGTACGCGGAGGCTCTCTCCGCGTTTAAATTTGTGCACTCTTTGTCCCACCACGGGTTGGGAGGACGGATGTTAGTTTTCGCGCCGGGTACACGTTTCGTCTGAGCTTGAGTCGCGGTGTCGAGAATCAAGCCAGCCAAAAACGTGTACTCTTCCTCCGGAGGAAGTTGTTGAGTTCTTTCAAGTTTCTCAGATATCGAGGTCGCATAGCTATTCCAATCAATATTTCGTGTGAGGTCATACGAAACATTGATTGTCTTCGATGGTTTTGAGCCGCTGGTGATTGATATTACGATCGGTAGATGATCGCTACCGTGGGGATCAGGAATTACCTCCCACGTGCAATCCAACCGTAGCGATGTCGAGCAAAGGGATAAATCCAGCGCACTTGGTCTTGCTGGTGGTGCAGGAATCCGTGTCATTTCTCCCGTATTCAAGATTGTCATATTGAAGTTGTCGCAGATATCATGGATCATAGTTGATCTGTTATCATCGTGAAGACAGCCCCATCCCGTACCGTGTGAGTTAAAGTCTCCTAAAACCAACTTCGGTGCAGGAAGGAGCTCTACGATATCACTGAGCCACCGATGCCCAACCGAGGCTCTTGGGGGAATGTAGATGGAAGCAATGCAAAGGTCCTTACCTTTGATTGTAACATGACATGCGACAACTTCAATACCTGGTATCGAGGGGAGGTTAATGCGATAGAAAGAATAGCACTTTTTGATCCCCAAAAGTACTCCTCCATAGGGATTATCTCGATCCAGACGAATAATGTTAAAATCGTGAAAGTTTAAGGGTATTTCAGAAGTTAGCCAAGTTTCGCACAATGCAAATGCGTCACATTTCAGATTGTTTACTAGAAATTTAAATGAATCTATTTTTGGGATAATACTTCTGCAATTCCACTGTAAAACAGTGATTAGATCCGTGACCTCGGTGGATGATTTAGCCATCGAAAGATACAATCGCTGAAAGAAGGGGCCAATTTGCAGTCAACTGCTTCAAATATGTTTTTACTGTTGGCATGAAAGCAATTAAAATGCTTCTAAGAGGGTCTGAAATATTGAAAGTTGTAAAAATCCAGTCCACAACATCAGAGAACTTTATAAGTCCAGCACCTAGTTGGTTCTCTGGTGGATTTTCAGGGACGCTTGGGGATTTTTTAGTCCCTGGAAGCGGTGGGAATTCCATCTCGGAATTGAGTTTTCCGAGACCAGGAGCTTTTTGCTTCGGTGATTTTTCCCGATTCCCGTTAGCTGTAACTTTTCGAAGCCCTTCGGAAGACACCTTCGAACCCTTACTAGGTAGCTTATGAGAAGATTTATTCATTCTTTTCCTACAGCTATGAGGGACCGCTGAAGATGGACCTTCCAAAGGGTCGTCAGAATCGCTCTCGTCAGTTGACAAGCAGGCATATGGATTCGTTGCATGTTTAGGAGGGGTGGCACTCTTAACCATCTCGGCAAAGGAACGCTTGGAGTGTTCCTTCAGGGAACGCTTCATCCGATCTCCTCGCAGTTTGTAAGCGGGACAGTCAGAGAGGTCATGCGGACCCTCCTTACAGTAGAGACACTTTTCAGCATCCTTACCGCAAGAGCCGTCCGCATGAGCTTCCCCACAGTTAGCACAACGTGGCTTATTGCTGCAATGAGTAGCTGTATGCCCCAGTTGTTTGCAATTGGTACAATTCATTATCCGGGGTACAAATAAACGAACAGGCAAACGAACCCGGTCCAAGAGGATGTAGTTGGGCAAAGCAGTGCCGGCGAAGGTCACACGATAAGAGTCTGATTGGGGATAAGACTTTGTTCCATCCCCGGCGATCGATACTGAATGCAATCGCTTGCAATCCAGTATCTTGACATTCTTAAGTGAGGGGTCTTTAAAACAACCCGCCCCGTACTTAAGAATATCCTCGCAAGTCAAACTCGAATCGGTGACCACACCGTCGATTTCGACTTCACGAGCTGGCACGTAGACGCGGTACTCCAGCGTAAAAGGATCCTTTTGAACAAGCTCATTAGCCTGTTTTGAGCTGGTAAACAGGACCCTGAGCTTGTCTGGCCGTATTCTATCTATACTTTTTATGGTATTATATCGCGAATTCAGGTCCCGCGATATTTTTAAAATATTCAGTTTTTTTTCCTTTGATTTGGTCCGGAAATAGACCGCGTAAGGCCCGGCCGGTAGTGCGAGCCCATCAGGATAGCTCTTTATGCGGGACTTTTTACTGACAAGGGAAGTCTCCATTTGAACATCTGGAGCGGGGGGGGCAGGATTTAAAATAGGCATAGCGGAACTACTTCCGCGCAAAAACAAATGATTCGGGGGGAAATATAATGGTCAAATAAAGAAATAAAAATAAACGACGTACAGGTACTTAACTAAGATCCAACGGGGGACACCAAGCTGGACTTCGTCGATCGGCGTATCGCCGCTTTGATGGTGTGCAAAAAACCTCCGAGAGGAAAAGGCACACTTATTTATAATCCTCACACAATGGCCGCTTGTTTATAATCCTCACACTTGGCCTTGATCGGCGAAACAATAATCGGCTAACGGTACCGTTTCGATCGACCGCTCGCAATAAGGCACTGTTCTATTATATAATGCGAAAAAAAAAACCTCTCAGAGGAAAAAGCACTATTGTCTATCACACAATATCGTCCGACCACTTTATCACACACACACAACTGGTTTTCAATGCTTTCGCAGTAAATCCAAATCACGTCCGTTCGCTCGGAAGGTTGAAACGGCAAATGCATACCATTCTTGAACGACTTTGCTGTAAGCTTGCCAAATCTTGCCAAAACATTATGCCATTGGTCGTGGGATCGAACGGCAAAATCGTTTTTGGAGACACTATTGTCTTATTTGTAACGAAAACTTTCGTTTTTTGCCACAGCTGCAAATATCCTGCCAAATCATAAATTTTCTTGCAAATTTGTCGGCAAGAACAAATTTAAATTTGGCTGGAACATCCCCCTGAGCGGTTATTTTTAATCTGGGATTTGCCCGAAGTCAGCCTTGACATAGGTTTCATCGTCTATCAGAAGACACCCGTTGAACTTGGTCAGCACCTGGTCATATAGTTTCCGAGCACGAATTTTGACCACACTATTCTGTTTTATGGTCCGATTTGGCTGTTTGCTAGCTCGATACGACTTGATTCCTTCCCAGAGTCGAGTTCTCCTCACGGTACTATGGGCAGAACCGAATTTTCTGGCCAAATCACGGTCCGACAGATTAGGATTCCTCTTAATCGTCTTCAAAATCTTACCACGCAGTTTCCGGTCGACAGTTCCACTCCGACGATTGGCTTGAGGCTTCCGAATCGTCGTCGATGTTTCCTTATACCGTTTGATAACGCGCCATACGGTATTTCTGGACAATTTCAGCTGTTTAGCTAGCCTAGATGCAGACCACAATGGATTTTCCAAAAAACTGTGCACAATTTTTTCCCCTTCTTTCGGCTTCCACGTTGATTGTTTACAAAGTACAGTCGATTTCCGGAATGTCAAAAATCATACGTGAAGCTGACAAAATTCCCGACAAGTGGGCACCAAGAACTTCCAAATCCGTCCACCCGGAGCGACACAAAATGAACAAAAGTTTGTTCCAATTCTAAATGAAGCAAGTTTTACAAGTTTTTGTGTTCATTTCAAATATATAAATCTTGCACAACTTTTTGCAAGTTTTAATTTTTCATGTCATTGTTTTTTTCTAAAACTGAAGAAAACTGCACACACTGACCTAGAAATTCATGAGGCAGCCAAAACTATGCGGACTCAGCAGAAAAACTTTTTTTACAGAAAGGTTCTCGATACGGCTTATCATTTTTTGTCTTGCGGAGAGCATCATTGCACTAATTTTTCTTCCACAAGAGATTTATAGCAATTTCGTCGTATATTGTGTCCGATACAATTATGTCAGTCGTTTGGAAGATATTTGATAAGTTGCACAATTGTTATAGTTACTCCCGTTTTACACGACGATGTGAAATTTTTTGCAGAACTTCTATAACTGCTAGTGAAACATGAACAAGTTGGTGATTTGCTGCACAGTTGTTTTAGATGTACTTCAAGTTGTTCTACAGTGATTTTTTCGGTAGTATTGTGAAACTTAACAGTAATAAGTTGCACAGCCGATTATAATATATTTAAAAATCTTTCTGTACATAAATAAAACAGAAATACCAATTATAAAACAATTGTAGAACATCTTGAATTTTCAATAAATTACATTTGCTACTTGGGTAAGGAATCATATTGTCGAAAAATGATGAGAATATATTTTTGAAAAAAAAAACTGTTTGTTGAATGAAGAGGGATAATTTAGTAAAATATATAATCAGATGTGAAAAATTGAAAAAATGTAATACCTGAGAGCAAAAACAATCTTCTGCAATTGTCGACTTTTACGATATGGAAACAGGAACCCAGTGGATCTATTATTGGTTCAGCTTTTTCTTCTGCTGGATTCCACATTGCATCTAGGCTGGTACTGTCAATCTCCGAGTGGAGGAGCCACTTGAGGTCGTTTACACTCTTCAATGCAAAACTCTCTTGAAAAACTGTTTTTCACATTATTTCGACTATCAATTCCAATAAAACTAAGAGTTGCTTGCTGACTTGCTTCAGTGACGTTTTTTTTTTACTTCGATATGTTTAACTCTTTGGCACTTTCTCGTCTAACAAAATAATTCCAAGATACGACGGATAATCCAGCTAGTAGTCTATACTTAGTGGGCCATCATGATATTTATAAATTGAACGTTTAAATCCCGAATTTAATCCAGGAACCAGAATTATTCAATGGAAAATTTTCGGAATAACATAATTCGAGCCCACCAACTTGCCAGGACTGAAAATCCACCGGCTATTTTTCAACGACCCAGCGCACCAAGCACAAACGGATGTAAAAGTTAAATTGAAAAAAAGGTCGTAAAATTATGTTCCGAGATGGCTTTTCTGGAGAAAAAAAAAAGTTTAAAAGTGTAATATTTTTAACGAACTTCAATCCCGCGTTAGGACAGCGGTGCCAAGCTCGCATAAACCAGTTCCGATAGGATGGCATAATTGATAATAAACGCAGCTAATATCACCCTGACGCTCGGGCGAAAAGTCGTTGCATATGAGAAACTTCTGCTCGACTCCGGCCACGACCGTATAATTTTCGTCAATTTTTATAATTTTTAATATTATAATCATATCCCACGGAGAGCGTCATCGAGAGTAAAGCTGAGTCGTCCCGGTTCCGAGGGTCCATCAAGCAACAGCACCAGCAGCAGCAACAACGACTTGTGGCGGTGCCGCAAAGAAAATCGTTACGGTTTAAATGAAATTCTAAATGAGAGAATTAAATTTACACAGTTTCATCAAGGTGCTGCTGTTCTGCGTGAATGGCGAAATTTATCCGGCCGCAGCCGAGCAGCAGCAGCAGCAGCTTGACTCCTCAGAACAAGACCCCTCAAAACTATTATTATTGATTATATTTAATCATGTTTTTTCACAGCTCTGCTAGTTTATGAGTATGTACGGGTAATTTTGCTTATTACTTACGGAAGCGAGTAGATGTGTTTTTCGAGCGGCGGAAATTGTTGTTCAATGGGTAAGAAGCCTTTCGATAGCAATGATCGAATAAAAGAAAACGACGGCGGTGACAGGCACGAGAATTTGATAGTTCCTTAAATCTGTCTGACAAATTTAAAATATCAACCTGATTTATAGCGCCGGTATTTCTTCCATCCTGAAATTCTAGTATCGCAGTTAAACCGCCTCGTATCCTTCAATTTTCTAATTAAAACCGAGCTCCCGGATTCTGGTATCATCCACTTATTTTCTCATTAATAATGCAAGCAAAATGACCAATCCCACTCTGGCGGATTTTCTTCTGGAAGAAGAGATGCCTAGGAGGTAGCGTCATTCCGCATCGGAAGCGGCAGAAGAAAACAGAAGCTGATAAAACTTTTATTTCGCTTCAAAAGCACTGTATATAATTAAATCCCTCTGCTTTCATTGTGTAGCTGCCGAGGTCTACCACGGTCCTCCTATTTGCAGAGTGCCGTCGTTGATGGTTGATTCTTCCAAAAGTGAAGGCGTTTTGTTGGAAGCACAAACATCCAGCCCGGTTCGTGTTCGGGTATTTCGGCTCATCATCTTCATCACCACCACCACCACCGCCAGCAGAAACCCAGAACCGGCACCGGCAGCATCCAAAACAAAAAAAATACAAACACTCGGCTCGCGGTAGTCACGGATGGAGAACCGTGATGATGGGGAAGAAAACAATCTTAATCGGATTGATAATCGAAAAACCAAATATTTAAATTAACAATCCTTTTGTTGGGCAATTTCGCCTCTGAACTTATTTCGAGGTTAATTTCGGTGCGCTGGAAAAAGGCTCCCGAATAGGCAAAACCGTTTGCAGGTCGTGTTTCGGTTGCGGTGTTCCATTTTTTAATTACTTTAATGATCGATAGATTTGATCCATCGATTGATACGGGCTGTAAGTGAAGGGTATTTCTTCGGAGCCGATTTGTATGGCAGGCCGATTAGTATTAGTTAGGTTTCTGTACGCAAGCAGTAGCAACGCAGCCGCTACCTTGAAGGGATTTGCTTTCATTAAACCGTGTAGATAATTAAACAAAAAATTACTGATTGTTAGATTGGGCTTAGGTAAATTAAAGACCGTTTGTGAAGTCTACCGACAAATGTTCCGAGGTATTGCTCGGGAGACTGGTTAGCCTCCCTGTTCACATGTAACCTGAAAAGCCATTCAATAGTTGAGTACACTTTTCCATCCGTAACTGGATCTTTAAACCATCCTTTTTTGCCAGCTGTACATCAGTTGACAGAACATTTAAAACATATATCGGCTTTAGTCCAAAAAGTAGTAAGGCTTTTAAATTATATTTCGCGCGGAAATCTTATTCATTGGAATCAAGATTTGTGAATTTTTTTTTCTAGGTTGGTATAACTGTCAGTGACATCTGTGCCAAATGTCACGTCGAAATATTCATTAGTGTTTAGTATACGTCTGTCTTTCTGAAGTATTAAAAGTGCAATCGCCGATTTTTACAATGAGTGAAATTATTCAACAAAGAAGTTCCATTAAGTTTTATTTTGTGCGGAAACAAATTTCTGCTTCCAAAATGTTCAAAGTGTAGAAAAAGGCCTTCGGTGATAATTGAATGTCGCGAGCAAGTATTTTTAATTGGTACAAGTTGTTCAAAGAGGGTCGAGAACATAATGTTAACGATTTTCTTGTATTATCGAGGTGTGGTGCACTCCGATTTTCTTCCGACCAGCCAAACTGTCAACAAGGAATATTTGAGTAACCTCCATATTCGCCTGATTTAGCTCCGTGTGATTTCCGGCCATTCAGCAAACTCAATCGACCGCTCCTGGGAAATTATTTTGAGTCAATTGAAAACATCAAACGTGAATCGCTACGCGCATTGAAGGCTATTCCGGAAATTGACTTTAACAACTTTATCGTAGATTAGTAAAAAAACGTTGGCACAAGTGTATTTGGGCCGGGGGGGGGGTGATTATTTTAAGGGGGACGAAATATATTTAGAAGAATAAATAAAGAACTTTGAAATTATGAACAAAGTTTTAGGGTAATAAAGATATTTTGGCCCGCTTTAGGAAGCAGTGTCACAATATTGTGAATTTTAGTAGAATAGTTCCATACAGTATGTTGAAATTTCAAACCGAGATAATTAATACACATCTTTTCTACGATATAAACTTTTTTGAGACGTAATATTATCAAGACTGCATTTGCAATTATCGATTTCAAATATATTGTTTTTAGTTTATTTTCGCCACCCCGATTTTATTTTGGCCCATGGCGGAAAAATATATTTTGGCCAGAACATATCACTTACATTTTGACCCCCCTTTTAAAAATATGGGGATATGAGTAAATAAATAAATAAATAAATCACTTTTACTTTTAAATTAACATTTAGCTAAATTGTAAAGGTATCCCAGCCAATAATAGATCAATATAATCTCTAATTTAGCTATTCGTTATGCTAATATCACAATTTTTCAATGTGTAAATGAAATCCAAGAGCTTGGCAGGAAATAATTGTCAAATTTATTCCCAAAGGCGGTCGCGACACTTATGAGGAAGCGAAGAGTTTCAGGCCTATCAGTCTTAGATCGTTTCTTCTTAAAACAGTGGATCTCATAGTCAATCACTATATCAGGAATGTGAGTTTGGGCGTGCATTCGCTACAATGCAATGCAACATGCTTACCAGCGTGGAAAGTCCACTACAACCCTGTTACATTATGTTGTGTACAACATTGAAAAAGTTATCTTACAAAAGCAATCTTGCTTGGAACTTTTCCTAGATATTGAAGGTGCCTTTGATAACGTGTCTTTCAATTCAATTCTGGGAGCAGCCCGTGATCATGGCATACCTTCAAGTATCACAAATTGGATACACGCAAAGCTTAGCAATCGACTTCTTTGTTCATCGTTTCGGCAAGCAGAGATTAGAAAGCTGAGTGTCTCTGGGTGTCCTCAAGGTGTTGTACTATCCCCATTTCTAACCTAGTCGCTGATGGTTTGTTAAGGAAACTCAATAACCTTGGATTTCCGACTTACGGTTTTGCCGACGATCATTATATATTGCTGACCGGTATAAGCATTAACACTCTCTTTGATTTAATGCAGCAAGCCCTCCGATATATTGAGCAATGGTGTTGTCAGGATAGTTTATCTGTAAATCCGGGCAAAACATCAATGGTGCTTTTCACTCATCGTAGGACAATCACAGGAGCTCATCCGTTACAGTTCTTCGGTTCAGAGGTTACTGTGGTTGATCAAGTTAAATACGTCGGAGATATTCGTGATTCAAAACTGAATTGGTCTGCTCACATTGACTTCAGGATTAAAAGAGCTTGCATGGCTTTCGGCCAATGCAGACGAGCTTTTGGAAAATCATGGAGACTCAAACCCAGATACATTCATTGGATCTACACAACTATTGTTAGACCAATTTTAGCATACGGATGTCTTGTAAGGTGGCAGAAAGGAGAAGTCGCGACAGTTCAGTCAAAGCTAAATCATCTCCAAAGAATGGTCCTAATGGCGATGACAGGAGCATTCACGACAACTCCTACTGCTGCTCTAGAGGCGCTACTGTGCATTAAACCACTACATGTGTTCCTAAAACAAGAAGCATTATCTTGTGCATACCGTCTTAAGGTTACAGGGCTTTGGAACAGTAACCCATTAGATTATGCTACCAGCCACACTCGCTTGTGGTTTTAAATGGTTACATGGGATGAGTATTTACTCGCTCCTAGTGACCTAACTCTCGAATGCAGTTTTCCTTTCAAAACATTCCATTTGAGCTATCCTCTTCGTGAGGAATGGTTGTCTTGTTGTCTGGAACGACAACTTGATGAACACATATTTTGTTATACGGACGGTTCTCTGTTGAATGGTCGTGCTGGTGCTGGTGTCTACTGTCGTGAAATGAGGCTGGAGCAGTCTCATTCACTTGGTAGATACTGTACTGTGTTCCAAGCAGAAATCTACGCGATTCTGTGTGGAGTACAATCGGTACTTCAGCAGAGGATCTGTGGTAAACGAATTTATTTTTGTTGCCTTAAAAGCACTCAGTTCGAATGACTCACGGTCGAATCTAGTGATCGCATGTCGAACTCAAATTGAAGACCTCAGCATTTCAAATTCTGTTTACTTCTTATGGGTACCCGGCCATTCTGGTATTACTGGAAATGAATGGGCTGGTGCAACGAATGATTTCGTTGGCCCTGAACCGGCTTTATCACTTTCAACTAGTTGGATAAAGCACAAGATTCGTTCTTGGGCTGCATCCAAACATGCCAGCTCCTGGCGCAGCTTGCAAACTTGCGCTCAGACAAAAGCATTTCTACCAGATTTAAATCTGAAAATGTCAAAGTGTCTACTGCATTTCTCCAAGCATCATTGCAGTATTCTGGTCATAGCTCTGACCGGACATTGCAAACTCAATTATCACATGGCTACTATTCAACGCGCTGAGTATTATTCGTGTGATTTGTGTTAATGCGATTATGGTACTTCATATCATCTGATATGTAACTGTCCCGCATTGACGCAACTACGTATCCGGGTTTTTGGTTCTCCATACATGGTTTAGTCTGTGTACGCGGAGCTACAATTAAAGGATATTCTCTCGTTTCTCACCCAATGTGACAAGGAGCTATAGTCAGAAGGGTTCATCGTTCTTCCTGGAGTGAATGAATCCTTTCTGTATTCACCTTAAATAGGGTTTAGCAGATTGTTTGGCATTCTTTATGGGGTATCGAATTTACTTCTGCTCGTACATACTGCGAATCGTTCTGCATTCTTCCGGGAGTGCAGAATGGTGTCGCTTTTGTAAAATCTCTAAATCCCCTCGGGGTTGGAGGTTTTATTAACAGTGCATCGTTCATCAGAAAGAACGCACATAGTAACAACAAATAGGTTTTACAGCAGATTGTTCGGGACCTCATAGAGGTTCAGAATTTACTTCTGCTTTCACTAAATGTGATCCCCAGCAGATTGTTCAGCATCCCTCAGGGGTTCAGTTCTGCTTTTATGTGTTTTTGTGTCGTCAATTTTCCCCATCCTCCTAGTTCAAACCTTACCATTTCCCTTCAATCCTTCCCTCTTATATATCGGGAAAATGATGCTAAAACAAATTGATGGCAAGGCACAAATCTCCAAATATCAAAGGGAACGTGCCATTTGAGCCAATTTGTTCTGATTCCTGATTCTGATGAGGCGCCTTTTCAAAATGTACCCTGTCCAAGAATGGGTAGAATTCAATCGATAATATCTCTTGTTGTATTTGAAGCAGCAACCAAATTTCTTCTCTCTACCATCGGAAATGTGTTCAACAATTTTCAGTAGTATGAGATGTTTAAAAATATCTCAAAGTTGAAGTTTTTTAAAATGTTTGTGTATGAACGAACATTAAGATGAGATTCAGTACCAAAATAAAGTGCCCAAAATTCCAAACACATGAATTGAACGAATCATCGCACAATGCATATCGAGAAAAACCGACTCATAGAAATTCGGAATATTCTCAGGGATTGCTTCTTTATTCGATATACCAAATTGAAACATTCAAAACCGTGCAAATTATAAGAAATTGTGTTTTATAGTATCTTCTTCTTTTCGTCATGAATACGACTTACTTTACTACGAGGCGCCTTTTCAAAATTTACCCTCTGAGAGTGCAAAAAGTTTTTGATCGGGAATATCTCTTTTTGCATCTAACGTATCAACATAAGGTTTGCTACATGCCATCGGAAATGTGTACATCAATTCATGATATTTTTTTCAGTTGTATGACATAAGCACAAACAATTCGAAATGTTTGGTATCAACGAGTTCGTTCGAAGAAGGAAACTCGTGACACCTTTCTCGTATGATATTTTCCGTTCATTCTAGTAAAGCTAGTGTATCATTCGGGTTGATTCAGGTCCAGAACTCAGTTTCAGTCCAGTTCCAGTATCAAGAATTCAGTTCAGTATTGAATCAAATGCGGGACGTTCATAGAGCAAATCTCCCTACAAATAAGATCGATTGCGTCATCTTGCTGCTGGTCGTTTGCATTGGAGCAAAATACAACGAAAAGTGACCAACGACGGAGAACATTATGCAAGATCAGCCCGTCTAATGGCTTCAAATGTTACCTAAAGAACTATAAAAATTGCATCTTAGCATATTGGAAGTAGAATCATCAATTTAGTGAAAATCAAGAATAATTTCATTAGCTTTGTGCACTTTTCGCAGTGCAAAATTTGCACCAAAACGAGTGCGAATAAAACCAGCATTTAACTGCTTCGCGCTCGAGAAAAATGCTCTGAACAGTGTTTTATATCGTTGAGAATTCCATAATTTCGCCCTTCAGAAAGTCCGAAATGAATGCCGTACAGCATTTTGATAGTCTTTTTCACTGAAATATACAAATCCGAAATGAAATAATCGACATCAAAATTCTGTACGTTGCTTTTTTTATGGCCGTTGGGACTGCTCATTTGTGGAAAAACTTCAAACGAAATCACGTAAAAAGAAACCCCTCTAACAACATAGCTTTAGTATTGAATCAATTTGCACAGGAAGCAGTTCTTCTATGGGACTTTCGCAAAGCCATTTTCGCTTCGCTTTTCGTTGGAGCAAAATACAACGAAAAGTGGACGACGATGGGGAATATTATGCAAAAAATTTCGTATGATATCGAATAAAGAAGTTTTGAAACGTGCATGTCCTTCTTTGTTATTATGAAGAACTATACAAATTATTTCGCAATATTTTATTGTATGTCAGAAAGCTTGATGTAACTAATCCGTACTTTAGTGTAGGTGCATCGTTACAAAATTATAGTAAAAAGCTTGTACAATTCACACAATCGATTAGCTAACTGATATTCTATTCAGAAGTGTGAAGGAAGCGTGTCAGAGTCATTCGTATTCACGTTATCCAGTTGTGTCTTTGACATTACCCACCCGCCTTTTCATACCTCAGGAAGCTATGATACACGATTTCGATTCCCAACCCCACGCATAGAGTCAAAAAGTTTTCTGGCCCGAAAAGACGAATGACCTGAAGGTTAATGGTTTTATTCATTTTCTAGCGGTGGCTTGCAATATAAGAAAATAACCTAATATCTATATTTGAGCACTGAACTCCAGCTACAATTTTCAGAGTATAAAGCACAAATGAAAAATAAGGATGCTCGAGAATTAATGAAGTAGTGCAAGTATTTATTTCAACTATTCCTTAGAGTTATTGAACCATTGAAACAAATTAAAAAACTTTGAGCATTTGAAGCTGGAAGCAACCAACTCCTAGCTCTAAGCTCTAGGGAGCATACTCAAAATTCATATTTACCGGATGTTTCACTATGCGCTGAACAAAATCGGTACTGTTTCCCAACCAGGCACGCTCTCCTCGAAATACTTTCGAGCCGGTACAGCCGTCTTTCTCAGGTTTTTTTCTATTCCTTCGTCTTTTTCTTCTCGTCTTTTGATTTTCCTTTGGCTTGCGCTAGATCAAGAATCAACAGGTCGGACGGAGCTCAGGACAATAGGTTGAGTACATGTGTTTCGACAAAAACCTGCAGAATGAGCCATTTCACACTACTGTATGATTTTTTCAGTAGTGGCATGAAATAAAATCATTCCAAAATAATGGTTGTTGATCGTGCTTCTGTTGCTTTAAGAGGCACTCAGCTGCGTGACTGCTGTCTTAGGTTACCAGCTTTGCTTACCATAAGTTCTTTAGTTTTAGTTTAGTTTTTCTTTAGAAAACTTTAAAGAGAATTCATACAGCTTCTTTCGTTCAGTACCATAATGTGTCGTAATAAATTGTACATATTCATGAGATTTTCCCATCTCGGGAACTGCTCAAACGATGTATGATCA
This sequence comes from Malaya genurostris, assembly GCF_030247185.1. NCBI lineage: Eukaryota > Metazoa > Arthropoda > Insecta > Diptera > Culicidae > Malaya > Malaya genurostris. Next base: position 280,301,962 of record NC_080571.1, read on the forward strand.
GTAGTTCCCATTCACCACGAGAAACTCGTTTTTTTGTGCTTGAAAAAGTGCGATAAAAGTTACAAAGTTTGAAAGTGTCCCAATAATTATCGACTCATTTTTTAACTGGAAAAAATATTAGTTTTCCGATGAGTGTATTATTCCTCAGCAGGATGTTCCCACATGAAAGTCTCAACTATCATGAACTGAAACGAATTAGCGCACTTTTTTCTATACGCACACTTTGCTCGGAACCGATTTCAACAAACTTTAAAGCTACTGTTGGACTATTTCAACTAGTTCGATGATCACACGACTAAGTCTAACCGATTCTGTAGATATAATTGTATAAGTGACGCAACCGACAAATAGAAATATATGCACAATTTTATCAGATTTATCCAATTATTAAGTTCAAATGTACTATTTTCCATGCGTTTAGTTTGAGGAATGCTGCAGAAACCTAAACCACTTGAGTACCTGAAAATGGGTGGTCGAAAATAATTTGCGTCGTTTGGCTTTCATCTATAATCTGAAATAAATTTCTACCAAAAAATACTTTTACTCTCTCAGACGGGAAAGCTTCCAAAACAATTTGTTGTCAAAAAGGTTCCAGAACCGATCGTTAGGAACGCTGTTAAAAAAAACATTGCATCTGGATATTTGGTAGCAGCGATGTCAGATCTATGGAAATCTAATCTACGAATCCGTCTATTTACGAAGATGTTATGGAAAACTATGGAAAAAAATTTGGCTAGTGATCGAAAAAAGGTCCAGTTTCCGGGAAAAATGTCAATCACGCGTCAAATAATATGACACTACAACAATCAGGCAACACTGTTGGTACCTTATGATCAAAAAAGAACCGGAATTTTCATTTTAAAATTCCCGCGCTTGTCCAATCGGTAAACTTTTATTCTCTCAACGTTGGCAACACTTTTATACACATTCTGTCAAATTTTGACGCATATCGTACGATTAGTTTTTGTTTGGCGTCTATACAAAGAAGTTACAAAATTTTCGTGTGGCGATTTTTATAATGAATGAAAATTTAGAACAACTTGCGTGCATCAAAATTTGTGTTGCAAATGGATTTAAGTGTTCCGAAACGTTGAAAATGTTAGAAAAGGCTTTTGTTGAATCGTGTCTAGGAGAAACACAGGCATACGAGTGGTATAAACTTTAAATTTAGTGTATAAAAGTGTTGCCAACGTTGAGAGAATAAAAGTTTACCGATTGGACAAGCGCGGGAATTTTAAAATGAAAATTCCGGTTCTTTTTTGATCATAAGGTAAGTCGAACTTTAGCTGAAGTCCACAGTCGACTGATGTTTTCAATGTTCTTCTAAGTACGATTCTCAAACAAAAATTCACATTATATATATTACCATCCAAACAATAACTCAATAACAGCCTCTCACCCAAACCACATTCCACAGTTAATAGGCGACGCTAAATCAAAATTGCCCCCGGGCAGGTAACCGCAGTTCAAATATCTTCTTTATCTCAACAATAGAAACGGGAACCATCTGTTCTTCCGAAGTTGTATTTACTCGAAAACTGCCCTCCTTTACTCGAAAACTGCCCTCCTCGGAACTTTTCGGTTGCATGTGAAGAAGTATTACTGTCGTATATTCTATCTAAATTGCTCCCAAAGAAAAAAAAATGGCAAGGTAATTCGTTATACACCGCAATCGAACCGGCGAGGGGAGTACACTTTAGCTTAAACGCTTATTGTTGGTTAGTAATTTTAATTTGCTTTCGTTCTCATGCTGTGCTGAACAGATAGCTTCTTTACTTGAAGCCTTGCCATATCGCCCGTGATATGCTCCTTATGTTTCTCTCGGTAAGATTAAGGCGAAGATGTTATTAGCATAATCACTCACAATCGAGACACAGGGAGGATAGTCGTTGGAATTTAATCTTTTAACTTGTGATCAATATTGCTACACTTTACAAGTAAAGCTTCTGTTAAAATATTTAACATAACTTTTGTTTATAAAGTGAAGATTTAACTTACCTGCTAAATGTCTCAACATTCGGTCTAGAGGTAAGTTTTCAGTGCTTTTCCAAAACTTGATGTTTCATTGGGAATAACCGGTTACAGATTTTCACTCGAAGTATTAGCTATATAAAGAACTACTTTTTCCCCATCTTTAAGATTTGTTTAAAAAAAATTACCGAAAAAAGTTTCGTCTTGTCAGCCCATGACTGAATCGAGCCATGACTGAACTCGGGCTTTCAGACGGATGACATAAAAAATTTCCTATCATGCCTAAGCCTCTTTTATTCGAACAGCTACCGAAACCGAAGCATTAAACCGAGCGTTGTCGTGAAATTAAAAAAAAAAGGGCCTCGTGGTTGGTTCTCATATTCTGGCAATTTTACTTCCATTGCCGTTTCAATCGAATCAGAAGGATTCGATTAAAAGGTATTTATATGCTTTGACTTCTCAAGCAGAGCTGAGCTAAGCAGAGCACTTTTATGGTTTAACCTCTCGACGGGAGCGGGTCATATCGCCGAAAGCCATTTCGCCGAAAGTCGGAAGCGGCGACCTCTTGCATACAAACCTGTAACCGCCTCGTTTGCCCGGTCTACTCAAAGCTAGGTTTCCTTGCTTTAGTTGGGTCCGAACGAGCGGTAGCGAGGTCAGACAGCACATGAACTAAAACTAAAAGTATTTTTTCATTTTCACTTAATATACGGAAAATACCACCTACATTTGCCTGGTAGATACACCTATGCAATTGCTTTGATGCTTACTAGCTAATAGTCAACAAGTTTTCTTGGGAACTATTTTCTGCGGTTCATGAATCAATCTTTATTCAAGAGTACAACAATCAAGTACAATGGTAGGTTAACAAAACGGGCGTTAACGCTATCATCTTTCGTTTGTCTTTAATTTAAATCAATTCTAATTACGATTTCAAGACGATTTCAGGATTCGGTGAAATTACTCTTTCGGCGAAATGGCTTTCGGCGAAATGGCATTCGGCGAAGTGACCCATTCGGCGAAATGTCATTCGGCGGAATAACCCTTTCGGCGAAATGACTTTCGGTGAAACGGCTTTCGGCGAAATGACCCTGATCCCCTCTCGACACTCTCTCATCATATGCAGAGCATCCGCATTAGAGATGGGCAATTCGTTCGCGAACGGTTCAAAAGAACTAGTTCTTTTGAAAGAATGAATGAACAGTAGTTCTTTTTTCGAGAACGATAGTTCCTCAGTTCAAAGTCGTGGGAACTTTTTTTTTGCTCGCTTAGCTCGAGAACGGTAGTTCTGTAATAAGAAAACTGCATCTCGAAAGCTCAGTTCTAATTCGTGGGACCTTCTTTTTGCTCGCCTAATCTAACAACATTAAGTTCTCATTTAGTCTTTGAACAAACAAACCAACTATGAAAAGAACGAACGAACGGCTCTGGAGAACTAGTTCTTTCAATAGAACTTTACATCACTGAACGGTTCTTTGAAATGAACTGTTTTGCCCATCTCTAATCCGCATGAATATTTCGCTTTGACGTAAATTTTCCGACTCGACAAGCTAGTTTTGCGTTTAATCTGTAACATGATAACTGAGCACGATTGTTAAAACGTGCGTATATGTAATAAAGTTTTCAGCATTTGTTTGATCTCTAATGAAGGAAATGTCCCAATGTTCCGTTAACGTTAAGATTTATCCCTTGATAAAGACCAAAAACCAATGGTCGAAACGTCAGGCAGTATTAAAAACCACTAAAGTCGAATGCATTATTAGAAAAAATCATAAAGAAACCATTTTTCATTACCAGCGATAGCACGATGCCAAAACCACTTCGTTTTATACTGCTCCAGCAACACTCTCGATTCTAACTCGTACTGCATTCATTTTCCAACCCTTTGGAATCTGTAAAAATGCAATTAGGTAAACGAGCACGATGACAAACGCGTGGTTGGGGCTTTTAAACGCCTCAGATTGGTGATATGTGAGCAAGACTTTCGTGCAGAATAAGAAAAATTGAACGGGACTACGTACGTTTTAGGTTCAGAAGTCCGGAAATTGTAACAAGAATCACAATACGATCGCGAAATTTAACGAAATCACACTGTTTACGAGACATCTGTGAAGGCGTACTTCGCCAGATTCCATGAATTCTGTATGTGACGTCCAAAGATAAGTGTGGTGTTCCCGAGAACACAGGAGATGTCGAAGTTTGCCAAGAAGCTTTTAATTTGACAAGCGATTTGCACTTGCGAACAGCGGAGTACACCCTTCGTTACCGCAAGAACCATGAAAGGGCAGGATATAATTGGAATCTGCAAAAAAGAATTTTACCTCTCCTGACGGCTCACGACGGATCGATGAAATTCTGGCTGGAATTGGCATCATGTCACTACACGAAAGACTTACTAGACGAATATAAGGCGAATAATGTTGAAATATCTAAACTTCTCAAACACTTCGGAACAGCGCTCTTGGTAAAATACTGGGCCATTTTTTCTTCATAAACGGAAGCCTAAAAGCCTTCTAAAACTCAAACCTAAAGTAGTGAAGAATGTAGGAGAAATGAAGAAAGCATGAGTGAATATGAAAAAAACAGTCGATTCTGATGTCGTGTAAAACGTTATGTCTGGGATTAAGGCCAAGGTTCGCGCATTTGGATATAGAAGCGAAATGGATTTAGAAAAATGCTGCCAGAACTATCAGAACAAATTGGCTCAAATGGCACGCCAGTACTAACTTTATCTGTTTCCTTTAACTCCCTGTAAAGGTGGTGGTAATCCAATGGCGTACCTAGGTTTATTTGCTCCCGGGACAAAATATAATTTGTAGCCCCCATCGTAAGAGGGGATATCAGTTTATCGAGCAAAAACAAACGTTCCCTTGACCGAAAAGAGCGAACAAAACAGGAGGTCCCACTAAAGATTGTTTTGCCTCCCTCAAGAAACGTTGCGCCCGGCGCAAATACCTTCATCGTGACTCAAACAAACCAAAAATCGTAGAAATAGATTCATTTATATCCGAGAAAACTACCGGAAGAACCGGAAATGACTGTCATTTGAGCTACGAACTTGTTCAAAAAAGTGATAGTTGCTATCAAAAGGGCCGGGATTGTCAACATAAGTCAAAAGGTCATGAGTACCAATATAACGCCATCAAATGATCAAAAACCGAGCATACGGATCTCGCAAAAATTCAAAATTATCGATACTTTATGAACAAACCTGTTATCCAGTTAATTAGACCTTGCTTAGTGATAAAGCATAGAAACAGTTAGGTAGATAGCTGAGGAAATATGTTATGATTAAAATCGAAAGGAATAACGATTTTACAGCATGCGGATTCCATAGTTTATTCTGTCACGCCTAAAGCAACAAGAAATTTTAACTCTAAAATATTTACTAATCATCGAGCGCATACTACCGTGGGCATAAAGTAGTAAGACTTTTGAAGAATATTTCGCGCAGAAACCGTCAAAATATTTTTGCTTTCCTCACATATTAAGGCTACGCAATCACTGTGAAAACCGACTTTACAACCGAGGCCCGGAAGGGGGAGTGTCATATACCTTTCGACTCAGCTTGTCAAGATCACAAAATGTATGTGTGTATGTATGTATGTATGTGAGTCTGGGATAAAAAATGTCACTTGATTTTCTCATTTTCCTGAATTTCATTTGAATCCGACTTCCGGTTTCGGAATTACAAAGAAATATGAGAAAATTGATGTAAAAATGCGCACTTAATTTTCTCGGTAATTTCTCAAACGATTCTCACAAATTAAGAAGCAAATGGAAGGTCTTGAATTTTTTTTAAAAAGTCCCCGAAAAGTTGATCCAGATCCGACTTCAAGTTTCGGTATTAGTATGCGATTAGTGGAAATTTTCAGTTTCATGAGTATTTTTTCACAAGCGATGGCGGAACGAGGTGCACATTTTTATAACACTTACTGGTAATTTCATACATAAAACTACTGTGGGACTCTTAGTCCCCAGTTTCCGCTTCCGAAAGAACCGATAATAGTGAAGAAAAGGTCCAAAAACGGAACTCACTTCGATTTCTCAGCAACGGTTAATCCGATTTTCATGTATCATGATTCAAATTAAAACTCTCGTTGTCTCAAAATATACTGTGCAATTTCATCCAGATCCAACTTCCGGCTCCGAAATTATAGGGCGACGAGTGTCAAAACATTCAAATTGTCATTCAAAATGACGATGCAAAACTTGTACGCGTCGGTTATCACCGGCTTTGATCCGTTCGTAGCGTGATTTGTTCAATTTCGTGTAGCGTGCAGGGTTGCCACATTTAAATCAATACTTTTCAGGTGCAAAAAATGTAAATTTCTGATTCTTTCATTCAATTTGTACCTACTTGTTAGTGTTATTAAAAGATCATGATAACGATGCTTTTCTATAAAAGTACAATTATTGCCTTTCTCATATAGAAAGTTTATGCAATCACTTGAAAAATTGACTAGCGAAAATTGGCCCAGAGGGCTAAGTGTTCTTTATCATTCGACACAGTTCATCAATCTGGACATAACTGTTTACAAATTGAAAATATTATGCTAGTTTATACCCAAAGAAAGTTTCTTATTTTATTCAAGATTGAAAAAAATTTCTTCACAGAATCTTCTAGTGATATTTTTGAAAATATAAGTAATATGAGGAAGGCGACCTATCAATAGTATCCACATTACGTAGAAAACATTGGGAATCCAAGTACATACGATGGAAATGGCAGTACAAGTCGTTTTAACTCGTTTTACCCAAATTTATTTCATAAATCGTATCATTGGTTAAATTGTCTATCGCATTCCGAAAGGATGCCGATTGCGGTTGATTAAAATCGATTTATATTACGTAGAAAGCACTAAAAATTAGATTACAAATAGATTCAATGACCGTGCTAATTATGCTATACCGTTTTACCCCAATTCTTTTAATAAAAGGAAAGGAGGATGATTTCGGTTGATTAAAATCGAGTGATATTACATAGAAGTTTAAAATTTAATCAAAAATGTGCCTCATAAAATTCATTGAGGTAAAACGGTATAACGTGATTCGTGCGATCATTGAGTTTATTTGTAATCTACTTTTTAGGGCTTTCTACCTAACATCAGTCAATTTTAATCAACCGCAATCAGACTCTTTTCGGAATGCGGAAGAAAGTTTAACTAATGATACGATTTATGAAATTAATTGGAGTAAAACGGGTTAGACGAGCTAGTACTGTCAATCCCATTGTATGTACTTGGATCACTGAAGTTGATAGGTCGCATTGATTCTGCTTCAAAATCGTAAAGCATAATTGAACTTAAAATAAAGTTTGAGGGCAAATTGGGGTGAAACGATGTTGCACGATTCATGGGATCATGAATACAGAATACAGTTATTTGCGGACGTTCTGATTAACAGCGATCCATTTATAGAACTTATGAAAATGTCAGCAGTACCTTTTGATTAGTCGAACATATTTTTTAGAGCTTTACAGTCAGTTTTTCAACATAAGGCAATAAAAAAGAGGAATTTGTGGCAAAATGGTCATAATAGTGAATTTTGCGGTTATTCTAATTGTTATCAATCGGTTCTACAGTCTTTTTTGCATAACTTTACCCTACTTTGAAAATAATTACAAAGATTTCAATGAAATTATTTAGTAAAGTCGTGTTTTTCATCATTTTTTTCCCCACTGTGCGACGGTTTGACGATCTTCTAACCGGAATTGACATCATGTCACTACACGAAAGACGTGCTAGAGTGATATAAGGCGAAAAATGTCGATTTCGTGTAAAAACATCTGAACTTCTCAAGGACTTTGGAACTGTGCTCGCTGGAAAAAATACTTAAACGGAAACCTTCTACAACCTCAAGTAGTGAAAAATGTAAGAGAAAACAAGAAAGCATGGGTAAATAAAAAAAAAGTGAAAATAATCCACCTAGTGGTATGATAATGACTTTCTCTTTCTTCAAAACAGTCTCATGAAATTTTTTTATCTTTTAATAAAATAATTTTTGACGCTAATTTGGGTTCATTTTTTAAACCAATTAATTCAGATTGATTCAAGTAGTTCACAAAATCATGCTTCAGTGTTTATGTCACATACTCGGCATCATTTCTCAAACCATGCGCTTGACATTCGCGTTGCCCATTTGTATGAGAAAAGTGATGCTAATCTGAAAAAACCCTTCCTAATCCATTTAGTAGATTATCATAAATCTTGAAAAATTACCATGGGGGGTGGGTACATGAAATTTCCGAAATCGAAAAAAAAATTTTGATGCCAAATGTCTTAGAATTGCATGAAACGTCAAGATCAAGTGTCATCTGAAAAAAAATTGAAAAAATGTTTTATCGAGATAACAATAATATCGACGTTTCATGCAATTTTACGTTTCATTTTGGCATCATGAAAAATCTCGATTTTGGAAATTCCCTATGGTGCTTTTTCAAGATCGAACCTTTTTAAACCATAACCGCCGGCACCCCTTACCCATGTCCGATTTGGCTCAAATTTTGATATCAAGGCGAAATGAATTCAATGAATGCTGCGCGAACTAACTTTATTTGTTCCTTTCAACTCTTTGAAAGGGTGATGGTAATCCAGTGGCGAACCTAGGATAATTTGTGCCCGGGGCAAAATATAATTTGTCGTAAGGGGGGAGGGGATCGGATTAGCAACACACCTAGAAAAAATCGAGTAAACTTACGTCTTCTGAGACCGACATATACGAGCGTCAAAAATGATTCATTTTTACAGTACATCTAACCAGGGTCGTCGAGAGGGGAAGGGGAAATGGAAAAATCCCTCCGGGCCCGGAAATTCGAAGATTCAAAATTGTTATATCACTCTTCATTACAAAAAAAAAATCGAAAAAAATTTGGCTTGTGAATTATTTTGTTAAATTAATGTATTTAAAAATCTCTTGATTTGATATTATTTTCATGCTCACAATGTTATTCAATTCTCATGTTCAAGGGCCCGTAATATTGCAGAAACATGTAAACTAACACGTCTGCTTTACAGACGGGGTGAGTTAAACACATATTCAAGTCATTCTTGAAAAACTCAGTCATTTTACGAATTACGTCCTTATGAATTGTGGATTTGCGTTACCTGTAAGCTAAGCAGGTGTATGCTTCTATGGCTCAGACGATTAACGCACGTACTTTGTGATTCAATGATTCTCGGTTCAAGTCGCCGCTCTCTCGCTATCAGAATTTTTTTCTTGATTTCAATGAATTTCATGTTATGGAATTTCCAAATCACATACAATTATACATGTTTGTGCAGGTAAATTTGAGTAAACTGCGACGCTCAATTTATGTGCATCTTATGAAATGTGAAATCACAGGGTTTTTTCGAAGTGTTCAGTCTTAATTCAAATTAGTCTCTCTATCCACGCAAAACAAATGACTTGACAAGCTGACAACGTACGCAAAATTTCATCCAAACCGAAATCTTGGTGACTTGCTATCCATTTTTTAGAATTGCTCGCGTGCTTAAGCGTTTTACCGAGTAGAAACGTTTATTGACTTTGATGAATCGTCGTTTGAGTTTGTACAGAAATTGTCTCCGATTTAAAAACAACTTTATTGTGAAAACAAACCAATAACTACATAAAAATAAAGAAATAAGAGAACATTCCCAAAAAATGGTAGCCAGTCATCAGACTTCACAAACTACGATTTGGATGAAGCTTGGCACACGTCTTCAGAATAGTCAACCATTTGTTTTGAACGATTTAAGAGATGAATGATGATGGGATACTAACCGAAAAATATTTTAAAAAATATGCATTATTTAAATTTTCAACCAACATTTCTGATAAATTTGATAAGTGTCCTTTCAAAAACGTCGTAATTACAGCTTGCAAGAATTTACAAACCTTCAATAAGCTTCTAAAAAACTTGTTTTAATCCACCTAGTGGTGTAATGCTGCCTTTCTCATATTATTCATTTTCTCCTGTATATTACAGCAGACATTCCCCGAAATACTACAATTTAAAACAAGTTTAGAAAAAAAAACACATCTTCCTAAATAAATGAACAATTAAAAGATAATCAAAAATATCCAAATCAAAAAAAATCGTGCACTCTAGTATAAAACGTATATAAAAGAATGACGGGTTGCATTTAATTTTGTTCCGCAGTTCCAAGTTTCTCTTTCCGATCGAGAGATGTTATCAAATTAAACCACTTATGGCATGTTGCCACCAAAATTCTACCACATTATTATCGTGCCCGAAGTAATGAAGAAATGTTGTGTGTAATTTCAACTCGCATAATACAATTTGCCTTTTTTTGTGTTATTAATATCTCCGAAAGCAAACGCCCGACCCTTTTGTGTTTAATCGCTAATTTGCGTTTATTTATCTTATAAACTTCCTATCAGAACACGAGTTTACATCCTGGTAAGAAAAAAAAGGAGGAAAACATAAACCCATACTATATACTCGCCAAGCCGACATGTCACTCGATTCTGCCGGCCGGCCGGCCGGCCTGTACTTGCAGTGCAAGTTCCGAGGAAGCAAACAGGCATCACGATCGATAAGAGGTTTTAATTAAATTTTAATTAAAATGCAAATTGCATTATGTTTTATGCAAATAGTTGCGGCTGGTGTTTACTTTATGGTTCATTTTTTTTTCTTTTTGTTTCGTTGAAGAGTACAAACATTACACCACGAAGGTTCTTAGAGAAGAGTTGCACTCTATCAGGCGGTCGAGATCAACGATCTGAGCTGAACCACGGTGGAGGGTGGATCCCGGTGACAGTATAGCTAACGAGAAATATTGCCTGTTAGCGTAAGTGAATCACGGCGCCGTGGCTGGATCGGATTGGTTCAGGTACGGACGACCGACCGACCGACCGACCGAACGGACGGTCAGTCGAGGAACACATGATGGAAAGGCAATTAATAAATTTGTTGTAATCGAGGCTTGGTGGGAAATCAGATCCGATGAAAGGTGCGGAAGGTCGCAGCCGAGAGGTGCAAACAAGATAGAATGGATTCTTAGCGTTTTTAATTGCTTTCACGGGTGTAGATTTAAGTTATGAATACATAAGTGAAACGCGTTAACGTAGGATCGCTGACTTCGTGAACCGGACTCTATGTCCTTGAGTAAAATTGATAATTTGATTGATGGTCACTCTTTCGCATATTACTGAAAACCTTTTTTAATCCACCTAGTAGTGTAATGATGTCTTTCTCAGGAAATTCTTGTTTTCATAAAGGGGTTCTTAAAAAAACTTTTCTTTGAATCTTGAATAATAATGAAAAAGTTTGTTTGTACACTAGTATAACCTTCTCAAATTGTAAGATAGGGGGTCCAGAGCTCAGTTTCAGTATCAAGAATTCAGTTCAGTATTGAATCAATTGCGGGACATTCGTAGAGCCAGTTTCCCTTGAAAAAAGATCGATTGCGTCATCCTGCTGCTGGTCGTTTGCATTGTGGAACGAAAAGTGGACAACGATGGGGAAAATGAGGGGCAGTCCATAAAAGACGTCACATCACAAGGAAGGGGGGAAGGGGGGGGGGGGTTTCCAAACGTGAGCATTTGTTACAGGGGGAAAGGGGGTGGATTATTTGAATGTGACTTCCAATATTTTAAATTAACACTTTTTTTAAATACCTGTTAATTCATTCCGAAATTTCTCTTATTACGGATATTTATATTCATAATTCAGCAACTTGAATTTGATTCAATCTGCATAAGTGACTGATTTTGAATTTACCTTAATATTACAATTTTAACTTATTCTTTGATTAGAACTTACAAAACAAACGTTTAAATTCCATAGGAAAACGTGCATTTGTAAATGTGAAGACCGTCCCAGAAAGTCCCAGTTTTCTCCAATCGTTTTCGAACTGTTGAATGGTTTCGACTGCCGAGACATGTTTCCTAAGATGTTCCTTCGTTAATGCCCAAAATTCCTCAATTGGTCGAAGTTGGTGGACTCATGTCTTTTGGTACGAAAGTGACATTTTTGGTAGTATACCATTCTACCGTTGATTTCGAGTAGTGGCAAGAAGCAAGATCTGGCCAGAAGACAACAGGATCCTTGTAGTTTCGAATCATGGGTAGAAGTCGTTTTTGTAAACATTCCTTGATGTATATTTCGCTGTTCATTAAGGCAGTGGTGATGAAGGGTTTCGAAATCTTACCGCAGCTACAAATTGCTTGCCAGACCATAGCTTCCTGACCAAATTTTTCGACTTCAATCGATGTCTCGAACTGGTTTAACACTTGCCCTTCTCGCACCGTATAATATTGTGGTCCCGGCAAGGATTTGTAATCGAGTTTCACGTAGGTTTCGTCGTCCATGATTATGCAGTTCAAATTTCCAGCAAGAATCGTATTGTACAGCTTTCGAACCCTCGGCCTGATCGATGCTTCTTGTTTCGGACTACGTTTTGGTTGTTTCTGCTTCTTATAGGTTCGAAGATTCAAACGTTCTTTGGCACGAAGAACATTTGACCTTGAAGTGCCCACTTTTTTGGTCAAATCCCGAACTGAAACCTCCTTCTTTTGCTCGAACGCCTTCAGTATACGTTTATCCAACTGAGGGTTAGCAGGACCTTTTTTCGACCCGTTTTCGGTTTATCCTCAAAGGTGTTATCCTCATCGAACTTCCTGATTGCATTTCGCACGGCTTTTTCACATACTCCTTCCATTTTTGCTATCTTTCTCAGTGACAGTCCGCGTTCTGTGCACCATTTGTACACAATTTTTCGACGTTGTTCTGCTGAAAGTTCACGCATTTCGAAACAAACTAATGAAAACGATTTATTAATTTTAGGATGTAGACCATGTTCGATGTACGTTGCTACTATGTCTGTGAGTTTTAGTGTGGCTAAAGCAAGATCAGAGTGGCGAAATGGTAGCGCGTATGCACGGAATGCATAAGAACGCAGGTTCGAGTCCTGTCTCTGAGCGTATCTTTTTCCAAAAATTCATCTTTTCTGTTAGTTTTTCTTTCACTTGGCTTCTCCAATATATATTTCCGCTCAGTCATTGCAAAAACTAATGAAAACGGATAAACAACTTCACAAGTGGTTAGAGAAGAGTGTAAACATCAGGATGCAGCCATAAAAATTGACAGAAATGGCAGCGGTTTTTTTTGCGTCCATACTTTCTGGGACAGTCTTTAAACGCTTTTCGAACGCATTTCATTGTTAACGTAAAAACTTTCCAAACTCATTTGCATGAAAAGCTGTGCTACACTAAGGAATATTATTCCTTGGCGTCAATATTAATGTCATTAGAAAAAAGCCTTAACTATATCTATGAATTCTAGGCGGATTAGAAAAGGTGTTTTATATGTTTCGTCCATTCCAATCAAATGCATTAGTTCAAAAACAATTTCGAAGCTTTCAAAGTTGTAGGCAATTTTTTAATCTAAAATTTTATGACAAAAAAGTGCCCATTCGTTTACATGGACAAAATGACGCCATGTCGTTTGGTGTGCCATCGCCGGTCTGGTACTATGAAAGTCTGTTGTCAATACTTATTTTCAAATTACAATTCAAGAATGTTGGTGCAATGAATCAGGCAATCTGGTTGCAAAATCATCGGAGTTAAGAACAATATTTTCTCCTCATGTCGTTATTAATGAATAACAGCTACGATTAACGTTTGCATTAAAAAGTAACGACAACCTTCACCCGCAATAAAAAAAAATATCCATACAGCATCAATCATAGCGACCCATGAGTCAACAGACCACAGTTGACAGCTCTATCAGTCGAACTCTAACCGTGATGGCAAAAACAGTGAAGCAACTTTGCAACTTTGCCCGTTTCGGCATCTACAACATCTTAGCACTATTAGACAACGATCAAAGCATCGAAAGAAAGCCTGGTTCAGGACGGCCGACAATCCTGAACGACAAGAAGCTCCAAAGGAGCGGAAGACCGAGGAAAAAGTGGTTACATCACTGCTTGCGCTTGGCCCGGAGGTCAGTGAGAAAGTACCTGACGAACATGAACACTTGTCAGGAAGCGGAAGTCGTTTCCACTGGTTTTGAAGCTGCAGGCAATGGCGCAGTGGCAGCGGCTGAATAAATAGTCAACTCGATTTTCGCAACGTGGCGGTGGTGATGGGCGACGAGACCTATCTCTCCCTGGATGGGAACGACTTCGTATTTTACTTCCCCTACGAAAGAAACTAGCTCCAAAGTTCATTTCACACGGTGGTCATCTGGTGTCGGCCCACTATTCGAAACTATAGTTGGAGGAGATGGAGCAACTGAATATTGATGTGGTACCCGAGTCGGCGAACCTGCGCAAGTCCCATCGAGAATTTCTGTCTTTATTGCTGTGACAATTTGTAACAAAGAGGAGAGGGGGAGCCAAAAATTACTGAAAAAGACGTGACGTCTTTTATGGACAGCCCCTTATGCAAAATCAGCCCGATCTGAATTTTTTCAAAAAGTTATCTCAAGAACAATAAAGATTGCTTCTTTGCAAATCGGAGATAAAAATCATAAGTTGAGTGCAAATCGAAATTAATTTGATTAGCATTGCAAAATTTCACAGTCCAAAATTCGCATCAAACGAGTGTGAATAAAGCCAGCATTCGACTGCTTCGCGTTCGAGAAAAATGTTCCAAACAGTGTTTAATATCGTAGAGTTCCACAATTCGGCCCTATCGAATGGCAGAAATGAATCCCGTACAGCAGTCTGATAGTTTCTTTCACTAAATGACGGTTTAAATTTTTAAACACAATTTTTTCTGTTGTGATTGTCCGGAAATCGATAAGGAACAAAAGTCAATAGCTGTCTATGAAAAAAACATAAAAACCTTTCAATTGAGTCTAAATTTGTGAACATGTGTTCCGCCGAGATGAAATAAAAAGTGTTACGTTTTTTGGTTTTTGACCACTATCCCCGGGACTTCCGGAACAGGGAACTGGAAACCGGCATTGCTGAAATCGTTTTGTTTGACCAGCAACTGAAACAATTTTGAGCCTAATTTTTGACGTATTGCAGTTTCATACACCCTTGAGGTTCTATTTACAAGCTCAGGTAAACAGTCATTGTTGAAAAACGCAAAAGCAAAGTTTCCTCCACTGTGGCTTGATGAATCTTCAAGAAAAAAACATCCGTTCGTTTAGAAAAATGTACCAAACAAACTGATATTTCTCTTTTGATGTTCCAGTCAACGACAGCGAAGAAAACTAATTCAGCGTTTTGCTACAATGGCCTTTTTTCTAAGATTGTAAATGGGCCCTCAAGAATCAATTCCCTTTGCGTCTGTGTGTTTAGGAACCTTGTTAAGTGTATTTTGTATTCCTTCTCTCCTCTTCTTTTTCCGAACACTACCAGGAAATCAAAGCGGATTAAAATGGTGGATGAATCGAAGCTGACTGTGTTTCACAAAAAAAATCATAAGACTTAATGTTTATCGCGGCAAAATCTATGTATTTATGTACTAATCGTATTTAAACTAAATTATCTTGACTTCGTCATTGGGATTTGTTCAGACATTAAAACACAATTAATATAAATTAAACAAGCAACTCTTTAAGTGTTTAAGTTTACCGATTACCAAGGTAGTGGTAACCTTGGAAATCAATGAAAGTCTCCACATTCAAAAATGGCGAAACACATCATTTGCCAATAACGATAATCGAATCACGGCTCGAAACAAATTCCAAAATAAAAAAAATACTGCAATCCAATCAGCATTAGGATGCAGTTTGTTTGTTTTTGGAATTTATCTTCGCTGTTGGCACACTTGCCACAGCTCGCAGATTAAACTCATATTTCCGACCTGTCGATGGGTGGAATTTACGATCGTACCGACTGGCCGAGCAACAAAACCCGCGGCCCCCTTGTTTACCCTCGTTGATTACCAATAAAGAACGGGCGAAAGGACTTCGATTGGGAAAATTAAATCCTGTCTTAAATTTACATAAACGATCCACGGTGCGCACACGGGGGAAGACGCCACAACACAAAGTAAACAAATTAGATAAATTATTTCATAAAAAATCTCATTTGTTTATTTGTTCATTTTCGGATTCTCCATTTCACACGGATTTTTATGGCCGACTCGTGATCGAGCTGTAAGATTTGCGTTATCCTTCTGCTCTGGGGCCTGTGAGCGACTGAACGCTGGCTCCTCCGATACAATGTTCAAATCGCACGGGGATGCATGTGCACTTTATGGATTTTTGATGAGATTTGTTTCTACCAAGGCTTACCGTACGATACGAGACATGCAGATCAGTGCATGTAAGGAAGAGAAAAAAAAGTAGAAAAATCTAATTTAGCTCGGAAAGTTTATTGATTTAAGCGCCATAAATTCTCATTCGATTTGGCTAGTGCAGCGATGGTGGTGGTGATGGTGATGGTAAGGATAACGGGTTGGGTAGAAGCTCCGAGACAGCCTGCGCCCTGGCAGAATTGTTTATGGGGCTGAAAATGAGCCGTCTTGGCTGTGTCGCGTCGCGACGGCTTGCGAATGCACTGCTAGGTGCCCTTCAGGAGGAAGTCAAAAGAGCAGGGCAGAACATTAACAGCAATCAGCAGATGAAATATGACGGACACTTTTTCTTGCTCAATCACATGTCAGACTGAATGCAAAAGTTGTACAGCCCGTAACAAATTGAATTTAGCAGCCGATAATGACCGTTCACCTCGGCTCTCCCGCATCCCTGTCCCGTCGATTCTCCTCACCCAAGATGAATGACGAACGGGATGACGATGACGATGACTGATGGCAGAAACAAAAGGTGCAATGGGAAAGTCATTTAATTCCGTCTGTAGTAATCGAATCAAATGCAACCAACAGACAGAGCTTGGTTGCATTCCAACACTGCCCAGCACTCCAATCGTCCTCGGCCGGACTCGAACGGTGCTCGCTGATTGTTAACATGGACAGATTCGACTTACCGCTCTGCCGGAATCCATTCAGCTGCGCTGGATTTATTGGACACAATTATTAATGAACTGTAATTTATTACACTTTGCCTGGTTTGCCTACCGCAGCGATGGACGGTTTCCAGCAAAACACAACCAGTTCCCGTTGATCGCGCAAGACACTAAACGGAGTACGGTAGTAAAACTTTGATTTTATGAATCGTGAAAGTAGCTGTGCGTCCGTACTTTTCACTAGTTGCACAGCCATAATCAGACAGGTTAGTAGTCAGCATGGATTAAACTCGAACAGTTGGAGATCATTCGAGAAGTAACCCTCAACCAGTTCTGATGAAACCGCTAATTCAATTTCGTACAAACCAATTAGCCCACTTAACATGCAACACCAGTCTTTCTTAAACTGAATAACTTTATTCGCTGTTCGAAGCTCCATGCGATAATTACAGAGCGAAAAAATGTCCCATAAGACGGTAGAGGGGTGGACTACGTTTCGTTGACAATCGTCTTATTTGGAATAAAATTGAGCAGAACACAGGAATCCGAGCTGTATGTACCAGGCAGAACGGAAGAACACTTAAAACAAAAGATTAAAATTCTATCACGTACATGACGGACATAACGAAAACAAACGCAAGAGCAGATGATTCATTCGGAAGGAGATAACTTTACCGAAAAAAGTCCATTAAAATGATGGACTTAATTTTAAAAAAAAATCTTTTAGCTGCACCAACATACCAGGGCTCTTTGTTACGATCCGCCGGAAGCATCCAATAAACGGAGTCGATTCCACCGGTCATTGCGCGGTACTAATCTCCGCAAAAATCACATCTGTCTAGGTTTATTCGTTTCGCTGGAAGCTAGATTGAATTAGTTGAATCCGATTAAGCGAGAGCCCCATCGGATAGCTGAAATTGACTCAGTTGATACACCAAATAAAATTTTAAAGAGTGGGCCATTTCGCCGGAAGCCATTTAGCCAAAAAGTCATTTCGCCGAATGAGTTACTTCGTAGCTGGCTGGTTCACCGAACGGGTCATTTCATCGAATCGATTGTTCAACTAAAATCATCGTACAAAGAAAATATGTCGCTTAATTTTAAGATATGATAAAACAATTGTAAACAAAACGTTGTAATGTATTTGAATCTGGCGATTCCCTATATTGTCCCGATTGAAAGCATAGGACGCTAATCTTACAAACCAGTGGCAATATGTTCGAGCCAGGATCCTGAAGAATTTTTAGTGTCCGTAAGATCGTAGCACCAATCATGCAATGGTTCTGTACGCTTTGAACCTACTGCGAAGTCAGTTGAAACAGAAAGGTCAAATTTCACAAAAGGAATGTAATACCAAAGCTTGTATGGTCTCTTCAAACTCTGATTAAATCCACCTACTGGAATGATAATGCTTGTCGTGTTATCATAAATATTTATGCGTGATTCTTAAAAATACTGTTGATTAAAAAGAAACAGGAAAGTTTGCTCTGGCGTAACCTAGCAAAGCATACAGATCGGAACAGTTTTGAGTAAAATTTAGAACATTATTTCCGTCCTGAATGAAGGTTTGAAAGGTTATTGCCTGGCAGGGTTGGGAAAATCATGATCAGAAAAAGTTCATTTCACAATCACTCGTGATAAAATCAGTTCTAAAAATTTTCTAAAAAAAAACTCAGTTACTTAAAAAATTCACTTCCGATATTTTCATTCATGAAAGAAGCATCCACAAAACTTTGCATTTCGAAGTTCACAAGTGTATTTTTGTGTCAGCGAAACATGATAACGAATTTTCACCAAAAGCAATTACGTTAGAGATAAGAGATAATAGAGAGGGAGCAGAGTCTCCGATGATACTTCGATGCTAAATTTTCACTACGCTTCAGTTCGACACCGAAGTGATTCGTACAAGACTTAATTATTATATTTTCATCAATAGAGAATTCTTTACTGAATAGATTCGCCACTGATCTGCAACTGAGAAATAATGACTGCAGTATTTCCGATACATCTACGGTGGTTAATATGAACAAACATATTTTTGCCACATTCCAAATAGTGATTATAGAGACAAAAGACTATTTCAATTCCAGTTGGCTGATTACACTGTACTACTTAAATTAAACCCAATGAAACGCTATTTAGCATGAATTTGATTCATAGAAGTAACAGTAAGTCTCGAACACGCAGTAGGCACAGTGTTTGAATGGCACGTTTGAATTGGCATAGCAGTAGTATGCGCTCCTGTTACTTCTGCGTACGTTATTCTAGCTAAATGGCATGACATGACTAGTATTGTTTAATCAGCTGCATAACATGCTTTATTGGAATTGTTTTTATTATCATTACAAGTGTTATTAATCACAGCACTTGCTACTTTGATTAATGATGTAGTGACGAATAAATTTCAAACACATCATCACGATTGATCCACTTATCAACCACCATACGCACACTGAACATTTTCAGAAAGGTACAGTTTTTGTTCACAGATGAATTTATTCATCATGTATTCTGCAAATGAAAAAAAAATTCTTTTCGAGAATCATATCAGATATATTCAATGCGCGAATTTTTTTCTTGAATATCATCGAGCAGAATGTTTGCTAGTGAACTTTTCACAACTGATTTTTTTCCATGCGAAATCAGTTTCAGTTGGAAACGAGTTGTCGAAAAATCAGTACTGAACTTTGTAACACAGTACCTTCTTTGGCACGGAGAATAATGGAAGTTTGCGATATAGTTCATTTACCTTCATTTCACTTAGGAGTTCGTCTTCATGTCCCTCGTTCTATGTCAGTCTTTCACTTCTCCTTTCCTAGATCCTAACTTTACATTTACCTCCGGCCATATCTTCTGACCGTCTTTCTCCTTTAACTTATTCCGAATCTCTAACTAAAAAAAACTCTAAAGCGTCTCTCACAACCTACTTAAAACTTACTCTCCCATTTTATTGCTTCATTCTCTAGGATTGTCAGAACTTTTCTGCAATGAGCTTTCTGATCGATGATTTTTTTTGTCTAAAAATAACTAGTGAAAACTCTCAGTCGCGATATACGAAATTTTGATTTTTTTAACACTGTTGCCTGGTAATCATGAGAAATATCTAACTCAAATTAACAGGTCTTATAGTCCCATAAAACCATCCAAGCACGATTTTCGGTCCTAACATTAGAAGGTGAAAAGTTTTCAAAATTTTAAACCGTCATAGAAAATTGTAAAATGTCTTCTAAGTTGTGTCTGAAACTGTTCCAATGCATGGGTCATATTGGTTAAAGGTCATACGATCGGTTTTTAGTTATACTGGACCCGTCATTTGTTTCAAACCGCCTTTTAAATCGAAGGTGAAGAAAATTTTGGAAATTCTTTTCAATTGGGCTCTAAATTGTTACAGTTTATGGTTTATATTTTCTGATGGTTAATGATCCGAGATTCCGAGTTTCGTTACCGAAAATTCCGGAAATAGTGGTCAAAATATTTAAAATAGATCTCACTCAATTTTCTCAAATATGATTGAGTGAATTTTCACTAACCTAATTTTGAACGTAGTATTTAAATGTGGTAGTGTTTTGCAAATCTAGTCTTGAGAATTTTATTCGAAACTTTCATAATTTGTGGTATTTTGATTATTCTTGATGTAATTTTTAAGAGATAAGGAATAATACTAGAAAGGCATCATTGCATGACTAGGTGAATTGAAATAGGTTATTTTTGCTAATATTACCCTGCAATTTCGGAAACGGAAGTCGTATTCAAAGTAGTAAAAAGGTGTATAAATAAACCATATGTTTATATGAAAATGATATAACTAGTTGAGCTTTTATTAGGCCAATAACCAATCGTGAGGATAAGATTTTCAGACGAGAAACATTAAAATAATTCTTTTGATGAAGATCAAAACCAGTGATCGAAACGTCGAACAAAACCAACCGTTCTTAATTAGGTCGGAAGCAACGGTTTCTCGTATATAAACCTGTAATCGCCTAGTTTCATTGGTTCACATGAAGCTAGGTTTCTTTGCCATAATTAGATCCGAATGATCTGCAGCGAGGTCGGACAGCACACGATAGAAAAAAGCCACATTAGTTATTTTTTTCCATTTGTTCTCACTAAATGTAAAAGTACAGTAAAATTTGGCCTTGCCATGATAAACCAGAGCAAATGCTTTGATGCTTACTAGTGAAACTTTGATTCAATTGAAGGTCTTGAGACCAAAATTGTAGGTCAGGTTAGTTGCTGACCGTACGGAACGACTTCGGATATACCTGCCCAAGGAATCCGGCTCCGGAAGTACCAGAAATTGTGACCAAAAACTCCAAAGCAGGAAACTCACATTTCTCCGCAACGTCAAATGCCCCAGAATATCCTAACTCGCTGATAGATAACTCATTCAACTCCCTCTTTTAAGTAAAGTAGATATTTCTGAAATTTATTAGCAAAAATCTACTCGTAAATATAACTAGAGAAATAAAAACGATTCAGTGTACAATTTCAGCCCAAAAGACAAACAATAATCATTGAGTAAAGACCACATTTCCTTCTTCAGTTTTGTCACGATACTCAGAAACACTGAATAAATTATGTTTGAAATGCTAAAGTTGATCTCGAGGGCCAAAGACCGCTTTGGGTTCATCTGACTTCAAAAGCAAAAGTGTTAAGGAATTCACTGCTTTTCAGTTGATTGAGAAAATTCTCCAATTAGTCATTGGTACAAAAAAATAACAGAAAAAAAACGAACCTTTTTTTCCAAAACTCATTATCCATTATCCAGATCATAGCAACCGTGTCTTGAAAACTTGGAAACGAGTAGGAAGAGTCTTGACGATTCTGGGACCTAACAACGAACCAATTTAGACAATCACTGCAACTGAAGATAATTATGGCCATTCTTGAAGCACTTCCAGAGTACAAGAAGTGGCTGCCAACAGTCGGTTCGCCCGGGGTCGATAATAATAGTAATCAAATACATTAAATTCATTAAAGGGATACCACTTTCTGGCTTTTAAAAAGTAAAAGCCAGTTATATCTTGATAATTATTTGTGTTAAGAAAAAAAACCTATTGTTACTGGCGAAAACATAATGATGATTATGATGATGTATTAGTATGTTAGTTTTCTATTTTCATTTCTATCAACACATTAGTTTTCTTTTTTTTTAAATACAGCAGATTTCGCTTGGACTATAATTGCAGTTCACTTTTAAACTAAGCCGCCTTGGTTAGAATGAATAACAAAAAAAATAACAAATTGATCGAATTATTCCCAATAGCATTCGATTCATTAAAACTGCACAACTGCACAGCGTGTCCCGTGTCATTAGGTTGCACACTTACAAGTTGTTCAACAATTAAATCCTTGTCACCTCGACGCTGGTGGAAACGCGTGGGTGTGCCAAGCAATGGGAAACAAAACCGCACGGCTCCTCGGTGCGATCCATGCTAATTCCGATCGAAGCCAATAAAATTATCTCCCCCCATGGTGAAAGCATCCGCTCCGTTTTTACCGCAATATTAATTGCTTCGTTGCATTTTTATGAGTTTTCGAAAACGATTCGACCGTCGATGTCACTTGCCCAGTCCCAAATGATGGCCCTCGGAGAGACCTTGAACCGATTCGGAGTCGAGGCAAAAAAAGGCGTAAATAATAAGCGACATAAACTATCGGATTGAGAGACATTTAAAGAGCTCACGGGGATTCAAAACTAATCGATGATGGTAGGTGCCAGAGTTTCTTCGACAGGGTGTCATAAATTTTCTTCCGTCCAAGATCGATTGTACCTTAGCAATATTTTTTAAAAGCTTTTATTTTCAATAAAGCTTTTTTTACTGGATCTCACCTCTTGTGAGATGCGTTTCCATTAGTATCTAACGGCTATTGGAGGGCAGTTAGTTCACAATTCGCATCTTCGTTCAATTTTTCATCGTCGTTGTTGCTGTTGCTATTATTGTTATTTTTGCTGTTGTCGGATATTTCACAGAAGCGCTGTATTCAAACACAGTTGTCCTTGTCTTTCGTTGAATTGGACCTTTTCGTAGTGTCAGCACAGAATGTAAACAGGTGATGTGTGATTCTCTTAAATTACCAGTAATTTACAAGAACACCTTGCCCAAAAATTGCATAAGAAGGCAATGTTACCGTCGTTGTTAACCGAGGCGAAGTCTACTGCATCACGTTCGGGTTTGAACCGAACATACACTGGGCTAAACGGTCAACATCTACTAACCTAGTATCGTACACGTTTTTATCATCCGAGCCATGCAATCACATCTACAGGTAGACGCTATCTACACCAATTTCTCGGCGATATTTGATAAAATAAACTATCAAATAACAATTGCTAAACTTGACAAACTTGGCTTTGGTGGAACAGCTACTGGATTGGATGCATTCACATCTTACCGGTCATGAGATGTCGGTAGAAACAGGAAACTGTACAACATGACAATTTTCAGCTAGTTCTGGAGTTCCTCAGGGAAGTCATTTAGGACCGTATATATTTTTACTCTATCTCAATGAGCTACTCTTCTTACTGAAACGTTCAAACTACCGTTTGTAGATGACTTTAAACTCAACCCGCTGATCAAAAAACAAGAAGATACATGCTTCTTGCAAGCTCAATTTGATACATTTGCGGAATGGTGTCACTCCAAAAGGATGGTATTAAACGCCTCTAAATGTTCCATCATATCGGTTTCCCACAGGCACTCATTAATTAGATAAGACTACAGTCTTGCGCCAAATGTTATAAAGCTTGAATCGTTTGTGGAGGACTTAGGAGTTATTGTAGATGACAAACATGATTTTAAGAATCACATTGACTACGCGATTTCGAAGCATTACCAAAAATTTCGGGTTTACGGACTCAAATCGCATTACTTTCAAATGGCTGTAAATTTTTACCCATTGAGTATTAAATCACACGATCTAGGCGGCCAATTGACGGGCCCAACACGTAAGAAAAACTGTTCACCGAATGCGGCTCTCAATTCGGTCATTGTTTCGCGTGCTGTGTAGGATGTGGTACCGTCTTGTTGAAACCCCATGTCAGGCATGTCCAATTCTTCCATTTTGGGCAAAAAATCGTCTATCATCACACGGTAGCACTCACGATTCACAGTAACGTTCCGCCCATCGATGCCTTTGAAGAAGTACGGTCCGATGATGCCACCGGTCCATAATCTTCCTCAAACTTTATCAGCGCCTCCTATTCATGAATAATTTATAGACCAAACGACGATTCATGATTAAATGAAAGACCAAAATAAACAAGTTTAACAATGACACAAGGCACGATCCACGTGTGATCAGTCCAAAACAGTGTTGCCAAAAAGATACCAGCGAAAAAATTAGCCACCCCAACGGCATAAAATAATTTTGCGCACGCATCATAAAAACCGGATCACTCTCATCGTGTCATCGGCAGGAAGCTAGCAATTGCACTCGTGCTTTGAATCGATACAAGGAAGGAAAAAGGTGGCCGAAATGAATTTCCGTGAAAAAAATGGGAACCTGCACCGAATCGCAATGAATGGAAAAGTACGGTGGGAAAATCACATGCACGGAAGCTCCACACGAAATCGCATTGTCTCATTGTGGATGACGAGACGTATGTTAAGGCAGACTTCCGGCAGCTTCCGGATCTTTCTCTTTTTCATCACCCATCATAAATTTTACGTAACAGAAGCGGTTAGAAAGCAAACGACTGTTTTTTCGCCGAATGCCATTTCGTCGAATGGCATTTCGTCGAATTGTAAAAATATCTTAATATCGTAATTATAATTAATTTAAAATAAAGACAAATGAAATATGATAGTGTTTAAACCCGTTTCATTGACCTACAATCGATCTTCGGAAATATCTCACAAATTCATAACTCCGCTATTGATCAAGAAAGACTCTCTTGATTATATTTTTCTTAGATTATTTCATGATCATTGAAACGAAATTTCCAAGAAAAGCATATACCTTATGACCAAAAAAGAACCGGAATTTTCATTTTAAAATTCCCGCGCTTATCCAATCGGTAAACTTTTATTCTCTTAACGTTGGCAACTTTTTTATACACATTCTGTCAAATTTTGACGCATATCGTACGATTAGTTTTTGTTTGGCGTCTATACAAAGAAGTTGAAAAATTTTCGTGTGGCGATTTTTATAATGGATGAAAATTTAGAACAACGTGCGTGCATCAAATTTTGTGCTGCAAATAGATTCAAGTGTTCCGAAACGTTGAAAATGTTAGAAAAGGCCTTTGGTGAATCGTGTCTAGGAAAAACACAGGCATACGAGTGGTATAAACGATTCAAAGGTGGTCGTACAAGCTTGGATCATGATGAGATCCCTGGCCGCCCAACAACATCTGTTACTGAAGAAAACATTGAATCGGTGAAGCAAATCGTGTTGCAAAATCGTTCTGTACCGATTAGAGAGATTGCTGTGTTGTTGGGCATCTCTTATGGATCAGCCGAACACATTTTAACTTATGTTTTGGGTTTGAAACGCGTCACTTCTCGGCTGGTGCCAAAAACGCTGAATTTCATTCAAAAACAGCGTCGTGTTGATGTGGCCAAAGAGATGATTTCCAACGCAGATAGTGACCCCACATTCATCGAATGCATCATAACTGGTGATGAGGTGCGGATCTATGAATATGACGTCGAAACCGCACAACAATCGACCGAATGGTGCTTCGATTGCGAGCCGTTGTTCTAAATTTTCATCCATTATAAAAATCGCCACACGAAAATTTTTCAACTTCTTTGTATAGACGCCAAACAAAAACTAATCGTACGATATGCGTCAAAATTTGACAGAATGTGTATAAAAGTGTTGCCAATGTTGAGCGAATAAAAGTTTACTGATTGGACAAGCGCGGGAGTTTTAAAATGAAAATTCCGGTTCTTTTTTTATCATAAGGTACTTTGGTTAATATACCAGGCAAAAAATAATTATTGCGGCATCGCCACATCGTTTTTATTGGTGTGCTGTCCGACCTCGGTACCCGTCGTTTGGACCTAACTAAATAAAAGAAACCTAGCTTTGAGTAGACCGGCCAAAGAGACATTCACAGATTTGTATGGAAAATGCCGCCGCTTCCGACTGCGGGTCGGCGGCCAACTCAGTTGACATCGCTTCGGTTGCTTTAATCTAGGAGACATAAAAACAAATAAATATGCTGGTTATTAATTCGATGTATTCGAAATTACCCTTTCGGTGAAATGTACTTCCGACTTCTCTCATGTGCCACCTAAACATCAAACACTCTCCTGTTTTCGCATAAATGTTCTACGGCATTATTAACTGGTTAGAGACGATCAAACATTCTCCACCTCAGTCGTGCTCCTTTTGGCTCTCACTCACTCGTGTACAGACAAGTATGCACACTCCTCCTGCACCTGTTACTCTTCCACTCTCGTACTCTTGCGGTTGCTTACTCTTTGATTATTACCCACATGAAAACTCCTACTCGCTCTTTCGCTCCCGCTCGAACTCTAAGTTCTATTGACATTGCTGCGTTCCATTTGCTATCGTTATTATATCGACAATAATAAAAATCTATCATAAAGCATGTTTCATGCAACAGTTTCAACCTTATTACCGCTATTTACTTGAATTTTGTACAGAGAATTAACAGGAATACAGGACTAGAGCGAACACAAACAATCGTTCAAACCAGCCCCTCACTCCTGTTACTTCTATAAATCAAATTCATACTAAATAGCGTTTAATTGGGTTTAATCCAATTAGACCAGGAGAGTAAAACAATCCTGGAATTAAAACGAAGTGTTTTTCTCGGTAATCAATATTCAGAATGTTCTTTTACTGTATTTGCATTGCATGCTGCTATTGGGTATTGGACTTTCGACATGTGAATATTATCATCTGCTAGTGAAAATCGTATCAGTCCTTTTTATTTCTTTTACGTTAGCATATGTAAGGAAGAGTGTTCGGTTACCGGCACCCTTTTCTTTTTAGCTCATAACTTCTAACTTAGTGCACATTATGCGGACATCTATAGATCAAAGGAAAGCTAAAGTCCCTGGCTAACAACTGATTAAGAAACTAAGTTGATTCATTTGATTGAAAAAAAAATGTTATCAATTTAGTAAAGCGATAAATTTTGGCCATTTTAAAAAAGGTGTTCGGTTACCGGCACCCCAAGAAATTTTGCTAAAAAAGGAAAAATATAAGTAAAGATGCATTCAAAGAAAAAAACAAATTTTTTTTTTGGAAGTGTTTTTGACAAAAGTCTTCATTGTATGATTGTGACTTCGCCTTGGCTCTCTTGGTCGAATATTTGGATGGTGGCTCCTTTGGTATTAATTTGGCCGGTCTTCAACGTTTTTTCTTAGCCGGAGCATCTGCTATATGAGCAGCTAGATGTTTGCCTCGACAACAGCCTGCATATCACTGACGATTTTTCATGATTTGTCGAAAAAAATGGGGTGCCAGTAACCGAAATTGGAAGAAATTTTGAAAATGACAAAAAAAATTTTTGGCAGCGAAAATTTTGATAGCAACCGGTATTAAATCACGAAATAGATCTATTTCACCTCATAGAATTGACCAACAAACAGCATCGCTTCACAGTTCACCATGTACAAATATTAAATGTTTTGACTATTTGTAAATTTCACCAAACGGCAGTAATGAATGATGAAGAAGTCAATGTAATTATAAAAGTTTTGTACAAAGATCAACGATCTAACGATCGCAGAACAAACGGAATTTGACTGAACTTTCAACTGTTTGAAACTCAGAAAAACTCTACAGGCATCCGTAAAATGATTTGATTTATAATATACAAAAACAATTAAAATTCTATATTTCTTAATAGTACATGTTTGTTCTTTAGATTACTTTATCCTTTCCCAACAACGATTTTTACTAGCAATCATCTCTGGTTAAGTTAATGAGAGGAAATTCAATGAAATTAAGCTACCTACTCATAGAATGGATGAATTAAAATCACGAGACGACATGAGTGCTTTGCTATGTCAGTTCTTTTCTTGGTATTTCTGCACCACTAATGAACTTTATCTACCAAAAGATTGATGACCAACTGGTGCTGCGAAGTATCGCAGGGTAAGCGAATTAATGTCAGATTTTTGCCAACATGAATACAGTAGCCAAACGAGGTAAATTGTTTATGGTCGGTGTTGCTATTATCCCCGTCTTGTGGCTGGCCGGCTGATCTACCCCGACTACAAGCGCACAACACAGTTGTAACCGTTTCCCCTTAATGAACCATGCGGCTCTATTAGGTAGCTATAGAATTAAGTGGTTCAACCCGTAGGTGTTTCCAGCGAAGGAATTCAGCTACCGCAACATGCTACTTTGGAACATTAAAGCTAGGAAATTGACTTAACCCACCATAATCAAAACGTCATTTCATGGCTCGTTTCCTTGGGATAGAAAAGTCCTCTTCACGAGGTGGTAAAACACCATGATGGAAGAAAACTTGAGATAATTTCTTCTATTGGAGTATAGAGTAAACAGTTTCTGATTCAATTGTTGGATCTTGCATCGATAAACTGTACCTTGACTTAGCTCTATCTAATCTTCTTCCAATTCGTAACAGATCATGATATTTAATTAGTTACAGGACTTTGTTCAGCTCCGTCCAATCCAGCTATATTTCTCATTTAAATTAAATAACATTTTTCGACCAGTTAAAATTTTTGACAACCAATTTGTCTATTATTAATGATCATCAGCGCAGCTAACAAGGCACGTGCTGTTCGAGCTACCGTCCGTTAACTTCAGATACCACAAACCAGTTTCCTATCAAAAAAAAACTGCTTAAAATTTAGGCTCAAACTGTTGCCTGGCCCCGGCAATTCTTTTCTATAATTTTCTATCTACCTACTATTGAAGGTTAATCTTCAAGTGAAAATGTCATTAATTTCAAAAACTAACCCACAACAACCTTGCTTGAAATTGGCTCCGATGATTATCTAAGGATATGATTGATTACTATGTATGTAAGGTGACTTAGGTGATGACTATGCCGAACCAAAAAAACAATGGCGGTAACATTCGAGGTCAGCTTCTTAACCGCAGTCCTCTAGGAGTTTTTTTTCCGTTTGCCATCAAATGAGTAAATAATTATTCAAGTCGGCGCTATCAGTTCATCTAAAGAGCGTAATAATTGACTAAAATGTGTATGATTTGAATTGGAAAACCTAAGTTAGCAAATGAAACTGTGAATTTGTAAAACAAATACCAAACACTGCCAAATCTAACCTCAACCGCAACCGGCAAAACATGATTTATATGCCGTCCGTCAAATGAAGCCATCAAACATCTTCACATCAAAGTGTCGCAAATTACGGAATCCAACCACGGTTGGAAGCGGTTGGTTGCTATGATCAATTTCGCCAGATAGCGCAACCACAAACAGCTTAATTTCGGGCTCTTCACACCGGAGCGAGCAGATGGCGACGAACCGCAAGGCATACACATATGTATCCTGCTACAATTTTAGGTGAAACGAATTGCACATAAAAAAAACCAACAACTCCACTGAGTGCAATTGTTCGGGTTTCTTTCATTGCTTTCATACATATGCTAGCCCCTCGCTGATTAGCCAGCCACAGGATCGTAAAATTTTTGTTTATGATAATTTGAGGTAATTCTCCTACCGGCTTGCCCACTATCTCTCAATATGTACCCAAAACCACGATTCGGCACGATTGTAATTGTTCAACAGTTTTGTTGAAAACCCAGGAGGAAGTAGGTTGGTTCGAAAAAAAATGAAATTAGTTTTACGATCTATTCGAGAGGTGTTCGGAAAACTGACCGCAAATTAATGACTGTCTTACCACGTGTGGAAAGTGCCGGGGGTGTTCCCGCTAATGACGGCACTGGCTTAGTGCGACCGATTCCTGGAAAAATTCTGAGCCGCGCCCCAGTAAAAAAAGGAGTCGGTGTCGGTTCGGCTTTGTTTCTTCCTTAGCGGAGTGTGCTAATTGGGTATTCGTCGAAAGACAACAGTGTATGTTTCATGAGCAATGAATTACTGGTACTTCAAGAACTATATCCCGTAATTGAACTAATTACTTTCCAGTAGCACATCATTTTTAATATAGCACATAAGCAAACAACATACAATGGAAACATTTCGTATTACAAACTGTACGTTACCTGATTTCCGACTGAATGTGGTACCGGAGATCGATGACAAAATCTTGCTGCTATGAAATTAAAAATTTGATTTTTGAATCTTCATAATCGAATGTATCGTTTTAAAATCTTGGGTTGGCTGTTCCATACACTGACCACTGGTCTTACAAGCCAGTTATCATATGTTCAAGCTTCTACCTAAGACGCAACTGAAAGAACTTGTAAGATCAAATTCAGCTGCTGGATAACATAATTTTCAATGATTATGGTAGAAGTGATGAAAATTGATCGATAGAAACATATTTTCCAATTTTTTACGCTTTCAGCTCATCAGTGCGTCAGCAGTCAGCAGAATAGTTATGTGAACTTAGCACAAAACCCATGCCCCTAAATAACTACATTTTCCGAAACGACCACATTCACTTGCCTTAGACATAATGCCCCAGCAGCCGTATAATATGCCTCACAACAAATCAGTGGTATGGCCCACAACAATGATGGAATATGCCCCCTGAAATGTTGATATAGAAGAAAAGCAGATAAAGAAGATATTCTTTGCACCAGAAATCAATTGCATAATCAATGTATTACAATTGGAAACCAGCATTTTTTATCCTCCCAACGCTTATTTTTGTTTTATTAATCGTTATAAATCTTTAAAACATTATTTTACCTCGAAGCATACTGTTGAATCGAAGGTGGGACATAATGTCCGTAGAGTGACTATTATGAGGAAATTCGTATATCAAAGAAATGGCTTTTATACTGTGTATTTTTATAATGTAAATAAAGACATTACCACAGCTAAAAGTTAATTACTGTGTAGCAACATTACTTGAATACCTTATGATAAAAAAAAGAACCGGAATTTTCATTTTAAAATTCCCGCGCTTGTCCAATCGGTGAACTTTTATTCTCTCAACGTTGGCAACACTTTTATACACATTT
The DNA here is from genome assembly GCF_030247185.1 of Malaya genurostris. Classification (NCBI taxonomy): domain Eukaryota; kingdom Metazoa; phylum Arthropoda; class Insecta; order Diptera; family Culicidae; genus Malaya; species Malaya genurostris. Next base: position 280,332,873 of record NC_080571.1, read on the forward strand.
TGTCAAATTTTGACGCATATCGTACGATTAGTTTCTGTTTGGCGTCTATACAAAGAAGTTGAAAAATTTTCGTGTGGCGATTTTTATAATGGATGAAAATTTAGAACAACGTGCATGCATCAAATTTTGTGTTGCAAATGGATTTGAGTATTCCGAAACGTTGAAAATGTTAGAAAAGGCCTTTGGTGAATCGTGTCTAGGAAAAACACAGGCATACGAGTGGTATAAACGCTTCAAAGGTGGTCGTACAAGCTTGGATCATGATGAGATCCCTGGCCGCCCAACAACATCTGTTACTGAAGAAAACATTGAATCGGCGAAGCAAATCGTGTTGCAAAATCGTTCTGTACCGATTAGAGAGATTGCTGTGTTGTTAGGCATCTCTTATGGATCAGCCGAACACATTTTCACTGATGTTTTGGGTTTGAAACGCATCGCTTCTCGGCTGGTGTCAAAAAAAACTGAATTTCACGATAATGCGCCGGCTCACACAGCGTTGGTTGTGTCGCAGTTTTTGGCCAAAAACTCAACCAATATCATCAACCAAGCAACGTACTCTCCAGATATGGCCCCGTGTGACTTTTTCCTCTTCCCCAGACTCAAATTGCCATTGCGGGGAACGCGTTTTGAGACCATAGAGACCATAAAAGAGAATTCGCTGTGTGAACTAAAGGCCATACCTTCGGCGGCCTATAAAACTTGTATGGAAAATTGGATCAAGCGTTGGCATGCATGTATTACCGCAGGAGGAGAGTACTTTGAAGGCGATAATAAAGAAATTTATTAAAAATTGAAATTTTGCGTTTTTGCCTTTCTCATATAGAAAGGTTATGCAATCACTTGAAAAACCGACTAGTGGAGGGCCAAGTGTCATATACCATTCGACTCAGTTCATCGAGCTGAGCAAAGTCTGTGTGTGTATGTGTCAAATAAACTCACTAGGTTTTCTCGGAGATGGCTGAACCGATTTTGACAAACTTAGATTCAAATGAAAGGTTTCGAGGTCCCATACGAAAATAATGAATTTCATCCGGATCCGACTTCCGGTTCCGGAGTTATAGGGTAAAATGTGTTCAATATTGTACACCGTCACTTAAACCGGCGAAACAAAACACGTAAAAAAATTTCTAAACTGGTCTCAAAACTACACAAATCGATAGTCATTATCAGTAGACAACTATCCAAACCGATTCCGGCTAGCCTGGTTCCCGGTATTCGGTTCCGGAAGTACCGGAAATAGTGGTCATATATATCAAAATGGATCTCACTCACTTTTCTCAGCGATGGTTTGACCGATTTCCTCAAACTTAGATTCAAATGAAAGGTCTCCCGGTCCCACACGGAATTCCTGAATTTTATCCGGATCCGACTTCCGGTTCCGGAGTTATAGGGTAAAGTGTGTTCAATATTGTACACCGTCACCTAAACTGGCGGAACTAAAACCGTACAAAATGTTATAAACTGGACTCTAAATTGTTATTCCCAATCTTAGGGTCAATTGAAAGGTCTTATGTTCCTACCAAAAATTACTGCATTTTATATCGTCATTTAAAGTGCGATGACAAAATTGTATAAAATCTTTAAAATTTAAATTAAAACTAGTAGAGTTTGTATGTCATGTTAGTTGATGGCCGTACGAACCGACTTTGATTATACCGGTTCTCGGGTTCCGGTGCCGGAAGTGCATATAATAGTGAACCCACTTCGTTTTCTTAAGGATGACCTACGCAATCAAAGCACTGTTTAATTCTGTATGTTATACTAGTTAATGCACAATCTCTTGGTTTCTTTCGAAAATCGAAGAAAATTTTTTTGAATAGAATACCACAATATTATACATGAGAAAGGCAGCATTACACCACTAGGTGGATTAAAACAGGTTTTTAATAAAATTCCGGTTCTTTTTTGATCATAAGGTACTTTATAATACTTTTACCTATTAGTAGAATTGTTCTGCTGTCAAATTGAAAACTGGTATACACTGCAGTTCTATTTTTGCCGTTCTTCAGGGCATGTTCAGGAGTGTTCCAGTTCTAGATGCATACTTTATGTCAGTTACTAAATTTATATCTGGATTCTATAACAAATGAAACTGACAGCCCCAACAGCGTTTTACTCGTGTTTCAAAAATAAAAAAAAATAGAACGGCAGCGTATACCAGTTTGAAATTTGACAGTAGAACTGTTCGAATAAATAAAACTAGAACGTCTGGCTGGGGATACGTTTGTTTCAGTTTCAGTTATATTATAGATCTCCCACATAAAACTTCCAGCTGCTGAATTTGTTCTTAATTAGAAAGCTATTAGAATTGCTGAAAAAAAGACTTTCGAACGGAGGCTCGAAGACCCATAATGTTGTTTCATACCATTCGACTCAACTCGAAGAGATCGGAAAATGTCTGTGTGTATGTATGTGTGTATGTATGTGTGTGCAATTTTCGTGAATATTTTTGTCGCTAAATTTTCTAAGAAATGGCTGAACTGATTTCAACAAGCTTCGAAATCTACTATTGAATTGTGGATCACGTTCGAAGATAAAATGGGTGTGACTTCTGGTTCCGGAGATGTGATGGTATAAATGATGTAACAGACAAAATGCGTTGTTTTTTACCGCTCCGTTTTCCCAGAGATAACGCAACTAATTTTAACAAGCCTAGTCTTGTTTGAAAGCTACTGTTGGGTCATTGATCAAGATTGAAGATCAAACGGCTGTCACCTCCGGTTCCAAAGATATGATGGTATGAGTAACGTAACAGACAATACACGTTAAGCAAAATTGTCGCTCAATTTTCTCAGATATGGCTCAAACGATTTGAACGAGGTTAGGCTCGTTTGAAAGCTACTATTGGGCCATTGATCCAGTTCGAAAATCGAATGGCTGTCCCTTCTGGTACCAGATATATATGTCGAAATTCGGATGTGGTTTGGCCGCCTCGGAGCTGTGATTTGACGCCGTTAGACTATTATCTTTGGGGGGCTGTTTAAGATAAGTGTTATGTGGACAAGCTAGAGACAATTCAAGCCTTGAAGGACAACATTCGTACAGCCATAGCTGAAATAAAGCTGCATACAATCAAAAATGTACTAAAAAACTGGACTGACCGTACGGCGTACTACAAGGCCAGCCGAGGCAGCCATTTGAATGAAATAGTATTCCACAATTAACCGGAAGGATTGTACTTTAATATGAAAAAAATTTTGAAATCGGATGAACCGTTTGTGTTTCATTGCATGTTAAAAAAAAGTTACATGACGGACACTGTACGTAACCGACGTGTTTTTCAGTGCAACAAAATTTCTCGGAGATGGAAGAATCAATTTCGAAAGACTGAGACTCGTGGGAAACCTACTATTAGGTTATTTGATAAGCTCAAAATACTGATGACTGAGGATAGAATCTTATAAATGTTTCAATGAGACTATTTAAATGGTAAGAGAATGGCATTATCTACACGCAACTCAAAACTACCAAATTTGGTGTACTTTCCACCTAATTTCGGCTTTCCATTCAAAAACCAAATTTTAGGTAAAGTGACTCTAAGTAGTTCCGTTAATCTCAGAATTTTACCAAAGAACAAACAAATCTTATCAATCTTGGGCACAATTATGCAATTTCTTCTAAAGTAAATCTCGAACAAGTTATTACAGACGTGGGAACAGGTCTGAATAACTGTAATCTTTCTTTTTCCCAAATTAATGGTCACCAGAACTACCGTAGCTGATGTCATTAGAAATACTTCGTTGAATAATCCACAAAGCATTATTGTAAATGAATTGCAGGAAAAGCCTGTCTTCTATGACGAGTTGTTATTATGGACGTACAAGATTACAACAACCTCATAACTCAAAACATCAATGATGACCCATATAGAAAACAAAATTGGCTCTTCAAGAAAATATCAGAAAAGTCGATAAAACTTTCCAAGAATGTAACCCAAACTTCCATATCAATCTCAAAAACCTCAAAGTTCCTTACACTTCTTTATCCACCGGGAAACGAAATTAGAGTAATCATTTCTTCAGTGGGTGTCCCTACAAAAAAAAATCTCCAAATGCCTAGTAAATGAATTTCATTTTATGCTAATTTTTTTTTTTAATTTTGGCTTTGGATTGCTCCATAATCCAATAGTAACTTTCAAATGAGCCTAAGCTTGTAGAAATCTCCGAGAAAATTGAGCTTATAGAATAAATTTTCGAAAGGAACACACACATAAAAAACATTTTCCGATCTCGTCGAACTAAGTCGAACCGTATATAACACTAGGGGTCTCCGGAGCTCCAATCAAAATCCGTTTCCAGAAATTATAATCTATTTCTATAGAGAAAGGCAAAAAGGATTATTCTTGTTTTATTCATGTTTCACGCGCCTCCTGTAACTTCGCAACAGTGGGGTCAAACTTCATTGCAATAGTATATTATTAGATGAAAATGAAATATATGACCATTAACTGTCAGTAAATCCATTTGACTTTTGTTGCTATACTCAAATGAAGCTACAAGAATTCATCGTCAATAGAATAACCATACCTGGTCACTTGAAGTTTTGCTTGCCAAGTTTCAAGTATAGAGTAGTTTACCTGCTTCATTGTCTTCACTGTTGGTAGTGAGCAAGTTAGAATGATTAGGCATGGACATCAATTCGATAACACAAAACTCTCCGACCCAGGCCCGTTCGCAGGAATCATTCAAGGGGGGGTTCAAGGGAGAGTTCAATAGAGAGTTCAAGGGGGGGGTTAAAATTAAAGAGGTGAATAAAGGGGGGTGGGGATTCATGGAAGGGGGTTTAAAAGGTGGGGAAGGTGCAAAAATTTAAAAGGAAAGGCAAGTTATTTGTACTTTTATATAAAAAGTACTCTATTGTTCATGGAACTTACTGTTGAAAAACCTTCCGGGGGGGGGGGGGGGGGGGAAGGTTCCCCCGTTGCGCACGGGCCTGCTCCGGCCAGAATTATAAATAGAGGGTTGCGGTTCTCATTTGAGTTCTCGATTATCACTAACTAGTTTGAATCGATAATTTTCGACAAATTCGATTAATTTTCTCTTTTTCTTTTATTTTTTTTTAACGACTAAGTTTAATAGTCAATATTTCTTTTTTTTTCTATTTGCGATATTCTCCTAACCAGAGACCATTTTTTTGTAGAAACACAATGAAAATTATAGAATGATAGTACTCAAGGGAGACCAAGGATTTGAATATATAGAACGGAAAGGTAAGACGTGGCAGAGGGTCATTAAGCAAGCAGAAATCTTCTAGTAACTTAACTTTTACCTTCTACCAGAGGAGTTGGGCTTAGGCATCTAAACAATGCGAATCACCCAAGTCTCTGGTATGTCGGAAAGTAGTGATAAAGGTCTTTTACCATTTACTATCCGAACCGGCAAAAGAAAATAATTTTCAAAATATTAAAAATGAAAACTGAAAGAGGGAACAATTATTTATGTTTATATTGTAATTGATATTTCAATTTTCATGACTGGTTTACCTTTCATCGATTATCTTGAACCAATTCGAAAATTTACATGAACCGTTCTCTCATTCAATTGTAAGAGATATTTTATTTCAAGAGATTAACTGATGGTTGTGGTTAAACGGAGCTTCGATTGGAAGAGAAACGAATAAAGAACTGAGTGATACCCGTTCTGTACGTCAGCAAAGGTTGTGTGTTAGAATGTGAAGTTTACTGCAGTAGGGTGAATTGAATGAAGTTTTACAGCGTTTTTTTTTTGTTTCAATTATAGAGGCTTTTAACAATAATGTCATTCGCCTCTTCGGGCCAGAAAAACTTTCTGACCCTATGTGCGGGGTTGGGAATCGAACCCAGGCGGGCGGGGTGAAAGGCATCGACTTACCCATCACGCTATACCCGTCCCCGTTTTACAGCGCTGATTCGCAATATTCAAGCCACCAATCCGTAACTAGTTCACAACAAAAAGTTTCAAGTTGCATTTTCGCTATCATTACGTTGTGGAAACCAATCGATAGCTATCTTAGTCAGTGCAGAAATTGTATGTTATAATCTATGTTACTTACATATTTATTCCCAGTATAGATTTGCACATACGCTTACGTGTTCATAGTGTACGGACGACAGTTGAAAACGGTTGAAAATATATATCTGCTATTCCGAAATATTAGCAGATCAAACTAAATAAAATTCACTTTATTATCGAAACTTCTCCTTCTTACTTCTACTACTTACAATTGTTTGTTTTCTCTGCTCAAAATCTTTCCTTTCTCTTCCCGTTGTTGATATTGTTGAACTACAGTTTGGTAAATTGTTTTATGTAACAATTGTGCATTTTCATTTTAAGCTATTTTTATTCTTTTCAACGTACTTGTCTCCTAACCACCCTATCGTTGTGTTCTTATCCAGGAAACTATCCAAACTTAAACTCGTCTGATGTTTATCTCTATCTGTTAACAATTATTGGTTTAGTTTTACTGTGTGTTTATTTGTTCAGTGTTCTTGCAGATCTATTCTAATCTACATTCAATCCAGACCTTTCTATCTCCAAAAACTACAAGGATCTACAGTCAAACAGTTCAATCAATAGTTATACTATTAAATCCGCAATTACACGAGAGTATGCTTAGATTGATCTAGATTAGGAACCAACACGGAACATTGTTTGTTTTATAACCAACGAAATTACACCAATATCCCAAATGTATGCAATTATATCTTTGTACATACTTGCACGGAACCGCAAAACAACCTAATTTTAAGTACATCCCAACCAATTTGGGGGTTCCGTTCAATAACCTATTTTTTGGTAAAGTGGCTCTAGGTAGTTTCCGTAAGGCACGCGGAAAAAAATACTTAAAGATTAGTTATATCTACTCAATGGTAAGTTATATTTACTCTACAGTTGAGTCATATTGACTCAATTTCAAGTTGGTACGGTTTACTTCATTTTGGTTCATTGAACGAAACTCTCGCTGTTACGTGGTTTTGCTCATTGTATTTTGACAACAATGGAAGGAGCGAACGGAAAAAAGATTCAAAAGAACTCAAAATTAAGTAAAAAGAACTCAAATAATAGGTAGTTTTCATTTTCCGTGTGCGATTTCGATATTTGAGCTTCTCTTCGCCAACTTTGTGTTCAAGTTTTGTATGCAAGCATTTCGGTTGAAGCGATAAACTTTTTCTCATTATCAATCGAGTTCATCTTATATAAATTAGAAATTAATCTTAAGCACTCCATATTGGTCAATTTCTCAGGCAAAACGACAAAACATGAAATTTCATCCGAGCATACATAACACAAGATCAGAGCATCGTTTTATGGCACTTTTTGTCTTGCTGTCTAGCAACAACCTACCTCTAGCACGTAGGACTGAAACGTTAGCTATAATTTTGCTGCTATTTATAGATTCGCGTGCTTCCAACAGCTTCGCTTTTGCATCGATTGACCAATCAGAGCGATACTTTCCCTTTAATATATCGCTTACTCCTTCAAAACCGTCGTCCATGGCAGGGAAATCCGATATGCCGGAGATTTTTAGCGTTGTCGTATGTTCGAGCCCCGACCTAGAAGGATTCGTAGTGTCAGTAGAATCGTAGCACTAGCCATGCACTGGTTCTGTACACTCTGTATCGGCTGCGAAGTCTGTTGAAACAGAAGGTCAAATTCCACTACAGGAATGTATGTAATACCAAGGCTTTGCGGAGATTTTTAGCAGACAAAATAGGACACTGCTCGATACTAATCATAATTTCAACCATTTATAATTGAAAATACGTGGCTTGATACATTTAAATCGAATCTTAGAAATATTTCCGATCAAATAATGAAATAATATTAATAATTGATACAAAATATACTGAGCTGTAGGTGTTTAAAACTTGACCACATTTCTACGTGTATTTTTCTTTGAGTTTCTGATTTGCACCCCTATATAGAAAATAAAGATGTGTTCCACATAAAAAATAACTCAATTTTCCACGCTATCAGTATTCACTTTCTACTAACTTTCACGTAAATATTTGTTTACAGTTTTATGTTTTATCTATAGACGTTTCTATCTTTTTTCCCTCTCTTTTTCACTATCAAATCATTTGATAGCTTCTTCATCTAATCATCTCATCGATGGCGACGCAACATTATGTTGGCCAGTGGTGCCAGAACACATAGTGATTTCGCAACATCAAATAAACTCATTTTCAACTTGTAGTCAAAGCTAAATGCAATGATCAAATATATTTTTGAATTAAGCAGCGGTAACTTATAAATGATAATTAGTTTGATATGACAAACTTTAAGCCTGTAACATCTGCAACTATTTCCGAACGTAAACATAATTGTTACGAACGGCATCATAAGTAACTTGTTTAAGGCATAACTTGTTATAAGATTAATTTGATGCTACATATTGATAACAAAACATAAATTGTTTGTACATTCGAACAAACATAATCTAGACTTTTTTATCTTTTCGGAACAAAAATCAATATTTAGAACAATTTGTGTTTACTATACGAAAACTAGTTTGAGGTTCTGAAGATCACGTTTTGCAATAACGAGGACCCGTTTAGGATAGATGTTCTACGCATGGTTAAACTTAATTCCATCATCATTCTGGCACAAATGGAAAAAATTGACCTCGAGGCTTATAATAACGTGGCTGTTAAATTACCACACCACTACCACATTGTGTAACATTATAGGTTTAATTAACTTCAGTAGTTGGGTTTTCCATGTAATCAGCTTGTTAGCGATTACAGCAGAAATGCACACGATTGCTCAACGATGGAGACGAACGAACGAACACAGATCCACCACAGTCTGAATTTAAAGTCATATCTATATGATCAAAATACAAAGTTACAGCCTATGAATAGGTAAATTAAAAGTATGAATCATTTAAATTTTCTCTTTGCACGAAAACCAATGCCTGGATCCAGACCTATTTAAGTTTGTTATTGGTTCATGTGGCCATCGTTGTAGGGCTCTTCTTGATGCTTTAATTTCCGCCTTGTAACGTCATCTCAATCTGCCGGAGCAGTATATCATAATTACCTAATTACGATCGTTTCCTTCTCAATAGACATCGAACCAAGGTGCGACATCTCCGCGGGTAGATAATCGAAACTAGAACCACTGGGACCACATGGCGATACTCGGAAGGGTCATAAAAAAAAGACCACAGCAAACTCCAACGGGCAGAAAAGTTTTCTGGCTTGCACACGAGGCTTAGAACAGCCACACGCAGTGTCACAGGCAGGACGGACGTCTGCTTTGATCAGCATCCGTTTCCGCCGATGGACGACGCCTCGTGTCGTGAAAATAGAAGAAAATGGGTAGGTTGAGCCGGCGAGACGCATCATTAGATCCGTAAACTGAATGCCGCTTAGGCTTAGGCTTAGGCGGCAATGTAGAAGTGTGTAATTTACTTCCATATCGTATTAGGCTTCGTGGGATGCCGCCTCTGCTAGGAAGCCATTGCACACCGAGGAGGTGCACTTAATTGGGGGATAAATATTGACGTTTTATCAAAGCCGACAAAGCGCCCGAAAGTGCACGTGTTTACGGGACATCTGTCGAACGGGTGGTCTACTTAGGGTGGGTTGTAATTTTTCTCAGTGCCGCATGGTGGTGACTGCCCGGTTAGAGATTGTTGGTAATTGATCGGCATTTGATAAACAATTGGTAATATGTGGGATTATTAAAACCAACTTTTTCTACTACTCTACTTCTACGAATTCCATTCGCTTTAGATATTAAACCAAAACCAACACATCCCTCGACTTAGTAAAGTCACTGAGGTTGCTCCTTTCGCGCACCGCAGCATCGTAATTCAGGTTAGCTTTTAAAATCGAGTTTCAGTTAATTACACGCTCCATTTCCACCCAACCAAACAACGCGATCTCTTTCTAGCGACCCATCCAGTTTGTTAGCGCTTTAATATCTACGAGTTAGATGGTGAAATTAGTTCCCGAATCACACGCAATTAAATTTGCTACAGATGCTCACTCAGCCGCCCGGGGTGGTTCGTCGGTGTCGGAGTGTTTCCATCATCGCAACCGGAACGCAGGCGGCCGCCATTTTTCTGTTTTTTTTTTGATATCTTACATCTATTTCTGATGTCCGACCAAATAAAATAAACAAAATAAAAACCCCCATCCGAATCGCGAACTACACCATCACAAAGCAAAGCGCTCTTCCGTTACGGGTCCGACCAATGGAAATGGATTTGGATGGTGGTTAAATTTAATTTTCCTCTCCCTACATTTTCGGCCTTTCCGTTGTCGACGGTCACGGGAAAAGTTTCGCGCGCTTTCGACACAATCGATTCGAATTTATCTTAATTTCAGAGTCGCAGCTCGGTGCGCTCGAAAGCTAATGTCAACCAGGGCTTACCCTGGCTCTGCGTGCAAACACGAAAACCCGCAACGCTTTCGACCCTTTGCGCTTTTGAAACTGGTGTAACTTATCTGGATCTAAATCGAGGTTAGGAAATTATATTCCCATTGTCTTAACTGGTGTTTGCTCGATGGCACCCTAATTGCATTACGGCAAACGATTAAATAATGACGGTTTTCCTGCTGTTGACATTCAGGTTTGCATTTCGGTGCCTGCTCTGCTGGTATGTCATGCACAGCACCGGAGTTAGAGTTTAATCGGCACCAAAAAACTACGGATAATGACGTGACATGATCTGAGGTAATTACTCGAATGATCATTGCGGTTGACTTTCAAGGCTCAAACGGCCTAATGAGATTCACTTTGTTTTCATTATCTGTGCCACTGTGTCGATCATTTTCATTCATTTGTTACTCATTCCGATGGTGTACGAACAATTGAACAAATTGACAAGGCCAAACAATCGGAGTTTGGTGGTCATCAAATATCAGATCTGAAGTTGAGACAATTGCGATCTGCCTATCTTGATTTTTTTCTGCTATGAGCGAGATTTAAATGCATTCCACATAACAGTTTTATTTAGCACGAAGACCACTAAGGTCCCAAACACAGTTTTTAGCGGATTTTCGCTTCAAAATAGTCTCTTTCAAGAGCAACATAATCAGTCTAGGGCTTCCCTAATATTTCTATACCTTTCTAGTAGAACGATTTCTCTTTTACCTCAAAATAAGCATTTGGTTCATCGATGATTTTTTCGTTGGAGTGGAATCTCCATCTTTGGAGCATTTTTCTGAGGCCTACAAATAGTCAATAATCGCTGGGGGCGATATCCGGTGAATATGGTGCGTGCTGAAGCAATTCGAAACCCAATTCATGCAAATTCTCCATTATCATCGTTGTCGTTTTCGATCCACTGATGCTTCGTAAACTAGGTACACACTAGAGATGGTACGGAGCCGGTTCGGTTTAGAAAAAATGCTTACCCGACCATCTTTAACACATGGGCTGAAAAGTTCCGCGCCTAACAAAGAGAACATGATTTTTTTTTGGTTTAAAATTAACTTTATTCATCAACGTAATCACCAGCAAGAGCAACGCAATCATTCTAGCGCCTCTCTAACATTTCAATACCACTTTTGTATTTTGCATCATCGGTATCTCTACAACCACGTTTGAATCCAGCAAACCAACGTTTTATTACTGTTTCTGATGGAGCAGAGTCTCCATAACACTTTTTAAGCCATTCCTTCGCTTGAATGGTATTTTGCCCCATCAGGAAGCAGTGTAAAATTTAAATTGTTTTTGATCCATTGCTCTGTAAATAACAAAAGTAGCATCACTCTTAGCACAATAACTGACAAACTAATGAATTATCATGAAATTTTAACAGCTGTCATTTCTAGGTTAGTATTAACTGAAAAAAGTGACTGCGATTAAACGAGCGCCATCTATGTGTTCGGCCCAAGACTTTTCAGCCCATGCGTTAGTAGAGATGGGTAATTCGTGAGCGAATGGTTCAAAACACGGTTGTTTTTGCGAAAGAATGAATGGCCAATAGTTCGTGTTTCGAGAACGGTAGTTCTCTAATAGGAAAGCTCCATCACGAAACCTGAGTTCAAATTCGTACGACCTTTTTTTGCACGCCCAACCTAACTAAACTAACTACTTTGCACGAACATACCTACTATCAAAAGAACGAACGAACGGCTCTGGAGAACTAGTTCTTTCAATAGAACTCTGCAGTACTGAACGGTTCTTTGAAATGAACTGTATTGCCCATCTCTAATCTCTAGTACACACTGCCGTATAATGGTTCTCTAATAATTTTGATTTCCGGTTTCCAAAGACGATTTAGTGGATTTTTTTTAAGATTTACGGTATAATTACCTCATTTAGCATCAGCGTTCTCTGTGTCAGTCGATACTTTTGGACTCGATACTCATCGTATCGCAACAGATTGAAGTCAATTCCCATTATAACGGAACATTATTTTTTGTTTCAATTTAACCTCTTCGGGCCAGAAAAACTTTCTAGCACTATATGCGGGATTGGGAATCAAACCCATGTGGGCTGTGCATCGACTAACCCTTCACGCGATACCCGTCCCCAATGGAACATTTCTGTATAAAATGTTTAAAATGACGAATGTAACTGTGCATTTTATAACTATTAATCGGAAACGGAATCACCCAGAGCGGTACACTTCTTACCTGTAAGGTTGTTCGTGGTGAAATGTCCAAAGCAATTCTGTTACAGCTCGCTTGACCTGGTGCAATGATGTCTACCGCAATTTGTCATGGCATACTATACATTAGTTATTATAAACTCGTTTGCACCCACACATCCACCCTCTTCTCAAAAAAAAATGAAATACTAGTTCTCTTAGCTTTACTTCTAATAAATCAAAATAAAAACAAATAAAATAATCTTATAGGTCGATATACGAGAACTTATGTCAGAGAAGGAATAACGTTTCAGTGTAATCATACAGTTTCACTCAAGTTTTCAGATTTTTCGCAATGCACAGATTTTTTTTTAACCTTTGGCATCCCTGGGTGTATCGAGTGGTATATCGCTCGGATCCACGATGTAGAATTAACACTGCACACTTCGAAAAAATCCTGTGATTTTATATTTTATCAAATGCACATAAATGGAGCAATTTTACGTGCAAGAACATTCAATATTATAGCTAAAATTCCATGACATGAAATTCATTGAAATAAAAAGAAGGTTATGATTGCGACCGCTGTGACTTGAACTGAGAATAATCGGATTACAAAGTACGTCCATTGATCGACTGAGCAACAGAAGAACACATCTGTATTCATACAGTCTAACCCGCTAGCCGAATGCACACTACAATCAAACTAGTAAAATTCATGCACTACAATCAAACTAGTAAAATATTAAGCCATTATTTGGAGGCCGCAGAACAAGCCCAAACCAAACGATTTCTTGGTCCATCGTCTAACAGAAGGCCTCCAAGCCCTTGGTGGGACAAAGAGTGCTCAGGTGCTAAACACGCGAAAAAAAATGCTTTCAAAACGTTTTTAAAACGAGGATGAGGAACTCTTCAGAACTTTGAAAAATTCTTGTTTTAGAAACCAAGTACAAGAACATACTTCGAGCCAAGAAATGCAGCTATTAGAGACATTTTGTCGAAGGTTTGTCAATACGACCAGTCGAATGAGGAATCGTTACGTAGGACATGAGAGTGAGGAATACTCGAACAGATGGATATTTGATTTTGCTTCTGCCCGCTCCTCTATAATTGTTACGTAAATGACATTGACAGCTAACCCCATGTACACTAAGACAACTGCAAAAACCATTGCAAGATACCTTAGATCACTTGTCCGTTTGGGCTGTTCATCTGGGTATCGAATTCTCTGCGGAAAAAACGGAGCTGGTCGTATTTTCAAGAAAGCATGATCCCGCGCAGCTTCAGCTTCATATGATGGGAAGAATTATCCAACAGGTTTTGACTTTCAAATACCTCGGAGTGTGGTTTGATTCCAAATGCACGTGGGGAGGACACATTAGGTATGTGATAACAAAATGCCAACAAAAAGTAAATTTTCTTCGAAAAAAAAAACAGGATTTTGGTGGGGTGCTCATCCGCAAGATCTAATAAAATTGTATCAAACAACGATACTTTCAGTGATGGATTGTGGATGCGTTTGTTTTCGTTCCCCTGCAAACTCTCATATTATCAAACTTGAGCGAATTCAGTACCGTTGTTTGCGAATTGCCTTAGGCTGGATGCATTCGACACATACAATGAGTCTTGAAGTTCTGGCAGGAGTTCTTCCATTGAAAGATCGTTTTTAGGAGCTTTCATCGCGACTGCTAATAGCATGTGAGGTACTGAATCCCTTAGTTATTAATAACTTCGAAAGGCTAGTTGAGTTTCAATCTCAAACAAGATTCATGACAGTATATTTTATCCATATGTTACAGGAAATCGACTCTTCAAGATATATTCCTATCCGTCACAGCCTCCTAAATGTCCCTGACTCAACTTAATTTTTCGACACATCCATGCAGCGTGGAATTCCGGAACACCTACGCTCGATGGAAATCCCAAAAATATGTTCAAGTAAGTTCAGTCCTATTGACTCTGAGAAAATGTTTTACACGGACGGATCGCGAATTGAAAAAGCGACAGGGTTTGGTATGTTCAACAATAATGTTTCGGCCTCATTTAGGCTTCAAGAACCTGCATCTGTTTATATAGCAGAGTTAGCAGCATCTGTTTATATAGCAGAGTTAGATTATCTGGGTCGGTGGATGCACTCAATTATTCCTAAAATATCGACAAAGGCATGGTTCAGGGGACTGAATGTGAGTAGGGACTTCATTCGTGTGATATCCAGACTCATGTCCAATCACTACACATCTCCTTCGAATTGGACTTTCCTAGACTAATCATTGTGCTTATGGCGAAGGTTATCGCGATATTGATCATGTCGTTTGGACATGCGTGGAGTATCGTGATGTCAGATCTCAACTAATAAGTTTCTTGCGTACCCAAGGTAGACTATCCAATGTCCCAGTAATAGTAAATCGCTTGATAAAAACATACTAATATGATATTCGAAATGTATTACGTTTAAAGTACTATATATTGTGGATGCCACGGCGAAGAAAAACTTAAGCATATTGCCTATTAAATAAACGTACTTATGGAAAAAAAATTAAGCCATTACAAATGAAATTTTCCAGGTCTTTATGAGTACACCTGTAAAATACAATTTTTTTTTTGTGTGTGGTGTATCATGATGGCGAAGCGAAACTCCTACATTATTTGTTTGTACATTTTCTAAATCATTGTCAACATGTTTTCGAGTTCGATTTCACTACCTGAAGCATAACATGCTCAAATTGCACGGCGTTACTGAAATCGTTGACTCCTCGTCAGTCTGATCAACAGATGCGTCAAATGTCGTCTGATTCTCTGCATTGCTCGTACCGCTGACCCATCGGACATATTTTCCGTTATTCTCCATATATCTTGCTTTTAACACTTTTTTTGTGGTCTGGAATTGCACGCAAAAATATGCGCGTAAGATTACTTACGAAGCAAATGTGCGCGATCTCAAAATCCGCTTTGCAATGCACGATTATTCAAATCCGCTTTTTTTTATTTGCACGGCCACGTTGTCTGCTTCCTTTTGTGCGCGACGTTTCCGGTCCGCTTATTTAAATTTAAATATTTGCGCGACCTTCCTGGTCCGCTCTGTGATGCGCGATTTCGAGAATCCGCCATTTTTATTAAAATTGCGCGACCTTCCTGGTCCGCTTATAATGCGCGACCATAGTGATCCGCTTTTTCATTCATTTCATTTTCTCTTCGGCCATTTTCGTTTCACAATTGAACGAGAAAATCTGCGTACCAGATAGTACGATTGTAGCCGAATATTGGTATATATTTTGAGTTGCCCAATCGGACATATTTTCCGTCGTTTGCCATATTACTTTAGTTTAACGCCTTTTTGTGGTCTGGAATTATACACAAAAATATATGCGTGAGATAACTTATAACTGAAATGTACGCGATCTAACGATCCGCTTTACGATGCGCGATTATTGAAAATCCGCTCATTAATTTTCTTTTTTTTTTTTCATTTGCACGGCCACGTTGCTTGCTACGTTTATGCGCGACGTTTTCGGTTCGCTCGTTTATATTTAAATATTTGCGTGACCTTCCAGATCCGCTATGTGATGCGCGATTTTATGAATCCACCTTTTTCAATTAAAAAAAATCGTCAACATTTTTTTAAATGTATTTTAATGCGCGACCTTCTTGGTCCGCTTTGATGCGCGACCTTCCTGGTCCGCTTTGATGCGCGACCATCTTGGTCCGCTTATGATGCGCGACCTTCCTGGTCCGCTTATGATGCGCGACCTTCCTGGTCCGCTTTGATGCGCGACCTTCTTGGTCCGCTTATGATGCGCGACCTTCCTGGTCCGCTTATGATGCGCGACCATAATGATCCGCTTGTTCCAGTTATTTTCAACGTTACGTAATCTCCACCGACGCTTCTTTTTTTTTTCATTTGAAAATGAAAACCTTTGTGCCAAATATTTGAATAATTTTCTGTTGCTTTAGGTGATTCCGTTTCCGTTTTGAATAACTATGCTATTTGAATTGCAACTCCTGGCAGGATCGCCATTGTGCATTTTATAACTATTAATCGGAAACGGAATCACCCAGAGCGGTACACTTCTTACCTGTAAGGTTGTTCGTGGTGAAATGTCCAAAGCAATTCTGTTACAGCTCGCTTGACCTGGTGCAATGATGTCTACCGCAATTTGTCATGGCATACTATACATTAGTTATTATAAACTCGTTTGCACCCACACAGTAACAATGAGAGATTTTCTTTGTTTACTTTCTCTTTCGATTATTGCGGTACTCCTAGCAATCCTTCTCTCCAATTATTTACCGATAATTACTAAAGCTATCATCTTTTAATCTGCACTGAAGATATTCACCCCTATTCTGTACGTCGATCGATTCAAAATATTTCGATCGAATGAGAAATTTCCAGTCTGCATTCCGTTCGAGTTGGGTATGAACTCGAATATCATTCGTTCGAGTTGTTCAATTTTCGAACATTACTCGATCGACTTGCGTACGTATTACTTATGTTCAGTTCAGAATCGTTCTAATTTGTTTATACAAGTTTGACGGAAATTTATAATATAAATAATAAAGAACGTGTAAGTAGTGTTGACAGCTTTGATGGTTAGTGTTCGAAATTTCAAGTGTTCCCCAACGAGAGTCAATCGAATCATACAAGTCGAACGGAATAATGAATGCAAAATTCGAACTCGAACGAATGTGTAGATTCGTTCGTATAACAAATCCGTCGGATTGCAGAATCGGGGTGAAAAAACAGGAATGTTTCGCAATAGTCGAAAGAGAAAGGAAACAAAGAGAATCTCTCATTGTTACATTCGTCCTTTTTGAACATTGTATTAAATTTTTTTTTTTCTTATCAGTTTCGACGAAGCGCCAGGCTCGCGCATGTATTGATATGAAGTGGATTAGCCGTCGTTGAAATTTGTTCTCGACAATCTCGCTTTGTCCCACAGGTGCACTGAAAGAGAGTCAATGAGAGAAAACCATCAACAAAACACGCACATAAAAACCATACTCTCAGAGGATTCAATCATTTCAGTTTTTTCACTCGCATTGCATTCTATTTCAGTGCGCCTGTGAGACGACACGAGATGGTCAAAAACGAATTTCAACGACGGCTAGTCCACGTCATACCAATACATGCGCGAGCCTGGTGCTTCCGTTCCGTCCGTCCCCGGACGTCGTCGTAATAGCAATAGGAATTGTCTTTTAGGGTAGTATTCGTGTATCGACATAAAGGATATGGCATGAAATTTTTGAGAAAATAAGTTAAATGTGAAATCATCATGGCTCCAACACAAAGTGGTGTGCGAAAATTCTTTGGCATGGACAAAAAGTCGCGAAAGGCGATGTGCAATCTATGTGACAAGAAATATGCGTATACCAACAAATTTATGGATACACATTTCTGTACATCATAATATTCGCCACATTTTATCGGAAGAATTGCAGCTTTCTCAGTCAAATGGAAAAAGGCCATCAAAAACGGCTAAAACGTCGGGCAATTTTATGAACAAATCATTTGCCTATTTGCACTTAGAATTTCCGAAATTCTTCCGATAAAACTCCAAATCTGTCGAATGAAAATGATTGCTGCGCAAGTATCAATTGATACTAACAGGTATCGATACTTTATTGCCTTTTGATAAATTGTATCGATTTCCAAAATTTCGGTATTCCGATACCCTAGTTATCGATACTTTGTCTTCCGAGTACCATCCCTAGCAATTATGCGTTTTGCAGTATCACTGAACTCGATTCACCACCAGTTTCAGTTTAATTAATAATTTACATCAAAACAACAAGCGTCTTATCACTACATGCGTTGTAACTATGACAATGTTCGTTCATGTACTAATAAAATCAAGTTACAATATGAACAAAATTAAGGAATTGGGTTGCGTATGCATTGGTTCCTAATATGCAAAAGTGAAAATCAATGAAAGTAACAAAATATGTTTGTTCCTTGTATGGCTGCCATAGTATTTTCAGACACTTTCCGAAGATTATCGGCACTTTTTAACGAAGGATCTATGAAATTACACTATTACTGAGTTTATTCAGTATTTTCACACTGATTCAACATTTTTCGATCTGAATATAAAAAACTTTTTTTTGAACCGCTGTTTATAAAATCAGTTTGATTGTTCTCTTTCATGAAAATTACCATTATGATATGAAATCGTTTCATTCGTCCAGGTTTATAACTTGAGGTTGTTTTTTTCAAGATTTGATTTATTGCATCCGCCATCATATTTATTTTTGTATTTATTATGAGAACCTTAGAATTAAGTCATTTTTAATGTAATCGTGCTCGGTCGTGTCTTGCATACAACCCTTTTATTTTTTTCCTTTCTTCAAAATGCAATGATAAATCAACCCACGAAATTGTTTCGAATCCATTGATTCGAGAAAATCGACATATACGCAATACCTACGCAATATGGCTCATAGTGCACCAACCTCGAAATCGAAATTCTCAAAATGACGCAGGAAACGATCAGACATGATCAAATATTGTGTAAAAATGAAATGCGTTATTTTCTATACTCGAATATGACGGTTTCGGAAAATGAAAATTCACACGATTTTGTCTAAGTTGGTAGTCAAACTAGATAAATTGATGATTTGGTTGGAGATTCGGGAGCTGCGGAACAAAATCTAACTATCCATATTTTTATAGTGAAAAATTGATTTTGTATGTTGAAATGAATGCATGGAGATTATCTAATCGGAAGGCTTAAAGATGCCAAATATTTTTGGCAGAAGAATTGAATAATTATGACATTATGACCTAAACGTTATTTCTACATTAAAAGTAATTTTTTTATTGTTTTACGCAACTCGTATTCACATTTGAAACTCTGTAATGTCTCATAACAAGACACGGAATAAAATTGTTGCTTACTAACCACAAGTGTTCAAACTTAACTTTCAAAACACTGTGTAAAATATCATCTTCGTGGTATTATTTGCACATACAAAACGTGTGGAACGAACTGCACCACCGCAGCAGTACAAATTATCAGTTTCCGTAGTGAACCAAACACGAAAGGAAGTGGACCCAGTTTCAACCAAAACCACAAACAAGATGAAAATCACTTAACGATCTTTTATTCAATTTCTCGTCACCGTCAAAATCACCAACCAACCAACCAACCAATGGACCAAACCCAACCAACCACTCCGGGAACTTATCCGGTCAGGAAATTTGATTACTTGCAAAACAAATGATGGAATTATTGCTCATTACCGGAGGGAAGTTGATCTTTCTCAGGTCGAAGCAAGCCACGTTTCTCGCACCAATTGCAATATGGGGCTATGATTGGGTGGGGTGTGTGTACGCAAATCATCGGCACTGGAATCGTTTTTGGTTTTGATCTTGTTACCGTAATCACGTGATTGGCTGCAGTTGAGTCCCGCCAGGGTCGAATTTGAATTCCAGCCTCAGTTGTCCCATCGCATGACAAGCTCGAATCTATCATATCTGTTGTCGAGTTTTATTTTCAACTGTTCCGAATAGTCCGATATCAAATGAAGTTGTCTCCAACCCCAACACATTTTTGACAGTTGGCATAAAGGTCAATTCACATATGTCGTTTTCGATTTACAGAACTGAAACGAATCCAAGTTGAATCTTAATTCATTGTTCGAAAACTAATGTTTATTTATATGACTGGAACATTGTGCATGGATCAATCGAATGTTTAAATGCCCGGAAATAGCAAGTAAAGTATTTAAAATAAATGCTACTCGATTGTTAACCATTCTGATACTCAAGAAATCAACATTAAGACTGGTTTCTATTTAAAAGTTTATCGGTGATTGAAACCGGATTCAATGTAATTGAGCATAAATTCTAATTCTTTCGAAAACAATATAGACCGATACATTAATTAAATTAAATTCGAAGGGAACGATGTTTTCAAAAATAAAAAAAACCTGTTTGAATCCACCTAGTGGTGTAATAATGCCTTTCTCATATCAATCATACCATCATATATAATACTGTAGTATTCTTCAAAACAATTTTCTTCAATTCTTGAAAAAATAACCGGAATCGCTTTGTTTTGTGTCTACTGATAATGACTACCGATTGGAGCAGTTTTGATGTTTATTTAGATTTTTTTACATATGTTGTTTCTCCCCTTTAAGTGATGGTATATAATTTTAAACACACTTCACCCCATAATTCCGGAGCCGGAAGTCGGATCCGAATAAAATTCAGGAATTCTGTATGGGACCACAGGAACGTTCATTTGAATTCAAGTTTGTGAAAATCGGTCAAATCATCGCTGAGAAAAGTGAGAGAGATCATTTTGGGAAAATATGACCTCTATTTTCGATGCCCTCGGAATCGGAAACCGAAAACCACGATAGCCGGAATCAGTTTTTTTGGCTGTCCACAGATAATAACTATCAAATGGAGTAGTTTTGAAAATTTATCAAGTGTTTTTTTGCCCATTTAACTGATAGTATAAAATTTTTAACACACATTTTCCTATAATTCCGAAACTGGAAATCGGATCCTGATAAAATTCAGAAACTTTGTATATAATCATCAGACCTTTAATTTTAATCTAAGTTTGTTAAAATCGGTCACACCATCTTTGAGAAAAAAATAGTACACATATTTGAATTTTTTGCACATTTTACTCCTTAACTCCGAATCCGGAAGTCCTATTCAAACAAACTTCAAACATTTTGTATGGGATCATAAAACCTTTCATTCGAGTCTAAGATTATGAGAACCGGTGCAGCCGTTTCTACAAAAAATGGGGTGATTTTCGGTTTTGAGTACTCGATCATTTTTTTTCGATACTTCCGGAATCAGGAACGAAGATCCGATATACCCAAAATCAATGTATTTGGTCATCAACTAACCCAATCCGTCAAATTCAAGAATTATACGGCTAATTGAATGTATTTGATTGAATGTTCCGTGTTACGTACAAAAACACGTCGTTGAAAATGAAATTTGTATACCTATTAGTCTGTAATTCCGGGACCGGAAGTCGTACCTATATGAAATTTGGTAGTATTATATGAGGTAGTAAGACCTTTCATTTGAAACTCGATTGCACATTTTAGTTCATTTCACACATTTTACCCCCTAACTCTTGAACCGGAAGTCGGATCCAGATGAAATTCAATAGCAACCTATGGGACTACAAGACCTTTTAATTTAAATCATAGTTGAAGGAAATCGGTTTAGCGGTCGAGTGCACTTTTTATTCATTTTTTGCACATTTTACCCCGTTACTCCCGAACCGGAAGTCCGATACGGGTAAATTTAAATAGCACACTATGGGACCAAGAGACCTTTCATTTGAATCTAAGTTTGTAAAAATCGGTCCAGCCATCTCCGAGAAAATCGAGTGTACATTTTTGTTACATACACACACACACACACACATATATATATATATATATATATATATATATATATATATATATATATATATATATATATATATATATATATATATATATATATATATATATATATATATATATATATATATATATATATATATATATATATATATATATATATATATATATATATATATATATATATATATATATTTGCTCACTTTGACGTGTTTGCATAACCTTTCTATAGGAGAAAGGCAAAAAGAACATCTCCTCCAACAATAAAAAATCTAAATTACAGAAGAAAGACTTCATTTAACAGGTTACCTAAATTAGTAAAAAATTTAATGAAATTCTTGCCAAAACAGGCGTTTTCAGTGGTGAAATTTACAGTACGAACTGAAAAAAGTTATGTTATTAATATTTTTATCTGTGTTAACCTATTGCATACTTCCCCAAAAAACAACAAAGTTGCCATTATTTTAAAAGCGTACAGAAATTCTATAAGGTTAATTCACTACATTTTATACAGGAGAAAATAGATCCATCGAACTGATTTGACCATTACTACTACTATTACAAAATTTATCTCGTAGTAGTAGTAGTAGTAGTAGTTAAAATAACAAAAAATCACAAATAGAAAAATATGTACTGAGATGATCCACTTATCGGGAAGTGTAAAAAGTCGTGCGTAATAATGATTTTTGACTAATTTCAATTGTACTCATCACAAAGGTTTTCAAAAAAAGTTTATGTTAGCTTGGGTGTCTGTTATCGGTGCTCGAACCAATCAAAACCAAAGTAAAGAATACACCCAATCCTCCATTTACGAACACTTTTTACGACCCAAATCTCAAATAACATAATCTTTTTTTACGATCCTACTTCGTAAGCAGAGGTTTTTGCATACAATGAGAAAAAATTCCAGCTCATTTATATTACATGGAAACTACTACAATATGGGTATTTTTGAAACAGGTTAAAATTCGGGAAAATGATGTTTGAGGTATTTCGGAAATCCAAGATGGTGACTTCCGGTTTTTTTTATTTTATTTGAGGTAGTTCTGAATCCCAAGATGGCGAAATCCGTTCTTTTGATATTCTTCAAAACCCCTAAAATAAGGGTATTTTCGGAACGGGTTTGTTGAGTAGATGTCAGAAAACGTTATTTGAGGTGGTTTTAAAATCCAAGATGGCGACTTTAATAATAATCGTATGACTGCTCTTACAATATGGCTATTTTCGGGACGGAATTGATAACTAGATTCCGGAAAATGATGTTTTGGTGCGTTTAAAACATCTTAATGGTGAGTTTAGCTGAATCGATATATCTTGAATACCATTACGATATGATCATATGCCATTTGAAAAGTAGATGTGTTTCAGAACACAGTTTTATGGCAATCGGTTTTTCACTCTAGACGGAGACCACCAGTTCATCGATGTTGTTTGAATATTGATTTTATATTGTATTATGATTGTATATTGTTTCTAGTCGTTTCGTATGATTTCAATATTTTATTGAACAACTGAAAGTCTTAATCTAATATTTAGAAGCAACCTCAAACATAAATCTTTTACTTCAAGTCAATGATCGTGTTCTTAAAATATTTTTTTTGTTCAGTGTTTCACTAATCATATAAATTTTTCTAGTGTGCGCGATAAAATCTAAAATAGTATTGTTACTCTCATAACGATATATTTATTATCGCTTCAGATTTTCAGTACCTATTCATTAAATCCGTTTCTGGAATAGGTGGTGGAGTTGCCATTTTTGTCCAACGACAAAATAAACATCGATTTTTACCTTGCAAAGCATGTCCAGTGGAATTGTAGGCAAAATAACAGTAATGGTAAAATACTTCATAATCAACTCTCTGCTGGTTACTTCACAGTTCTTCATCCCAGTAATCCGACTTGTTTCTCTTCCGCGAAAAACCCGTCTACAATTGATCTGGTTCTAACAGATCAAAGTCACATTTGTAGTGAACCGATTACACATGCTGACTTTGAATCAGATCATCTTCCTGTAACATTCAGACTGAAAGATGGAAAAACGCTAAAGTAATTCCTATCCTAAAACCTGATAAAAACCCAGCAGAAACATCAAGTTATCGACCAATTAGCTTACTTTCTTCTATCAGTAAACTTTTTGAAAAAATTATCTTGTTGAGAATGATGTCTCATATAAATGAGAATTCAATTTTTTTACCAGAGCAGTTTGAATTTCGTCATGAACATTCAACTACTCATAAACTTGTCAGAGTAACGAACATGATAAAATCAAATAAATCTTCTGGGTTATCCACTGGAGTTGCTCTTCTAGTCATAGAAAAAGCATTCGACAGTGTTTGGCACAAAGGTTTAATAGCAAAAATGTCTGATTTCCAGTTTCCTATTTATTTGATCAAAATGATTCAAAATTATTTAACTGATCGTACTCTTCAGGTTAGCTATCAGTATTGTAAATCTGAATTGCTACCCGTACGAGCCGGTGTTCCGCAGGGTTCGAGCGTAGCTCCAATATTGTATAAAATTTTCACTTCTGATCTTCCAAATCTACCCGTTGGTTGTCAGAAATCGCTATTCTGTGACGACACAAGTCTGTTAGCCACAGGTAGAAATCTAAGAGTGATCTGCAGTCGCCTACAAAGGAGTTTAAATATTTTTAGTGATTATCTGTCAAAATGGAAAATTAAACCAAATGCAACAAAAACGCAATTAATTATCTTTCCTCATAAGCCAAGAGATTTTTTTCTTAAACCAAACAATAATCACATTCTCAAATTGAATGGCTTGGAATTGACATGGTCTGATCAAGCTAAATACTTAGTTTTAACGTATGACAAAAAACTCACTTTCAAGGATCACATTGAAGGAATCCAGGCAAAGTGTAATAAATATATTAAATGTTTATATCCTCTTATAAACAGAAATTCTAAGCTCTGTCTAAAAAACAAATTGTTAATTTATAAACAAATTTTCAGACCAGCCATGCTTTATGCATTACCGATCTGGTCAAGCTGTTGTTTCACCAGGAAGAAAACGCTTCAAAGGATTCAGAATAAAATTCTGAAAATGATTTTGAAGCGTCCTCCCTGGTTTAGTACAAATGAGTTACACAGACTCACAAATATAGAACCATTAGATGTAATGTCACATAATATTATAAGCAAATTCCGACAAAAATCGATGCAATCTTCAATTGAATCGATTCGCTCTTTGTATTAGTTAGTAAGTTAGTATATAAGTTTCTTTTCCCCATTACACAATACAAGTAGGTTTAGAATTTTCCCTACACAAAAATCTCAGAATTGCGGACGCAAATGATGTCCTCATAGCAACAACCAAATCTTATATATAATAGAGCTGAAAAGTCACCACTTGTGGCTGAACACCCAATTTAAATCTTAATAATTTAATTTCAACTCATATTCCAATAAATAGTTATTTAAAAAAAATAAAAAAATAAAATAAAAGTTTAGAAAAGTGTCATTCTAAATCAACTAGATGATGTCTTCGACTTCTGTGTTCAAGTGGGCAACGTTGCCTTGTTATTTTCCTATGTAAAGCAAATAGTCAGTTTTAGATATTTTTGATACATTTTTTAACATGCGAAAATCAAAAATCAAAAAATCAACGGCATTGATTTTATAACAATCTGGTTATGCATTGTTCATCACGTTTTAAATACTACTGTGGGAAAAAATAGTAAGACTTTGTTCATCATTTCAAAATTCTTGATTTATTCTCCCCAATCTATTTCGTCTCCCTCAAAATAATCCCCTCGGTCCCCTACACTTGTGCTAACGTTTTTTCCAATATTCGAAAAAGTTGTTAAAGTCAATTTCCGAAATAGCCTTCAATGCGAGTAGTGATTCACGCTTGATGTTTTCAATTGACTCAAAACGTTTTCCCCGGAGCGGTTGTTTGAGTTTGCTGAATATCCAGAAGTCACACGGAGCTAAATCAGGCGAATACAGTGATTGCGGAACGATATTGGTAGAGTTTTCGGCGAAAAAATCACGAAGAATCAATGCAGTGACTTTGGAACCAATCGTGCTTTCACTTTTCTTAGCCCCAAATTATCTTGGGTTTTACTGATCCTTCCGATATTCCAACGATCCCAGTAAGGCCTCCGAATATTAATCGTCGATTCTCGAACATCAATTTCTTGATTTTATTGACGTGTTCATCATCAGCTGATGTTGATGTCCGTCCTGAACGTGGTTCGTCGTCAACGCGTTCTTGAGCCTTTTTGAACAATTTGTACCAGTCATAAAAACTTGCTCGCGACAGACAATTATCACCGCAGGCCTTTTGCAACATTCTGAACGAACTTCTTTGTTGAATAATTTCACTCATTGTAAAATCGCCGATTGCACTTTTAATACATCAGGAAGAAAGACGTATACTAAACATAAATGAATATTTTGACGTGA
Organism: Malaya genurostris; assembly: GCF_030247185.1. Lineage (NCBI taxonomy): Eukaryota > Metazoa > Arthropoda > Insecta > Diptera > Culicidae > Malaya > Malaya genurostris. The sequence continues at coordinate 280,359,206 of NC_080571.1, forward strand.
CTCTTGGCACAGACGTCTAATAAAGTTTCCGCGCGGAATATAATTCAAAAGTCTTACTACTTTTTGCCCACAGTAGTATGTCAAAATCATTCTGCCTTTATCACTTACACGCCTTGATAAACTTACTCAAAAATGAGTAAGATTCTACCCCTATTCAGAGAAAGTGAAAACTCCTATTTTGCTGCCCAGATAAAAAAATACTCAAATTGAGAGTAGAAGTTACTCACAATAATGAGTAACATAGTATTTGAACTCTGGGTACCTTTTTTCTAGCATATATCATGTTGAAACGTCAAACCAATCGCAATTGATTGCTACAACTTGTCAGATAATCAGAATACAAAACAATCATCAGCTTCCACCCTGCGCCAAGGGCGCGATGTTGGAAAACACGCCAGCATACCATTACCGAACTCAGGGATGGAAGAATATTGATTACGATGACGCCCAAAGTGTGGTTCCCGAGAATCACGGACCACTGGGGTCCGTGGGTCGATTCGGGACGAGGCTGCGGTTTGTCCGCGCGTGATCATGATCATCACCATCATTATCATCAGATGGCAGAAAATATATGGCTCCTCCGTTGTAATCGAGTGAGATAAATTATAGAATTATCACAACTTTCTGATTTATTTTATTCTCCCGATCTGTCCTATCCAATGGGCGACAGATACCCCGGTGCAGGATGGAGCAAAATTAAGAAATGCAAATATGGCCATTATGATCGACTTTTTATGTTCCATCTCGTTGCTCGGTTTTATTGTTACGAGAAAACAATCATTAAACGAAAAACTCATTATAATACAATTATGAGTTGGGCACGAATTTTGGTTACGTCTTGAAATCACGTGTCCTATTAGACGAGGCGCCCCGTGGATCAACGCGAACAAGCTGGTCTGTATTTTGTTGTTGTTGTTGTTGTTGTTGTGAAAGTGTATAACTTTTCCGTCAATGATTAACGAGCTATTCTACCGGCATAAATGTCAAGTATCATCATTCCCGAACAAGTCTGTTGGCTTGAAAACACAAGTCTCGATTTAGCCCATTAGTGGTATAAAACTCTCTCGCTTACTAGGGGTCAAACTCAAAACTCATCAATAAACATCGGAAACGATAAATGTACAGAAAGCCATTTTTCAGCTGAACGATAAAATGCTGAACCAAATTTGACATCCGAACCGCTCGACCAATGAACCTTTCCCGGTAAACGACTTCAGGCAGCACATGTTGACAATCTCAAGCCTAACAAGCGCGCTGGTTGACCCAAATAGATACCGTTATACGTTTTAAATTCACGGCTACCAAAATCGAGAAACTGCAACTGTTGCGAAAGTTAAATCTATTTTTAATGAACAACCGCAAATTATTATCATCTGTTAGCAGAAGTCAACAAAAATTCTACGTAACAGCTCACAACTCAACGGTAAACTTCTTCGGCAAACAAACGCAACATGTGCGCAGTGAAGCATAACGTTCTTCCTCGAAGATCTACGCGGGAAGCCTATAATTATGAAGCCAAACCGGAAGTTGACCTCTATGCGGCGGCAAGCTTCTAGCGGCAAATTTGAAGTTCCCCGAAATCCTTCTCAGGGTCGAGGTTAGAGTGTCATTCCCGTAGACGATCGAATTCACGAAGTTTTGTTTGTTTTTGGTTTTGTCATACGACTGAACAACTCGCCTACTCAGCGCCGCCCTGGTGCACCAGGCGGATCCAATTATCAATAAACTGTAGGCTGTAAACAACGTGAAAGTTGCAGTAATGTCACATTGTTTTTTTCTTTAAATTGAACTTTTACCGCCAATTGCTCATTTTGATTAATTTGCTTCTCTTGGAGAGCTTCTCCTGAAAAACTGGGTTTTTCGTTTCTTAATTCTATTTCCCTGCAGTCATTCCTAAGATATGATTGCTCAAACTTGGGCATGCTATTTTCACAGAGGTAAATGGCGTGCATTGTAGAGCCTCAAGAGTTGATTCTGGAACAAATAATGATGCATGGTTTTTGTTTGTTTTCGAGTCCTCAGTGGAATGGAGTTTTTGTTTTGTGCAAACAATGCTTGAAAAAAGGAATTACTCGATATTTTTACATGAAATCAACACTGTAGAAATATCTACTATAGAATGATGATTGCATGCGCGTACCGAGAAATTTTTTTCGGAGGGGCTATCAGAACATGATTCGCATGGAAATATGTATATAATTACTTGTAATTTTTTGTGGGCAAAGTCGTTTGTTGAACATTATTCATTTTGTAATTAACTTAAATATGACGAATGACGCGCTAAATCATATTCGCAATTGGCAAAATTTTCTCAGTTTTAACGAAACTTTCTGAACATGTAGACTTTGTACTAGAATGTCACGTTGCATATTTTGTTTTTTTTCCGAAATTGATAAGTCTAGATCACTATTAGACCATTTTTTTTTCAAATAGTTGACAAAAAATGACAAAGCCTACAAAAAGGTATTATACTAGTTATTTCCACAAAATCAGTCATATTTTCCAATACAAAAAAAACTGAAAAATTGTGTAAACCCACACTTAAAAAAAATTGACTATAAAAATTAATATAAATTTACAAAAAAATTGCTTTTTATAAAAATTTTTACAGTGTCTTCTTATCGAAAATTAAACTAAAATCACTAATTATCATCCAAGAATTCAAAGCAAAGTCCTGGCATTACATTCCTTTTGTGGAATTTGGCCTTTCTGTTTCGACAGACTTCGCAGCCGATTCTTAGTGTACAGAATCATTGCATGGCTAGTACTATGGATCCTACTGACACTAAGAATCCTTCCAGGTCGGAGCTCGAACATACGACAACTGGCTTGTAAGACCAGCGCCCTATGCATTGAACCACCAACCCGGGTCATCCAAGAATTCAACGAATCTCAATTTGGAGGGAGATTTCACAGATAACTGGTTGCCGGACATTTGATAAACATATCAGTAAGGGAAAAGAAAAAGTTTTAGTTAGAAAAACATTTTTCCTTAAAACTCCTTCCACCTTATTAGCCATGGACGGTTAGAAGGAAACATAATGACCTACATTGGGCCAAAGTTTAAGGGAATTCGAAAGTGGTGTTTTTTTAGTAAATTGACTTTAAATTTTGAGAACCGATTATTTTCAGTGTAAGATTCAAATAGACTAGATTTTCGTTGAAAAAGGGTGGTTAAAAATGTTAAGCCCTTTTCAAAAGACAATATGGATCAATTTTCGGAAAACAAACTATGCAAAGTGACTTTTTGGCACAAAGTCTACATGTCCGGGAAGTTTCATTCAAATCAGAAAGGGAGCAGCAAACATTTGTTCGAGATGGCGTGGCGTGAAATTCGTCGTCATATTTATTGAGGAGAGTTTCCATAACATAATTATCTTTTTAAGTTTCGGGAGTGGTTTGAACCCCTAAACCCCCCCCCCCCCCCCTTGTATACGCGCCTGTATAACTGCATAAAATATCAAAATTAAGCAACACAGCTTCTTTTTTAATCCTCACTCGAAACTAAAGAGCGAAAAATTTCGTTCACAGGAGAAGCTTCCACTAATTCTAACATTTGAAAAGTTCTTATTGTATAGGGTAGACCGGAGCTGGTTGGCCTAGTTTTGCTTATGGACTCATTCTGGTTAGACTTTTGGATAGTATAATAGCAGTCATGAATCCTTATATGTTTTTTTCATTCCTGTAGAAAAAATCAAAGAAAAAGTTACTAACAATTAAACGTGAAGAAAAAAATCGGCCGATCAACACCTGAGCATCAATGTAAAACGTTTGTTAGAGTACCACCAAAGATAAATAATAAAGACATGTATGTGCTTATAAATATTTTTGAAAAATGTGGTTCGTTCCCGGTACCTTCTGAAATGACCGTACTCACCGCTTGGTGGAGCGCGAGATCTATTGCATTGTTATCATTTCAACCTAAGTGTGCCATAAAATCTCAATATATACAAATGAGCTACCGAATCGAAAGGGTTCTCACGGTTTAACATTTGCATTATAAATGTATGATGGGAACTCAGCAGTGGAACCAATTTATCACCATTGGTGCCAGATTCACGTAGGACCGTAGATGTGCGCCAAAAAAAGATCGTGACTGGAAATTCGTTTGTGGTACCACCATATTGTACGATGTAGGTATGTAAACAAACTCCGCTCCGTACTGTTTAGTGTTTTTAACTATTTTAGACTAAGCATTGGAACTTTTTACAGCTCTCGTTGCTGCCTTTTTCTCCGCCAGCGCGTTTACGTTTGGTGTCCTTTTTCTTCTACTCCAATGCTGCTTTTATGTAGAAATCTGTCAAAATTTGGGCCAGGTCGTCAAATGGTGAGATAACTAAGTCCTCACAAGTCCCTATCTCATGCCTCCCCGAGCGTCTATGATGACATTTGGTCAATAGAACGGCGTCGACTGGGTGCTATCGCCTTCTGCGTTAGTAGCAGAATGAGAGGGTGCGAAATGGCTTGTAGGTTGAAGCCCATCCTAAAGTGCAGTGTTTATCATAGTATGTTGCAACATATAATTCTGTTGTTTATTACATCATGTATTATTATTATTATTATTATTATTATTATTATTATTATTATTATTATTATTATTATTATTATTATTATTATTATTATTATTATTATTATTAGAAGAGCGTAACTTACACTGCGACATTAACTGTTATATTGTATCATAGCATATTATTTCATATATTATCGTCTTACACTATTTTATGTTATTATATACTATGTTGTATGGTATTATACTGCATTGCATTATATCATATTATATTGTATTATATTATATTAAATTTTATTATATTTTATTTTATTATATTATATTATATTGTATTCTATTATATTATGTTATATTGCATTGCATTATGTTGTATTATATTATATTATATTATATTATATTATATTATATTATATTATATTATAACAGTTCGGCTGAAAAATTCGTATCGTTTAATGGAAAAACACACATTTTTTTGCCTAAATTCGTTTTTTTTATTCAACATAATTGCCATCATAATTGTTTCGTCCATTGTTATATATCGACGAAAAAAATCGGTTTTATTTCGATATAACAGCTCCAAACACTGCTCAGAATCATCAATTCGTTGTTGTTTTTGATCGATTGTGAGTTCACGCGGCACCCAGTTTGCACAAAGCTTTCTTATATCCAAATATTCGTGAATAATATGTCCAACACGTTCCTTTGATATCTTTAGGGTGTCAGCTATCTCGATCAACTTCACTTTACGGTCATTGAAAATCATTTTGTGGATTTGTTTCACGTTTTCATCGGTAACAGCCTCTTTTGGACGTCCACTGCGTTCATCGTCTTCGGTGCTCATAAGACCAGTACGAAATTTTGCAAACCACTTACGAATTGTTGCTTCGCCCGGTGCAGAGTCTGGATAACACTCATCAAGCCATTTTTTGGTATCGGCGGCACTTTTTTTCATCAAAAAGTAGTGTTTCATCAACACACGAAATTCCTTTTTTCCATTTTTTCACAATAACAAAAGTAGCTTCACTCAAAATGCAATATCTCACAAACTAATAATCAGACAGCTGTCAAATTTATACACGTATGTTTTTAAGGTTGGTACTAACTGAAAATGGTATGGATTTAATTCTAGTGGCGCCCTCTCATAGAAACGATACGAACTTTTCAGCCGATCTGTTAGGGTTTATTATGAGTAGTACTTCGTACCTCTGCGCAAAATATAAATTTGTTTTCCTTATAAGCTATCATTTTTAAAGTAACTTTTAACTAAATATCAAGGTCGTCACAAGGTGAGCTTGGTCCTCACTGGTTCCTGTTTCATGCCTACACGTGTGTCTGTGGTGACACTTGGTCGATGGAATGCGTTGATGGCAGAATTAGAGGATGAGAAATGACATATAAATTGAAGTAATATAATATCATAGCATATCGCAACATATCATTTTATTCATTCTATTATTTATTATATAATTCATTGTACTATATTATGTTGTTTTTTATTATTGTTTTCATTATTATATTTATTGTTATTATTATTGATTTGTCATCAATAATAATAACATATATTATTTTTATAGATGTGGATATTATTATTGTTATTAGAAGAGAATTATTCTACATCATGCAGTATTGCGAAGATAGAAGAGCTTAACTTAACTGTTATTTTATATATTGTTTTATAATATATTATATTGTTATATTATATTATTTTGTAATCTTATATATCATTTTATGTTATATAATTTCATTACACTATGTTTCATTGTATCAATATAAAACATTTTGCACGGGGGCGTAAAGGGGAGGGAGCATCAGGGCATCGGACGAATTGATCACTGGACGAGGGATTGTGGATAGCCAGCCCAAGTCACTTGAAGGAAACTTGTTTCCTTCTGAAGGTTTGAAATGAGTCTGACGCGCCCTTCTCAAACAAATCATCAGGCGGGTTCAAGCATGTATAGCGATATGCTTTATCCATGCACTGGATATTATAGTTGGAAGAGCATCTTTTATTCCCGCGGAATACGAGTAAGTGACTCTACTTACAAATCCGCCCAACCCTTTTTGTTCGCTTTTCGGTAACAGCTATAGTAAGAAGGTGAATGGATGAGTCATATCGGGGCTACTGTAAGTCTACCCGCATCCACTGGCAAGTTCTTGAACTAATGGTGGCTTCACTTCACAACACATCACAAATCTGTCAAAATTTGGGCCAATCGTTGTTTACATCCTTCACACTTCTTCGAATCAGTTCATGCACTTACCTTGGGGTACGTCTTTAGGAAAGTCTACTTCTGTAACAGCAGCAATCGGTCATTTTGCCGAAATCAGCAAATTAATGATATCAACTTACCAGAATCCCGGGTTGGCGGTTCAATGCATAGGACGCTGGTCTTACAAGCCAGTTGTCGTATGTTCGAGCCCCGACCTGGAAGGATTCTTAGTGTCAGTAGGATCCATAGTACTAGCCATGCAATGATTCTGTACACTAAGAATCGGCTGCGAAGTCTGTTGAAACAGAAAGGCCAAATTCCACAAAAGGAATGTAATGCCAGGACTTTGCTTTTTACTTACCAGAATCTCGGTAAACAGATTTTACACAACCGAAATTCGGTGCTTCATCAAAGTAGCCTTTTTTCTTCCGTGCAAAACTGGGGAATGTGAATAAATGCATGTGCTCATGTATGAAATCAGCCTCAACTAAAAATTAAATCCAAATATAGTGATATGCTTCGTAATATTAAGAACAAATTTGTTCAATGTTCGGCGATTATTCGTGACAAGAGATCCCTAATACAATCCGGGAGAAACGCTAATCTACTGCATGAAATTGATTGATGATGATGGATTCCGGTATGATATATTTCTTCAAATATTCAACCCTTATGGTGTACCACAGGTTAGTTTACGTATCTTATTTATCATGAATCCGGGATATCAAATGTGACCACCAGCGGATTCAGAACCCTCTCGAAAGCAGATACTGTTCATTTCGGACACCGCAACTTTTCGCAATTCAGCTGGCACTGGTACTGTATGCATGCATGCCAGTGTTTCAACGCAGTCCATATTTCAACTCCCAGCCCAAACTGCACTAATTTCCTGAGTCATCAATTCATCATTTCATCAGCTCGGTCAGTTCCAGAAGCTACACATCCTCGCATCACACACCTTTTCGATCGTAAATTTAATGCAAAGTACTTGATCACGAAATTGAATTTTTGCGAAATTGAATTCAATTTCGTTACAACCAATCAAATATCGCAGTACACGGCAGGTTGCTGCCGTTGGACTCTTTATCTGCCCGACACCGGTCCCCTCTGTACTTAGAGGTCATAAAATAAACGCTCCAATTTGGTGATGAATATGGGCTGCCTGTCAAGGAGGACAGAAAAACGGCGATGCGTCTGTGATCCTTCCATACGGAGCTTTTCGTGAACCGACCGATCGACCAAAAAGCGGTGCGTCGTTGCCTTGAAAAATCCATTCCCTTTACCAGCAGCGGAGGCCACAATCCAGCTTCTTACTTAATTTCGACCGAATCCTACTAGCTAGAAACGACAACAATTTCCTTGCCCGGTATTAAATTAACTTTTATGACCTTTTTGCGGTCCCTGCCATGACCTCAGTCCGGTTAACTGATTCGAATGGGTTTTCTTCTGTTGGGTAGCGCAGAAGTGTTTTTCGGATAATGGTTATGGTGCAGCTTCCATAACAATTACGAACCCTTTCCGAACGAACGAACGAACGAAAAACTCCCCGGCAGGCTTGTTTGTGGTCACGGGAAATAGGATTGTTTTAATCAATTACCTACACGGCTCGATCGGTGGTTTGATATCGATTTCCACGGTGGCTGCCATGGTGGGATCCAACAAAACGTCAGCAGTCTGAATTTGTGAGCACTTGCACGGTAGAATGCGTAGAAAGTTAGCAATATCAGATGTGACAATAACTGGGAATGTGAATGCAATCTCCAGAAATAAATTACATAACGTGTATGACAATATACTGGTAATGATGAAAAGTTGAAATTAATATATTCGTAGCATTTTAAACAATAACTATTATCCCTCAAAAATGCTTAATCCGGAATATATTTCCAATTAAAGTTTGCATGACACTTATCCAGTTTAATTATGGCTGATGAAAAAATTTATTGTACTAGTGGTAAGAAGAGAATGATCAGAGGAAACATAATTTCAAATGCCATAACATAATTGGAAATGCTACAAAGAAATATTTTACTATTTTTTTTTTGTTCAATAATATAATATATTTTTTTGGCACACTGCTTAAGCTCTAAGATGCCAAGGGTATTTTTTAATCTTAATTAACGACTAACTTAAAACTAGAATAGTATCATTAGATTATGTCGTCTCGGATTTTCGAGAATACAGCTGGTCGGTGAATTGAATATTGCATGGGTTTTCCAGATGGCGCTATCTATGGCCGCTTCCTTTCGGTTCGTGTGGGTCCGCGGGAAACACCCCCAGGCTACGAATTGCAATATATAGATTACGCAGTGTGTTGTAAGGCTCTGGTAATTGTTGTAAATCGAGACGATTTTTTAACGTAGACAACTGATTTTAACAACTGATAAAAAAATTGTTTTTTTTTTGTCTTAATTGGGAAATGAAACTGTAGCCACGACCGGAACTAAATTTTTCCGCACTTTGCAGTGAAAAATTAATGAATACACATATCCAAAATAGAAAAACGCAATCGATGGGCTCCTTTCATATTGATTTTAAATTTTAATTCAACCAAAATATAAAAGACGGGTGGGTAATGTCAGGAACATAGCTGGATGACGTGAATACGAATAAAACTGACATGCTCTTCCACAATTCGGAGACTTTTTCTTTACCAAATAGTTATGAAATAGATAAAGAAACATGATAGAAATACATTTATGTCGAATGTTACCAAAAATTTGGAATAATACATTGCTCTCTCATCCACCGTATTCGCCAGATTTGGCTCCCAGCAACCACTGGCTGTTCGCAGACCTGGAAAAAATGCTCACCGCACGAATGAAGAATCTGAGGCCTATATCTATATCTCTGCATCCGATTTAACTACTTTTGTCCAAGATTTTCGAAATTTTTCTATAGTTGTAGCCTGTTTGTATTGAGAGATTTCTTGTTTCGAGAGAGTCTAATACCGCTCGATAGGTCGCAACTTCGGCCAGCGAAGTAAATTCGCCTCTCTCGGTACAACATGGACTCTATTCACTTTATACCATTCCAAAACATCTTTGGCGTAGTGACAAGATACCAAATCAAACCAGAATAGCGAGGGAGCATCATGACTGCGTAGGAATGGTAACAATCGCTATTTTAGGTATTTTCACGGTGTATTTCCTTGTTTACCGTTCCGGTAGTGATAAAGCTTTGACTTACTCGACCACAGCTTTATTTTATTTTTTTATTTAAAAAAATATTTTTATTCAGGCCTATTTGCGTACAAGCTTTACGTGGCCGATGGAGCCGATTTTTTAAATGATTTTTTTTGAGTTGGATCTCGTTGTCACCTTTTTTCTAGGGGGGTAGAAGCTTCCATTTCCCTCCTGCGAGGATTGAGGGGCACTTCGTTCGTGGTTCGTCTCGTCATCCATTGCGGCATCGATGGTATTGTTGTCGATTTCCGTCTTCTTTTTGTTGCTAGTTGCTGTAGATGAACCTTGTTGTACATTGGTTGCAATTGCTGGTTGGTTGGAAGGTAAGTAGTTAACTGCAGCTGGAGTACTTAGTTCTTAGTTGTTGGTGGCTGTCACAGGTGTACTGGGGTTGCTTGATGTTGGTGTGAAGAAAGCACCGTTGTCCTTTGGTGTAGTTGTCTCCTTGTCCAGTTAATCACATTGCTTACCATAGTGAACAGCTTTTTGACAATATTGACATGTGGCCATCTGATTGTCATATGTAACAAGTGATTTGCACGGGATTCTTGTATCCTGACCGAATGTCACATAAGAAGGTATAGGCCTCTTCAAGCCTGCGTAACAAACGAACGCCATTCAGAATACCGGGGAAAAAATTCTTTCACTTTTCTTTTTCGATAGAGAGAATCTATCCGTATTGGGACATAGTTTTGCGAATATATGAATCGGTGACGCTTGAGGGAAGATCATGCACACGCACTTCTATAGCACTATCTTCCATATATACAGGAATGTTGTACTTAATGTTCTCGTGCTCCACATAGTGCACATTGTTATTGTCTTTTGCGAATTGAATTGCATCCAACTCTTTCTAAAACTGGATGTAAAGAACATTATTTGTTTTATTCCATTGAAATAAATGCACACGTTTAATGTCAAGATGCATTTGCTCCTTAAGCAAACCTTCAAGTTCTCGTATCGAAGGTCGAATTTTGCACTGCCTGAAGTCAACAACAATTGTATTCTTTCGTGTCGGCGGTAGCTTTTGTTCGTTTGGTTCACTCATTTAGAGGTCGTTCTATTGTTCACTACACAATACTGTACTTGTTTTCTTCTGTCCCGAACGTAAGCGGTTTTGTTTCATCGAATGACTTGGTAGAGATGTGAAATCGAACTGGCCACAGCTTCATATTACCTGTCAAACTAAATATTTTTTGGGAAACATGTTTTTTTTCTTCGTCCTAAAATGCTCCTCTACGCCGTTCCGATGCATGGCCAAATTGAAAGATATTCCGGAAAGCTGCTAAAGTCAACCATCAGATAAGTTCCATCGACCATTATCACGCAGGAAAATTTCGTCAAATATCCGCGATACAACTTGCGAGCCTGGGTTATAGCCGTCACATTCTGTTTATCAATACGGTTCGGTACAGTTTTCACATTGAACGACTTCATACCTTGCCGTTACTTGAAAGTATGCACGAAAGTTGGAGAAATTTTATTTTTCTAGCTGCAGTTTTTGCTTCCCCTTACTTCCGGTGGTTCCTGAGATCCTTTTTTTCCGCTCTCAGTCTTCTTGGCTGTTGTCAAACATGTACCGAAAAATTTAAGAAAGTTATGGACAGTGCTTCCAGGACAGTGCTTTCTCGCAAGTTTTGTATGTTGTTTTATTTAGAGTGCCTATAACCAGAGTGACGACTTCTCATCCGCAATGTTGGCAACGATTCAGAACATTTGATCCGAAATGTTGGCAGTGTCGTTAGCTTTACATTGTAATTGACAGGTCGTTTTTTCGTTTGGAACTGGAAGCTGTCATTCCAAATGAACAGCTGTCGTCACTCTGGTTATAGGCACTCTAGTTTTTACTATATTATCACCAAAAAATAGTGTGTTATGTGAATAGACATACGTATATCAATCTGCGGAATATTTCACGCGTTGATGAAGTATTTCCAGAGATATCCAGATTTTGTCGCGAACAAACGTTAATCACTATGATTGTATTTTACGCCATTAGAACGGCGATCAATCGAAAAACATTTTTTATTTTTTTCGTAGAAAAAAAATTAAGGAATAAGCCAGTGAAGTATTTGAAGTAGTAGTGAAGTAGTGAAGTAGAAAAACGTTGTGGTTGGGTACTTTATGTGTAGAGAGTGTGTGCAAAATTTGAAAACAATTAGTAAGGCATGCACTTTTAAAATTTTCTTTGTATTTGGTTTTAATAAAACATTTCAAGGAGACGGGTATAGCGTGATTGGTTAGTTGTGCAAATTTCAACGTGGAATGCTCGATTGAAGTAACCTTAAACATGGTAGTTATTATCATAATTTTATCTCTGTTTGTGAAGTACTAATCTACTCTAATATTAACGGTATATCCAATAAAATTATATATTCATACACTTATGTATTATTTTCTCTGAAAACTGTTTCATGTACATCTTCTGGGACAGTCTTCAGCCTAAAAACCAGCATAGGATGAATATGTTCACGTTGCAATGTATGTACTCCGTATGGTGTTTGAAGTACGGTTATATCTCACTACAGGTTTTGAACCAATAATAAAAATACGACAAAGTAAAATGAAGCAAAACTCCCCCATCGGCTAAACACGTTCTGAAAATGTTTTTCTTTGGAACAATTATGAACAATTGAATAACCTAATGGGTTGAGGTTTAATGTGCACTATTTCGCTGATGGAAGAGAATAAATTTAACCATCGTAGGAGGTGCTCCGAACAATGCTAACACAATGGCTACTTCTGAACTTTGCTTCGCTTACCGGTTTTGGTTCTGCACATTGGCATAGTTGAAAGTTTGTTTCAATGCAACCGTCCCCTTATTTATCTCACACTTATCCCACCATTTGAGGCCGCTAGCTGGGGTGAGATTTATTATCTCTGTCCGTTCATTCATTCATTCATTTTTACTAATCGAAAAAGGGCAAAACTCGTATTTCTTTGATTTATTCAGTGCAAATAGCAGGAAAGTGAGAAAATTGTTATACGATTTAAAAATTTACCAACAATTCATCGATTCGTCAAACACTCATCGGAAAATATACGATAGTTCCTAAATAGGAATTGAAACCAAATTAACAACATTCATTGATGTTTTTCTCCAATTGCTGTTCATGTTAGTTTCTTTGAAAAATAGCTGATATGTAGGTGTAAATCCAAAATATGGAAAATAAAGCAATACACACAGTGGTCTATGGTGTTGACAATCGGAGGAATGTGGATTCTTTCAGAACCTAACATATTTGCCAAACCACTAAAATAATCAACAAAGATTATACTTTACTTGAAATGGATGATTTAGTAGTAAAGAAAACTACCAACCAGAGATTTCCACCTCCTCTGTTTGACGAAGAGCGAAATTTCTCCCCTCGCACTGACAACATCAACGAGAGCTCTTCTCTTTTACATATATCCATCACTGATGTATAAAGTGTGCACGCATCATGAGTGCGCGTGTTTATTTTCTTTTGCCTCTAGCACTGAATCGCACCAAAGTGCTAAAGCAGAGCTCTCATATTCTCTGAGGTAGACACAGATATTTTCACGGAGGTGTATACGCCGGTGAGCACTCTAGTGTATGGTTTGTGCTTCTTCTACGCAAATCAGCAAAATATCATCATCAGCAAAAAAAAATCATCAAATCAGCAAAACAAAACAAATTATCGTAGGGGACGGGTGTAGCGTGATGGGATAGTCAATGCCTTTCACGCAGCCCGCCTGGGTTCGATTCCCAACCCCGCACATAGGGTCAGAAAGATTTTCTGGTCCGAAGAGGCGAATGACCTAAGATGTTAAAGCCTCTATAATTGAAATAATAAAAAAAAAATAATACAAATTATCGTTGAATTTTCGTTTTTACTTGCAAGATTTTCCTAGCAAGGCCAGATCTACTTTCTATTAATTGAAGTTCACAGAGTTGTTCAACCACCATCACGCGCCAGTGATCACGTGGGTGTATTTAGGCGATTCATGCGGCGTGAGAGCGATTCATGCGAAGAGAATGTGGTTCTCTCGCACCAACTTTTTTCAACACAAGCACACACTCAGAGTCTGACTAATGGACACTGATAAGAAGAAGTGCGCTTTCCTTTTTGTGTAGAGCCTTCGAATGCATCCGCTGTGTAGAAATGAAACTTACACATTAGTGAAACGCCATCACTGCTACCAACAGTTAGTAATGTTCATGTCAAATGTTAGTTCGTGCTAATTTTACCTTTACTCTTAAATTTGTATGTTCATACCTAAACAAAGCCCCTTCATAGGTGGCCCATTAACAGTATCATTACTAAAAAGTAAAGTCATTTATAATGAACGTGTAAATTCTCCACACAAATTTGGAATGTCATTACTTTAGTGATCATTAAAAATTACAATAATAATTCTCGTGTAAGGACCGCTATTGGCACATTGTCGCAAAACTGAATTACCGGTAGCGACACCTGTCAATGAAAAATGAAACCAAGAAAAGGAGGGTTCATTCGAAAATTTTCATATCATTCATATATTCATTTTCAATTTAATATTTTTTTTTCGTTTATCCAATAGTGAAAATAAATATCAGCAATAAAAATAAACTCGGAGTAGAAGAAAATCGATTTCAAAGTGATTACTACTACTTTTATTTAGTGCAAACTACGATTAAACATGGAAAACCTTCAGAAATGTGTGAAATAGGGTAAGTTAGGTTTTTACGGACCAACATTTCTATAAACAGATACCAGGTTAATGTTGATTTTTCGAGTACTAAAATGTTTAGCGATCGAGTACCATTTATTTTGGATACTTTATTTGTTATTTCATGGCATTTAAAAAATGGTACACAACCTAATATAATGTTCCATTCCAAATAAACGTTAGTTTTCGCATAATAAATTAAGATCAACTCAGAGTAAAAATTTTTTCTTCCACTTCTACTATGATGTTTCAAATGAATTTGCCCGTTTTTTAAAGAAATCGTTTAAAGGACTATTCACACATATCCGGTCCGGTTCAGTGCCGGCACAACACCGTGCACGGATACTGATATTATTTCATTCGTTTTCTATGCGCGCATTCACACCTATCCAGCACAGTGCCGTTTCAGTGCAGCTCGCCGTCAGTGTCGCGTCCGTCCGGCAAACTCAAATTCGTCGTCACCGATATTTTTCATTTTCACTGAAGTCGGTATGTCATTGCATTGGCTGTGCCGGAACGAAAACAGCACGGAAACGGAACGGAAGGGTACCGATAAAAAAGAACACTGACGGCGCACTGAAGGCACTTTCACTGAACCGTCACGGAACTGAAATGAGTGAATAGTCCTTAAAAGGTGAAGTAATACAAAATTTTCATCATCTCTAAACAAGAAGCGCCTCTACATTTCATTGAAGCGTCATTGTGCCAATTCTCCATGCGAAAGTTTTACCCAGTCCGAAAGATTGATTAACACTCCAAATACCAAGCCTCAAAAAAAGTTGGAACGGTAACTTTGAGCTGCTATAGCTCAGCTGTTTTTCAACGAATCTCAATAAATTTTACACCTTCGAATTTTGTGAAGTTCGTAGATTGATTCCAAAACTTTGTAGCAGACGATTAGTAAAGGAAAACCAATGAAAATTTGATTTTTCTCGTTCCAAGTTTTTTTCACGCGCCCAATATGCCCTATCTGCTTTCCAATTTTCTTTCCTTTTGCATAAACGTCGAATAGAAAATATTGAATACTTCAACTTTACCGAGTCATAACTTTGTTGTTAGTCAACCGATCTTCAAAATTTGTTCACCATTGGAAAGGTACTACTTCCACAAATAAAATGCACTGAAAAAAAACTAAAAATAGGGTTGTCTACCCAAAGTTATAATGAAAACTGTAGATAGTTGACCTAAGAAAAGATGAGACTTTTTACAATGATCATAAATATCTCGAAATTCAAAGCGACCTATATATTTTTATACATCATTCGATTGCTAGTGATACCAGCTACAATTTTCGCTCAACTACCATTCCTGCACAATCAAAAGAAAACATTAAACAATCGATGAATTTTTAAATATATATAAATTTTTCATTTTTTTTTACATGTTTGTATATAACTCAAAAATTAAAGCGATGACATGTACATTTTTTTTATTCAAAATATTGGAATCATTACCAGAAACAATGTATTGATGATCAAAATTATATATCCGTTCAAAGAAGCTCAAGAAATTTGGTACAAATACAGAGAATTTCTATTATTGGGAAAATTTTGCCAAAGAAAAACAAATCAAAACTTTGAAATTTTATGACATGTATTTTTTTATTATTTTAGTTGGAAATTTATTATGAACAAAATTTACAAAAAAAAACTGAAACTTGGGTTTCACTAAAATCTTCAAAATTTTGGTAAATATACCTAAACTATAAAAATAATTATGTTTTTGTATTGGACAAAAGATCTAACCAATTTTTATGAACAACCCAAACGGAATTGATAACTACTAAACTTAGGTTTTTTTTTTGTTTTAGGTTTTCCGTAAAATGTAAAAAAATCGGCAGAAGATCGGAAATTTCAAAATTTCTTATATATATTGCGTTCCAACGTTTCTGCAAATCAAAGTGAAAATATTGGAATCCGTTTTGATTTCATCTGTTTCAAAGAGACGTAGAATTTGTTTTTTATTAATAAAATAAATTTTGTGACAACACAAAAATTTTAAATTATTTCAATGGCTTTGTACAATAAGAAATAGAACGTAAAATTATATGAATTTCAAATGAAATTATTGCTTGATTTTTGTTTTACAAGCAATTAAGAACAAAAACATATATCTTAAATTTTCCGCTATCCTATACGACATCAATTATAATCGATAGAATATTAAAATTTAAATATCAAAAACTATTTATTTCGGAATGTATAGAATTCGAAATTTTTTTGAATTTTCTATTAGAAAACAATTCAGAAAAAGTAGAATTCTGAATTTAGCACAAAAAATCACACGAAATTAAGTAAAACTTGTTTTTATCCACCTAGTTGTGTAATGATGCCTTCCTCATATCTCTCTTATTCTCATATAAAAAATGTATTCTTCAAACAGTTTTGTTTGATTTTTGAAAAACATGAAAGCTAGTGCATGAACTAGTGTAACCTACAAAATGAAACAGTTCTCAAATCGTTTAGGCCATCTTCCTCACTGAAGTGAGTTCCACTATTTCAGGTACTTATGAAACTGGAATCGCCCCGAATATTGGTTTTGCAGCAGCCTTTGCGATTAGCACCAACAAACCAATCTATTTGCAGCTTACAGTTGTCTTCGTCTCGAAAAACAACCTCTTCGTTTAAATGCTTTTTACTGAAACCCTGCACCTATGTTATCAGAACTAATTGGCTCAAGTGGCATGTTCCCCTAGTTATTTGGAGATTCGTGCCTTGTCGTAGCTTCTCATCAACTTCCTGATGGGAAGGGAAGGATAAAAGGAACATGGAAGGGAATTGGGAATTGGGTGAGGTAGGAAAACAGCACAAAACACAAAGAAATAAATCGTCCTGCATCCCCGAAAGGATGCTGAATGATCTGCAGGTGCCAAAATGCGGTTGATAAAATCTCCAACCACCGAGAGGCCTTAGAGATTTTACAAAAGCGACACCATTCTGCATTCCCCGAAGAATGCAGAACGATTTCTTCCCGAATATGCACTTGAAATAATTTGACACTTTAGAAGACAAAAATACGAATATTTTTCAATGGGAAAACCCAATGTTTGAACATAATTTAAAAAAATAAAAAAAATATATCTCCTCCGCCTTTTTTTATAAACATGCTCGAAATATTTTCTGTCATATACAAGAAACGGATTTTTTTCGTTTGCCTCAAAGTTAGATATAGCAGTTTAAAAATAACCTGTTTTTGAACTAGTTTTGCTCATAACTTCGGTTCAGAAAACGCTACCTGAATACGCCAGTCATTAAAAAAATTGGTTTTAATAAACTCTAAAAGATGTTCAAAGATACCAATACGAAAAGAGAAAAATATAAATGCTAGAGCAAAAAATCTAATTTTTTGAGGAACACCCTAAGTTGCTCTTTAAAAATAGCTGTAACACTAAAACCGTTGCAGATACTACTATGGTGTCCTCAGCGAAGCTGCTCGATATAAGTTTATCTACAACTTTTCCGAAGGATACAATCTTCTATCTCAACAAATCCGGAAAATAAGTTTTAGATCACCTTAATGATAAGAGCCACCCTAATACCATGTACATCAAAATATGGCTTATCTTTCACTGATCATTTGATTTGAAGACATCATAGCTCTAAAGTATAAGGTTAAGCCACAAATGTTTTTGTCCCCCTAAATTGTGGATCCGGACCACTGTGCAATTTAACTCGGAAATTTTAAAATTTCCCATCTTTTTCCTATTTTTTGAGATTCTGCGGCAAACCTACAACAAAATCAGAATTTTAGTAGTTATCAATTGCGTTTGGGTTGTGCATAAAAATTGTTTAGATCGTTTGTCCAATACAAAAATATAACTATTTTTAGAGTTTTAGGTTATTTACTAAAATTTTTAAAATTTTCAGTGAAATCCAAGTTTCAGTTTTTTTTGTAAATTTTGCTTATAATTGATTTCCAACTAAAATAATAAAAAAAAATATGTCATAATATTTAAAAGTTTTGATTTGATTTTGTTTGGCCAAATTTTCCAATAATAGAAATTCTCTGTATTTGTACTAAATTTCTTGAGCTTCTTTGAACGGATATATAATTTTGGTCATTAATTCATTGTTTCTGGTAATGATTCCAATATTTTGAATAAAAAAAATGTACATGTCATCGCTTTAATTTTTGAGTTATATACAAACATGTGAAAAAAAATGAAAAATTCATATATATTTAAAAATTCATCGATTGTTTAATGTTTTCTTTTGATTGTGCAGGAATGGTAGTTGAGCGAAAATTGTAGCTGGTATCACTAGCAATCGAATGATGTATAAAAATATATAGGTCATAACTTTGAATTTCGAGATATTTATGATCATTGTAAAAAGTCTCATCTTTTCTTAGGTCATCTATCTACAGTTTTCATTATAACTTTGGGTAGACAACCCTATTTTTAGTTTTTTCAGTGCATTTTATTTGTGGAAGTAGTACCTTTCCAATGGTGAACAAATTTTGAAGATCGGTTGACTAACAACAAAGTTATTACTCAGTAAAGTCGAGGTTCTCAATATCCGATTCGCGATGCAGGTGCCGCATGAATGCAGATAGGGCACGTTTTGAGCTTGAAAAAAAAACTTGGAACGGGAAAAATCTGATTTTCATTAGTTTTTCCTAAACGATCGTCAATAATGATATACTTAAAATAATCTACAAACTTCACAAAATTCGAAGGTGTAAAATTTATCGAAATTGGTCAAGTAACAACTGAGCTATGATAGCTCAAAGTTACCGTTCCAACTTTTTTTGAGGCTTGGTGCTTCGCGGTTTTTGATTCACAAGGTCAAATGTTTAATAAAATCACATTAGGACTC